>NC_082681.1:16769360-17072390 GCF_025265405.1 Mesoplodon densirostris
GTATGAGGGAAGTTGGATGGCTACACATAGCTTACTAATTGGATTGCATTTCTTTTTCTTTCTAGTCAGACAAGTAGTAGGCACGCCAGAAGCTGGGCAGAATCCAGCAAGAGGTTGATCAATTTTTTGCAAACAAAACATTTAGAGGATGTGTATTTATTTTGGCAGTCAAAATCACATTTTAAAATATTTATAAAGGTAATTCATATGTGTTTCAAAAATGTTGGAAAAATTTAAAACCGTGAATAAGAAAATAAAGAAATCAATTATATTTCCACTAGCAGAGGAATACATTGTTGACATTTTGCTGTATATTCTCCTAGCTGTATGTAAGTATGTCTATATTAACATAAGTGTGTCCCATAGTCTTTCAATCCTGGTTTTAATTTGAATAAGGTTGAAATTTTGGGACATTTGTCATGCCTAGATAATTTAGATTTTAAATTTGCATTATAGGACTTCTGCTTCTGGCCATAATGGAGTAAGAGGAACTGAACTCCTACCTGATATACCTAAAAATCCAGATGAAATATATGAAACAAGTTTTAACTGATTGGACATCAGGCCATGAAAGACAGTGATCTCTAAGAAATGGAAAGCAAATGAGTAAAGTCCTACGATATCCCAGTTTACTGCCTGGGAAGATAACGCAGGCCAATCCTCAATCCCAGACAGAATCCGGTGGCAACATAGACCGGCAGTCATAGCCACAGGACACCCGCCCTCTAGTGTCCCAACAGCTCAGAATCCATGGGAGGCAGCCTGAGCTGGGGACAACACCTGGATCATTTTTCAATGCACGTTCACATCCAGCCCTTTTGCTGCAGAGTCTCTGAGGTGAATAGTTCCAGGGATTGCCCCTCCAATTGCCCCCTCCTTGTGGCTGCACACTGCCTTCCACTCTTCATTGGTGCCTCTGGCCTGTCTCAACTGGCAGACGTCGGTCACCACCCCACTCACATAGCCCAGCTGCTATGGAGGGGTCCACTGCACACAGGGGCACATCCCAGCCTCCAGCAGGCATCAAGACAGCTCCCAGCCCGGGGACACTGGCAAGGGAGCACGGGACCACTAGAGGTGTCAAGAAATGTAGCTCACCCAAATGATGCAGGGGAGCAGCTGTGCTCTTCCTGACAGGACACAGGGGCGACTCTAAGGCAGCGGGTGGTGTCTGGCATGTGGCTGGTCCACTCCTCCCAATGACCTACCCACTCAGACCACACTGGGACTTCCAGCTGGTCATGAGGATGCCGAGATTTCCTAGCCTATTCTTGTAAGGCGTCCAGTACCACCCACCCAGATTCCCCACCATCTCTCCTTCTGGGCCCTGAACTCTGGACTCAGAGAGCCCTGACTGCCAGCCTGCCTGGGGCTCTCTGGACTCGGTTTTGTACGTGCTCTCTTGTGGGCTCTGGCAATTGCTCTCGCCAGGATGCTCTCAATGACCCTCACTGAGAGTATCCTTCCCTGGCTCCTGGTCATTCTGGCCAAATCCTTGCTTCTCAGAGTAAAGAGGAAAGGTCCTGCTGACATTTCAGAACTTTAAGTCATGCCCAGAGGAATCCCTTTACTCAGGATATCACTGCACAAATCCAGTTTTATATGCATGAGGGATTAATTTTCTGCTTAACCTAATGAGAAAATGGGAGACATACTAAAATAAACTTGACACAATATTTGAAGCTGTTCCACTGGGAGCAGGGTCCAGTCTGCAGAGAAGTGACGAGCCGGCCAGCAGGCCAGGATCCAGAGCTGGACAGGAGGGCACATGAAGGAAGACCAGTGGAAGGGTGCATAATGCAGGAAAGTGCCAGGCCCAGACAGAAGTGCCAGCACCTGGGCACACTCAGCTCTCAAGAAGTCCTGGGACCCAGGCAGGAGGACCAGAGGTAAATAAAGCCCACAGACAATCCCCAAGTCCAGTTTCTCACCGTCTCCTTCCTTCTTTAGGCCTGTTTTTAGCACATTGAACACAGGGCCCTTCTTTTTGTTGCCATGATGCAGTACTGGGAAGGGAAACGAACTAAGAGACAAAAGGTCGGCCTCAGGCTGGGAGTAGTGGGGACAGCCTGGACCTCGATGAATTCAGACCAGGGATCTAGTCCCAGCTCTATCACTTACTGGACATGTGATACTGGGTCCATGGCCAAGTGGCCAATATGAACCTTAGATTCTTCATTTGTGAAGTGGGTTTAATAAGCCCTGACTTGTGGGACTGCTGGAATGTACAATATATAATGTAAGTCAAGCACATGGCCTGGCTTTTTTTTTTTTTTTATTAGTTTCTGCTTTATAACAAAGTGAATCAGTCATACATATACATCTGTTCCCACATCCCCTCCCTCATGCATCTCCCTCCCTCCCACCCTCCCTATCCCTCCCCTCCAGGCAGTCACAAAGCACCAAGCTGATCTCCCTGTGCTCTGCGGCTGCTTCCCACTGTCTATCTAGCCTACGTTTGGTAGTGTATATATGTCCATGCCTCTCTTTCGCTTTGTCACAGCTTACCCTTCCCCCTCCCCATATCCTCAAGTCCATTCTCAAGTAGGTCTGTGTCTTTATTCCCGTTTTACCCCTAGGTTCTTCATGACATTTTTTTTTCTTATATTCCATATATATGTGTTAGCATACGGTATTTGTCTTTCTCTTTCTGACTTACTTCACTCTGTATGACAGACTCTAGGTCTATCCACCTCATTACAAATAGCTCAGTTTCGTTTCTTTTTATGGCTGAGTAATATTCCATTGTATATATGTGCCACATCTTCTTTATCCATTCATCCGATGATGGACACTTAGGTTGTTTCCAGCTCCGGGCTATTGTGAATAGAGCTGCAATGAACATTTTGGTACATGTCTCTTTTTGAATTATGGTTTTCTCAGGGTATATGCCTAGTAGTGGGATTGCTGGATCATATGGTAGTTCTATTTTTAGTTTTTTAAGGAACCTCCATACTGTTCTCCATAGTGGCTGTACCAATTCACATTCCCACCAGCAGTGCAAGAGTGTTCCCTTTTCTCCACACCCTCTCCAGCATTTATTGTTTCTAGATTTCTTGATGATGGCCATTCTGACTGGTGTGAGATGATATCTCATTGTAGTTTTGATTTGCATTTCTCTAATGATTAATGATGTTGAGCATTCTTTCATGTGTTTGTTGGCAGTCTGTATATCTTCTTTGGAGAAATGCCTATTTAAGTCTTCTGCCCATTTTTGGATAGGGTTGTTTGTTTTTTTGCTATTGAGCTGCATGAGCTGTTTATAAATTTTGGAGATTAATCCTTTGTCAGTTGCTTAATTTGCAAATATTTTCTCCCATTCTGAGGGTTGTCTTTTGGTCTTGTTTATGGTTTCCTTTGCTGTGCAAAAGCTTTTCAGTTTCATTAGGTCCCATTTGTTTATCTTTGTTTTTATTTCCATTTCTCTAGGAGGTGGGTCCAAAAGGATCTTGCTGTGATTTATGTCATAGAGTGTTCTACCTATGTTTTCCTCTAAGAGTTTGATAGTTTCTGGCCTTACATTTAAGTCTTTAATCCATTTTGAGCTTATTTTTGTGTATGGTGTTAGGGAATGATCTAATCTCATACTTTTACATGTCCCTGTCCAGTTTTCCCAGCACCACTTATTGAAGAGGCTGTCCTTTCTCCACTGTACATTCCTGCCTCCTTTATCAAAGATAAGTTGGCCATATGTGCGTGGGTTTATCTCTGGGCTTTCTATCCTGATCCACTGATCTATCTTTCTGTTTTTATGCCAGTACCACACTGTCTTAATTACTGTAGCTTTGTAGTATAGTCTGAAGTCAGGGAGCCTGATTCCTCCAGCTCCTTTTTTCGTTCTCAAGATTGCTTTGGCTATTCGGGGTCTTTTGTTTTTCCAAACAAATTTTGAAATTTTTTGTTCTAGTTCTGTGAAAAATGCCAGTGGTAGTTTGATAGGGATTGCATTGAATCTGTAGATTGCTTTGGGTAGTAGAGTCATTTTCACAATATTGATTCTTCCAATCCAGGAGCATGGTATATCTCTCCATCTGTTTGTATCATCTTTAATTTCTTTCATCAGTGTCTTATAATTTTCTGCATACAGGTCTTTTGTCTCCTTAGGTAGGTTTATTCCTAGATATTTTATTCTTTTTGTTGCAATGGTAAATGGGAGTGTTTTCTTGATTTCATTTTCAGATTTTTCATCATTAGTGTACAGGAATGCCAGAGATTTCTGTACATTAATTTTGTAACCTGCTACTTTACCAAATTCATTGATTAGCTCTAGTAGTTTTTCGGTAGCATCTTTAGGATTCTCTATGTATAGTATCATGTCATCTGCAAACAATGACAGCTTTACTTCTTCTTTTCCGATTTGGATTCCTTTTATTTCCTTTTCTTCTCTGATTGCTGTGGCTAAAACTTCCAAAACTAGGTTGAATAAGAGTGGTGAGAGTGGGCAACCTTGTCTTGTTCCTGATCTTAGTGGAAATGGTTTCAGTTTTTCACCATTGAGGACAATGTTGGCTGTGGGTTTGTCATATATGGCCTTTATTATGTTGAGGAAAGTTCCCTCTATGCCTACTTTCTGCAGGGTTTTTATCATAAATGGGTGTTGAATTTTGTCGAAAGCTTTCTCTGCATCTATTGAGATGATCATATGGTTTTTCTCCTTCAACTTGTTAATATGGTGTATCACATTGATTGATTTGCGTATATTGAAGAATCCTTGCATTCCTGGGATAAACCCCACTTGATCATGGTGTATGATCCTTTTAATGTGCTGTTGGATTCTGTTTGCTAGTATTTTGTTGAGGATTTTTGCATCTATGTTCATCAGTGATATTGGCCTGTAGTTTTCTTTCTTTGTGACATCCTTGCCTGGTTTTGGTATCAAGGTGATGGTGGCCTCGTAGAATGAGTTTGGGAGTGTTCCTTCCTCTGAAATTGTTTGGAAGAGTTTGAGAAGGATGGGTGTTAGCTTTTCTCTAAATGTTTGATAGAATTCGCCTGTGAAGCCATCTGGTCCTGGGCTTTTGTTTGATGGAAGATTTTTAATCACAGTTTCAATTTCAGTGCTTGTGATTGGTCTATTCATATTTTCTATTTCTTCCTGAGTCAGTCTTGGCAGGTTGTGCATTTCTAAGAATTTGTCCATTTCTTCCAGGTTGTCCATTTTATTGGCATAGAGTTGCTTGTAGTAATCTCTCATGATCTTTTGTATTTCTGCAGTGTCAGTTGTTACTTCTCCTTTTTCATTTCTAATTCTATTGATTTGAGTCTTCTCCCTTCTTTTCTTGATGAGTCTGGCTAATGGTTTGTCAATTTTGTTTATCTTCTCAAAGAACCAGCTTTTAGTTTGGTTGATCTTTGCTATCGTTTCCTTCATTTCTTTTTCATTTATTTCTGATCTGATCTTTATGATTTCTTTCCTTCTGCTAGCTTTGGGGTTTTTTTGTTCTTCTTTCTCTAATTGCTTTAGGTGCAGGGTCAGGTTGTTTACTCGAAATGTTTCCTGTTTCTTAAGGTGGGATTGTATTGCTATAAACTTCCCCCTTAGAACTGCTTTTGCTGCATCCCATAGGTTTTGGGTTGTCGTGTCTCCATTGTCATTTGTTTCTAGGTATTTTTTAATTTCCTCTCTGATTTCTTCAGTGATCACTTCGTTATTGAGTAGTGTATTGTTTAGCCTCCATGTGTTTGTATTTTTTACAGATCTTTTCCTGTAATTGATGTCTAGTCTCATAGCATTGTGGTCGGAAAAGATACTTGATACAATTTCAATTTTCTTAAATTTACCAAGGCTTGATTTGTGACCCAAGATATGATCTATCCTGGAGAATGTTCCATGAGCACTTGAGAAAAATGTGTATTCTGTTGTTTTTGGATGAAATGTCCTATAAATATCAACTAAGTCCATCTTGTTTAATGTATCATTTAAAGCTTGTGTTTCCTTATTTATTTTCATTTTGGACGATCTGTCCATTGGTGAAAGTGGGGTGTTAAAGTCCCCTACTATGATTGTGTTACTGTCGATTTCCCCTTTTATGGCTGTTAGTATTTGCCTTATGTATTGAGGTGCTCCTATGTTGGGTGCATAAATATTTACAATTGTTATATCTTCTTCTTGGATTGATCCCTTGATCATTATGTAGTGTCCTTCTTTGTCTCTTCTAATAGTCTTTATTTTAAAGTCTATTTTGTCTGATATAAGAATTGCTACTCCAGCTTTCTTTTGATTTCCATTTGCATGGAATATATTTTTCCATCCCCTTACTTTCAATCTGTATGTGTCTTTAGGTCTGAAGTGGGTCTCTTGTAGACAGCATATATATGGGTCTTGTTTTTGTATCCATTCAGCCACTCTGTGTCTTTTGGTGGGAGCATTTAGTCCATTTACATTTAAGGTAATTATTGATATGTATGTTCCTATTCCCATTTCCTTAATTGCTTTGGGTTCGTTATTGTAGGTATATTCCTTCTGTTGTGTTTCTTGCCTAGAGAAGTTCCTTTAGCATTTGTTGTAAAGCTGGTTTGGTGGTGCTGAACTCTCTCAGCTTTTGCTTGTCTGTAAACGTTTTAATTTCTCCATCAAATCTGAATGAGATCCTTGCTGGGTAGAGTAATCTTGGCTGCAGGTTTCTCTCCTTCATCACTTTAATTATGTCCTGCCACTCCCTTCTGGCTTGTAGAGTTTCTGCTGAGAGATCAGCTGTTAACCTGATGGGGATTCCCTTGTGTGTTATTTGTTGTTTTTCCCTTGCTGCTTTTAATATGATTTCTTTGTGTTTAATTTTTGACAGTTTGATTAATATGTGTCTTGGTGTATTTCTCCTTGGATTTATTCTGTATGGGACTCTCTGTGCCTCCTGGACTTGATTAACTATTTCCTTTCCCATATTGGGGAAGTTTTCAACTATAATCTCTTCAAATATTTTCTCAGTCCCTTTCTTTTTCTCTTCTTCTTCTGGAACCCCTATAATTCGAATGTTGGTGCGTTTAATGTTGTCCCAGAGGTCTCTGAGACTGTCCTCTGTTCTTTTCAATCTTTTTTCTTTATTTTGCTCTGCATCAGTTATTTCCACTATTTTATCTTCCACCTCACTTATCCGTTCTTCTGCCTCAGTTATTCTGCTATTGATCCCATCTAGAGTATTTTTTATTTCATGTATTGTGTTTTTAATCGATGCTTGATTCATCTTTAGTTCTTCTAGGTCCTTGTTAA
This sequence comes from Mesoplodon densirostris, assembly GCF_025265405.1. NCBI lineage: Eukaryota > Metazoa > Chordata > Mammalia > Artiodactyla > Ziphiidae > Mesoplodon > Mesoplodon densirostris. The sequence goes on from NC_082681.1 coordinate 16,776,568, forward strand.
CTGTTTCTTGCATTTTGTCTATTCTATTTCCAAGATTTTGGATCATCTTTACCATCATTATTCTGAATTCTTTTTCAGGTAGACTGCCTATTACCTCTTCATTTGTTAGGTCTGGTAGGTTTTTATCTTGCTCCTTCACCTGCTGTGTGTTTTTCTGTCTTCTCATTTTGCTTATCTTACTGTGTTTGGGGTCTCCTTTTTGCAGGCTGCAGATTCGTAGTTCCCGTTGTTTTTCGTGTCTGACCCCAGTGGCTAAGGTTGTTTCAGTAGGTTGTATAGACTTCCTGGTGGGGGGGACTAATGCCTGTGTTCTGGTGGTTGAGGCTCGATCTTGTCTTTCTGGTGGACAGGTCCACGTCTGGTGGTGTGTTTTGGGGTGCCTATGGCCTTATTATGTTTTTAGGTAGCTTCTCTGCTAATGGGTGGGGTTGTGTTCCTGCCTTGCTAGTTGCTTGGCATAGGGTGACCAGCACTGTAGCTTGCTGGTCGTTGACTGAAGCTGGGTGCTGGTGTTGGGATGGAGATCTCTGGGAGATTTTCGCTGCTTGATATTATGTGGAGCTGGGAGGTCTCTTGTGGACCCGTGTCCTGAAGTTGGCTCTCCCACTTCAGAGGCACAGCACTGGCTCCTGGCTGCAGCACCAAGAGCCTTTCATCCACCCAGCTCAGAATAACAGGGAGAAAAAGCAGAAAGAAAGAATTAGTAGAAGAGAGAAAGAGAGAGGGAAAGAAAGGAAGAAGGGAAGAAAGGAAGGAAGGAAGGAAGAAAGAAAGAAAGGAGGGAGGGAGTGAGGAAGGATGGAAAGAAAGAAGGAAAGAAAGGAGGGAGGGAGGGGGCAATGAAAGCAAAAGGAAGAGTGAATGGAAGAAGGGAGGGAGGGAGGGAGGAAGGGAAGAAAGAAAGAAAGACAGGAGGGAGGGAGGGAGGAAGGAAAGAAAAAGAAAGTGGAAAGAAGAAGGGTGGGAGGGAGGGAGGAAAGAAAAAGAAAGAAGGAAAGGAAGAGCGGAGGGAGGGAGGGAGGAAGGGAAGGTAGGAAAAAAAGAAAGAGCAGGTAAAGTAAAATAGAATAAAGTATGAAATATAGTTGCGTTATTAAAATTAGAAAGTAATTATTGGAAAAAAAAAAAAAAAACGGACCGATAGAACCCTGGGACATATGGTGGAAGCAAAGCTATACAGAGAGAATCTTACACAGAAGATTACACATACACATTCACAAAAAGAGAGCAGGGGGAAAAATCAAAAATCTTGCTCTCCAAGCCCACCTCCTCAATTTGGGATAATTCGTTGTAAAAAGAGGAAAAGGGCAAGAAGTCTGAAATCTTGCTCTCTAAGTCCACCTCCTTACTTTGGAATAATTCGTTGTAAAAAGAGGAAAAGGGGGGAAAGTCTTAAATCTTGTCCTCAATGTCCACTTCCTCAATTTGGGATGATTCGCTGTCCATTCATGCACTCCACAGACGCAGGGCACATCAAATGGACCGTGGAGCTTTAATCCGCTGCCTCCGAGGCTGCACAGAGAGATTTCCCTGACTCTGCTCTCACAGCTCCCGGGTCTCAGCCTTGGACCTGGCCCCGCCTCTGTGCGTAGGTCGCCGGAGGGCGTCCGTTCTTCGCTCAGACAGGACGGGTTTAAAGGAGCCGCTGATTCGGGGGCTCTGGCTCACTCATGCAGAGGGGAGGGAGGGGCGCGCAGTGTGGGGCGGGCCTGCGGCGGCAGAGGCCGGCGTGACGTTGCAGCAGCCCGTGGCGCTCCGTGCGCTTTCCCAGGAAAGCCGTCCCCGGGTCTCGGGACCCCGGCAGTGGCGGGGTGCACAGGTCCCCCGGAAGGCGGGGCGGACAGTGACCCGCGCTCGCACACAGGCCCCGCGGCTGCGGCGGCGGCGGCGGGCGGCGGCAGGCGGCGGCGGTGGCGGGCGGCGGGGGGCGGCGGCGGCGGCGGGCCTCGGCGGCGGCGGCGGCGGGCGGCGGCAGGCTCCGGCGGTGGCGGGCCGCGGGGGCGGCGGCGGCGGCGGGCCGCGGCGGCGGTGGCGGCGGCGGCGGGCCGCGGGGGCGGCGGCGGGCGGCGGGCCGCGTCGGGCGGCGGCGGCGGCGGCGGGCCGCGTCGGGCGGCGGCGGCGGCGGCGGGCCGCGGCGGCGGCGGGCGGCGGCGGGCGGTGGGCGGCGGCGGGCTGCGGGCGGCGGCGGCCCACGCCCGTCTCCGAGGTCCACGCCTTACCCGCGGCTCGCGCCTGTCTCCGGCGCTTCCCTAAGCAGCCCTTTTAATGCCCTCTCCTCGCGCACCAGGAAACGAAAGTGAAAGGTAAAAAAGACTCTTGCCTCTTCAGCAACTCCAGACCCTTTCCCCGGACTCCCTCCGGGCTAGCCGTGGTGCACTAACCCCTTCAGGCTCTCTTCCTGCCGCCAGCCCCTGTCCTCTCCCTGCGCTCCGACTGAAAGCCGATACCCAAGCCTCAGCTCCCAGCCCCGCCCGCCACGGCGGCCGAGCAGACAAGCCTCTCGGGCTGGTGTGTGCCTGAGGGCACCGATCCTCTGTGCCAGAATCTCTCCGCTTTGCCCTCCACACCCCTGTTGCTGTGCTCTCCTCCGCTACTCCGAAGCTTTCCCCCTCCGCCACCTGCAGTCTCCGCCCGCGAAGGGGCTTGCAGTGTGTAGAAACCTTCCCTCCTTCACGGCTCCCTCCCACTGGTGCAGGTCCCGTCCCTATCCTATTGTCTCTGTTTATTCTTTTTTTCTTTTGCCCTACCCAGGTATGTGGGGAGTTTCTTGCCTTTTAGGGGGTCTGAGGTCTTCTGTCGGCGTTCAGTAGGTGTTCTGTAGGAGTTGTTCCACGTGTAGATGAATTTCTGATGTATCTGTGGGGAGGAAGGTGATCTCCGCGTCTTACTCTTCCGCCATCTTCCATGGCCTGGCATTTAATGGATCTTTAATAATAGCAGTAATTCTAATATGATTTTGACCCCAGACTCTATCAGTCTCTCCTGGGATTGTGTGTGTGTGTGTGTGCTCCATGGCATCTCAGAGAACACATAGCACTCTAGGACATAAAACAAGTGAGCCCCAAATGCTGCTTTGTAAATAAAACTCAGTAAAATTTTCCCTGTTAGTGGATATAGTCTTTAATTTGGATATTGGGAGGTCTTCCCCAGTTGAATGCAACTCAAAGCTTCCGGAATTTGAGTCAAGAACTAACTCCTTTTCCCCCTCTCAGCTGCTTTTCCATCCAAACAACTATTTTCATTCATCTCACCCCCACCAAAAATCTAGCCCTTGCTTAGAGTTGGCCAAATTGCACTCAAGATAACTTAATTAAAATGTCCTCTCAGTGGCATGGGCTCTGGCTCTCCCAGGCCAGGGAAAAAGTGCCAGCCTCTGGGCACCACTTCAAAGAAATATCAGCCTTTTCTCAGGAAATCCTTGCAGATGATGTGTATAGAACTCCAAGTCTGTGCACTGTGTTCAGTGGCATGGGGACAGAAGGGCAGGACACCTGGTCCAGGTGGAGACTGGGCTATGTTTCTCCACGATCCCAGAGAAACTGCCAGGACCAGTTTTCCATTCTAGGCTTTTCTCTCACCTCTAAGACCCACCTATAAGCATAAATGAGCCAGTGAGCCAGGACTCTCATTTATTAAGATTTAGTTTCTCACACCTTGTTTATTTAGCCAAGCAAATCGAGGTGTATAACTTTAATCTTACAAAACAACAGACTAAATGGGATACAGGATTCTTAGGATAACCATCTTTTACATTTTTTTCTTCTATTTCTCGATCCCATCTATTTTATTCCTGGGCCCTTGCATGTTTCTAAGGAAATTCCTATTCCAATGCCATGTTATCCTGTTCCAGATCACAAAATATGACGGAAGATTCCCCAATTTGTGCTACAGACTAGCAAAATTCTTATTCTAAAGCCTGACAAACAGCAATAAACATGTGACCAATGTTATTCACGAACCTAGACTCTAAAGCTAAAAACCTTTAGGAAAGAAAAAGACAAAATCTGCAATTCAGCCCTCCACTATTTAGAACCTTGACTTCAAACACAGAGTGGAGGGCTTCCCTGGTGGCGCAGTGGTTGAGAGTCCGCCTGCCGATGCAGGGGACACGGGTTCGTGCCCTGGTCCGAGAAGATCCCACATGCCGCAGAGCGGCTGGGCCCGTGAGCCATGGCCGCTGAACCTGTGTGTCCAGAGCCTGTGCTCCGCAAGGGGAGAGGCCACAAGAGTGAGAGGCCCACATGCCGCAAAAAAACAAAACAAAAAAAAAACAAAAAAAAAAAAACAAAACAGAGTGGAGAATCTTCCTCTGACTTCACTCAGGGCTGGAGAGGCTGCTGGGCATGACACCAGAGCTGCCACTGGCCATGGCAGAAGTATTAGCCCCTGCGGCAGCTCTGGCCTGGGCTCTCTCTTTCTCATCTCTCAGAGCTTCCTCATACCAGGGTGAGAATGCAGTGGGGTCAATCTCATTGATCTTGGCAAAAAACTCCAGGACTTTCACCTTGCTGGTTTCAGCGTGGGCCCTTGGACCCCACAGGAACTCGTAGTGTGGAGGATCACTGTTGGGCACCTGCTGGTACTCCAGGTACTTTTCCTCCACCAACTCTTTGGTGATGAGCTTCTTGGTCTCCCTGAAATCCTTCTGCCCAGCATACATCCCCAATAACAGTCAGCACTTCCCAGATTTTCTCCTCAGGAGCACGTTTGCCCTTCATGAAGATCACACCCAGGATAAGGATCAGGATGCCGGTCTTGGGAACACCCTGGGCATCACTCAGCATCCCGTTGTAGGTGAGGTCTAGTGCCTTCACGAGCACATAGGAGTGGTTGGGGTCCACTTCCTTCACTTCAATGCCAAAGACAATCTCCATGCACTCACAGGCTTTCCTGAAGATCACAGGGAAGTGGTCCTTGTGCACTTTGATGATATTCCTCAGCATTTCTGCCTTTGTGATGGGCTCCTGTTTTACATACTTGACACTTAAGAACTGAACCAATTCAGCCACCTCCTTGTTTAGCATGTCACAGAGCAAGAACTCGGGAGCCTGGGAGGTGCTCACACCCTCTTCTTGGCTGCTGGAGCCCTCATTTGACTTGCTCAGTGGAATGGCTTCGACGGCCATGGAGGAGGAGCGGGCTCCCTGCGAACTCCGGGGAACACTTCACGTTCCAGCAGCAGGCACAGCCTCTGCGGTGCCCTGGGTCAAAGGAGAGAGCGAGGAGGCAGTGGCCCCCTCCTCCTCAGTTACAGGGACCTGTGCGCCCACGAGGCCCTGAGCCTCTTTTCCGTCCTGAAAGCCTACTTCAAGCTTGTCACACTGACTCTTCTGTGAAGCATGACGACGCATGCTGGGGGGCAGCAGGCAGGGGTGTGGGCAGGGCGTGGTGATGGCGGCCAATTGATCTGAGGGAGAGAGGAAGAGTGTGAGAAACTCAACCCTGTCAGCTCTGACTGAGGCCATCTTAATAGGTCTTCCCTTAGACAGTGCTCTGGGGGGTCCCCTGTCTTCCTGACTGGTCTGTGCCCTAAGGACCAGTGGGAGGACCTGTGAAACTCCTCAGGGTGACACAAGCCCGCTCAGCCTGCAGATTCCAGGTAAGACAGTAGGCTGTGCGAGCTCAGGCACTGTGGTGTCCCCTCTGCTCTGGTGTGGGGGGGCCCACTGGTCGACATTCAGGGTCCTCACCTTGACTGACTCCCTGCCCTTCCAGGGCTTCCTCCACTTTGCTCACCCGAGGCACATGCTTCAGACCAAAATCCTCGCTCCCAGGGTTACTTGAGTCCCTATAAGAGGAACTGCGGGGCACCTCAGGCCGCAGACTGCAATCACAATCCCGCCCCCAACCCCCAGCGCTGACAGGACGGGGAAGGCCAGACTTTGGGATGCTCCCACCGTCCTGGGGTGGATGGTCCCATCAGTGCCCACTCAGAGTCCTCGGCTTTCTCCTGGCCAGGCAGGCCTGCACCCCACCCCTCTGCTGCTCTGAGGCAGAACTCTCAGAACAAGAGCTCACACCCCCGAGACCAAGAGCAGGGCACCGCATTTGGCCACACCTGCCAAGGGCCTCCCTGGGGTGACAGTAAGGGCTGGATGAACGCTGCAGATCCTGCTCTCCTGGAATAGATGGATCGTCACAGTCCCTATCTTAAGGCCTGGGACCCCCTCTCTGTTGACCTGAGGTCACCCTCCTTAAACCAAGGCCTCACTTCCCTGAGATAGCGGAGGAGGAAGCGAAGGGGCACCACACTCCACCACCACTCCCTGTGTCCTCTCATGGCTGACAGCAGGGGCAGGGAGGCGCCGGGACCCATCTGTTCTTCAGCCGGGGGTCCGCCCTGCCCTCCACCTTCCATTTAACTCCTGGAGGAGCCTGAGACTCATCCCTCTGCTGCACTGAGGCTCCGCGAGACCGGAAGGTGGGAGTACGTCCTTCCCCTTCAGCTGACCCGAGACTGCATCCCTGAGGCCCAGGCTCCGTCTCCCAGAGACCAGACGAGGGAGCAGGGGCAGTGCAGGGGGCTGGCGCAGCCCTACTTGGGCGTCTCCCGGGGGTGACAGCAGGAGTGGGACGTGGCCAGAGACCCGTCTCTCTGCAGCTGAAGGGCCTCCCTGTCCTAGCCTGTGAGTCCTCACCTCCACTCCTGGCAGGGCTGCGGCTGGGCCTCTCAGGAGAGAGAAGGGCAGGTCCCCGTGGGGCCTCCTGGTCCTCTCAGCCCACCGGGAGCTCCTCGCCATCTCGCCTGGTGGGCCCTTCAGCCCGAGGCCCTCACTGCCCTGAGACCCCGGATGTGGAAACGGGGGAGACAAGGGAGGATTGGCCCGGCCACCTTTCCCGGGGTCCCCAGGCTGCCAGGAGGGAGCAGGGGGTCCCTGTGGAGGTCCCGCCAGGCTCTCTGGCAGGGCACCCACCGAGCCCTTCTGCCGACAGGGCCTCCCTCTCCCTTCTGCGGCCCGAGCGTGGCCCTCAGGCCCGGCTGCCGGGAGCGCGCGGAAGAAAGGACGGAGTGCCGGGGGCGCCTCTGCCTGACGGGACGGGGGCCCCCAAGCTGACAGCAGGGGCTGAACGCCATCTCTTCGGTGGCGGGGGAGCTCCTGTCCCCTCTCAAGGTGCTGCCATTGGCCCTCAGGCAAAGGCGTCTCTCCTGGAGACCAGCCCCACGGCGTCCTGAGGGAACGAGGGGGCATCACTGAGCCCTCCCGGGGGGGCTCGTGGGGCTCCGCGTCCGCGGAAGGTGCCCTCGTCCATCCTCACAGCTTCCCACGCAGTCCCCATGCAGCCCGGCCCCCTCCCTTCTTCTGACCCGAGGCCGCTGCCTCAGCCCACGGCCACCACAGCCCCGGGTCGCCGGGCAGAGACGTCAGGAGACGGAGAGGGGCCCCGCGGCCCACAGCCCCGCCCGAGTCGGCTCACGGCGCACAGCCAGCCAGACTGGGTGGGGCGGGTGCCCACGGGACCCCCTGTGCGGACTTCAAGGCCCCCTCCGCCCTCCATGAGGGTCCCCCCTTAACAGCCGGCAGAGCCGGGACCCCCGCTTTTCTAACCCGAGTCCAGCCCCGATGCTCCTGACATGGAGGCCCAGGGAGAACACCTCCGAGGGCCCGGCCTGGGCTGCCCGGGGTGCCACGCAGGGCAGGCCGGGGGCTGCGGAGAGCGGCCCCCAGGCCTTCCTCCCCATCCTCACCTCCATGCCGGCCGGTGAGGGCCTCCGTCTCCACTGACCCAAGTCCGCGCCATTAGTTCCAGCTGGTTCCAGCCGACGACGCCTCGGTCTCTCAGCCCCCGGCTGGAAATCAGGACACCTCATATCCGGGACCCCTGCCCAGGGCCTCTTGAGGAGGAAGGCAGGGGCAGAGCGGGCCGGAGCCCATCTAGGGCACCTGAGAGGGCCGCTCTCCTCCCTGTGGACCCTCACCTTGCCGCCTGGTGGGGCCTGGGCTCGTTCCTCTGCTGCCCCTCAGAGGAAAACTGCTGGGAAAACCTTTCTGGCCTCCCCTTGACTCCTGCGCTGCGTGAGTGCCCTGCCTTGGTTCACCTGAGGCCTCACCCCTCAGATAAGGAGCCTTCCCTCCCCAAGACAGGAGGGAGGCGGGGCCTTCACCTGACAGGCCTCTGTGGGGTCCGCAAGAGCTTACCGCAGGGGTGGGGGGTGGTCTGCATGGCTCCCTGTGTGTTCTGGGTTGGGTCACCCTCATCCTCCAGAAGGCCTGCACCTGCTGCCTTCACAAGGCCCTTCCGTCCCGAGATATCCACCTCAGAAATGAAGAGGGGGTGGCACCTGTTCCTGACACTCCTGCTTGGGGCCTTGGGTGAGTTTCTGTGGGGCCCCTCTGTACGGGTGGGCGGATAATTCAGCCCTCCATAAGGGCCCTCGCCTTCATGCCTGGCAAGGCCTGGGAGTCCTCCCTTGGCCGACCTGAGTGCTCCCCCTCAGATCAAAGCCCTCACCTCCCTGTAAATGTATCCCCTCTCCTGGTGGAAGTCAGGGTCTGCCACATCTGGCCATAGTGCCCCAAGGCCTCCCAGGGCTAACAGCTGGGGTAGGATGGGCCTGGGGACTAGTTTCTTCTGTGGCGGGAGTTCTTCGTCCTCCCTCAGGATCATCACCTTGACTCCTGGCACTGAATTGACCTTCTCTCTCTGTGGACCCAAATCTGTCCATATCAAACCAAGGGTGGGAGACAGCAGCCCAAGCTTGTCATTGTGGCACAGCATTACTAAATTTGCTTATTATTGAAACAGTTTTGTTCTTGTTGTTGCTGTTGTTGAGGTTTTAGGGTTTTCTGTATACATGATTATATCATTTCAACTCGAAGAACTCCCTTTAGTATTTCTTGTAAGGCAGGTCTAGTGGTGATGAACTCCCTCAACTTCTTTTGTCTGAGAAAGTCTGTACTGCTTCTTCATTTCTGTAGGACAGCTTTGCCAAGTGTAGTATACATGTTCATGTATTTCATTATTTTCCTTTTAATGTCCATGGGATCCGAAGTGATGATTCCCATTTCATTTCTGATATTTGTAATTCTATCTTCTTTTCTCTTGGTTTGCCTAACTAGAAGCTTATTAATTTTATTGATCTTTCCAAAGAACCAACCTTGGGTTTCCTTGATTTTCTCTATTGTTTTCCTGTTTTCAATTTCACTGATTTCTTACTTTATTTTTCTCTCTGCTTTCTTTTTTTTTTTTTTTTTTTTTTTTGGCGGTACGCGGGCCTCTCACTGTTGTGGCCTCCCCCATTGCAGAGCACAGGCTCCGGACGCGCAGGCTCAGTGGCCATGGCTCACGGCCCCAGCTGCTTCACGGCATGTGGGATCCTCCTGGACCGGGGCACAAACCCACGTCCCCTGCATCGGCAGGCGGACCCTCAACCAATACACCACCAGGGAAGCCCTCTCTCTGCTTTCTTTACAATTTTGTTAAACACATTTTCATTTAGATTAAAAAATATATTTTCAACCTCTCTTTGGGCTTTTCCTTTAACCTACAAATTATATAGAAGTATGTTATTTCATTTCCAAATATTTCAGGGATACTCTAACTACCTTCTTGTTACTGATTTTCAGTTTAATTCCATTGTGGTTTATGAACAAACTTTGTATAATTTCTATTCTTTTAGGTATGTTTAAAGGTTTTGAATTTGTCCTATCTTGATAAATGCTTTATGTCACTTGAGAGTAATATGTATTAAATTGTGGGATGGAGTATTTTATAAATGTCAAGTAGATCAAGTTCACTGATAGTGCTGTTCAGGCCACCTACTGATTTTCTGCGTGTTTGATCAGACAGAGTGGTATTGAAGTCTCCAAATGTAATAGTGGATTTGTCTATTTCTCCTTTCATCTCTATCAGATTTTGCTTCACATATTCTGACACTTTGTTTTTAGTTGCATATGCATTTAACATTTCTATATCTTCTTGGAGAATTGACTTCTTTTTCATTATGTTGTGCCCCTCTGAATCCCTGATGATTTCCCTTGTTCTAACGTCTGCTTCTGTGAAATTAATATAGCTACAAAATCTTTCTTTCTTTCTTTTTTTCTGTGGTATGTGGGCCTCTCACTGTTGTGGCCTCTCCTGTTGTGGAGCACAGGCTCCGGATGCGCAGGCTCAGCGGCCATGGCTCATGGGCCCAGCCGCTCCACGGCATGTGGGATCTTCCTGGACCAGGGCAAGAACCCGTGTCCCCTGCATCGGCAGGTGGATTCTCAACCACTGCGCCACCAGGGAAGCCCCTAACAGCTTTCTTTTGATTGTTGTTAATGTGGGTATATTTTTTCCATACCTTTACTTTTAGCCTATCTGAATCTTTATATTTAAAATGAATTTCTTCATCCATTAGACAAAATGTGATTAGATATTGTATTCTATCACCTTGACTACCTGTGTCTTTTTTTTAACACCTTTATTGGAGTATAATTGCCTTACAATGGTGTGTTAGTTCCTGCTTTATAAAAAAGTGAATCAGTTATACATATACATATTTTCCCATATCTCTTCCCTCTTGCGTCTCCCTCCTTCCCACCCTCCCTATCCCACCCCTCTAGGTGGTCAAGAAGCACCAAGCTGATCTCTGTGTGCTATGCGGCTGCTTCCCACTAGCTATCTGTTTTACGTTTGGTAGTGTATATATGTCCATGCAACTCTCTCACTTTGTCACAGCTTACCCTTCCCCATCCCCATATCCTCAAGTCCATTCTCTAGTAGGTCTGTGTCTTTATCCCCGTCTTGCCCCTAGGTTCTTCATGACTTTTTTTTTTCTTAGATTCCATATGTATGTGTTAGTATACGGTATTTGTTTTTCTCTTTCTGACATATTTCACTCTGTATGACAGACTCTAGGTCCATCCACCTAACTACAAATAACTCAATTTCATTTCTTTTTATGGTTGAGTAATATTCCATTGTATATATGTGCCACATCTTCTTTATCTATTCATCTGTTGATGGACAATTAGGTTGCTTCCATGTCCTGGCTATGGTACATAGAGCTGCAATGAACATTTTGGTACATGACTCTTTTTGAATTATGGTTTTCTCTGGGTATATATGCCCAGTAGTGGAATTGCTGGGTCGTATGGTAGTTCTATTTTTAGTTTTTAAAGGAACCTCCATACTGTTCTCCATAGTGGCTGTATCAATTTACATTCCCACCAACAGTGCAAGAGGATTCCCTTCTCTCCACACCCTCTCCAGCATTTATTGTTTCTAGATTTTTTGATGATGGCCATTCTGACCGGCGTGAGATGATATTTCATTGTAGTTTTGATTTGCATTTCTCTAATGATTAATGATGTTGAGCATTCTTTCATGTGTTTGTTCACAGTCTGTGAATCTTCTTTGGAGAAATGTCGATTTAGGTCTTCTGCCCATTTTTGGATTAGGTTGTTTGTTTTTCTGATATTGAGCTGCATGAGCTGCTTGTAAATTTTGGAGATTAATCCTTTGTCAGTTGCTTCATTTGCAAATATTTTCTCCCATTCTGAGGGTTGTCTTTTGGTCTTGTTTATGGTTTCCTTTGCTATGCAAAAGCTTTTAAGTTTCATTAGGTCCCATTTGTTTATTTTTGTTTTAATTTCCATTTCTCTAGGAGGTGGGTCAAAAAGGATCTTGCTGTGATTTATGTCATAGAGTATTCTGCCTATGTTTTCCTCTAAGAGTTTGATAGTGTCTGGCCTTACATTTAAGTCTTTAATCCATTTTGAGTTTATTTTTGTGTATGGTGTTAGGGAGTGTTCTAATTTCATTCTTTTACATGTACCTGTCCAGTTTTCCCTGCACCACTTATTGACGAAGCTGTCTTTGCTCCACTGTATATTCTTGTCTACATTATCAAAGACAAGGTGATCATATGTGCGTGGGTTTATCTCTGGGAATTCTGTCCTGTTCCATTGCTCTATATTTCTGTTTTTGTGCCAGTGCCATATTGTCTTGATTACTGTAGCTTTGTAGTATAGTCTGAAGTCAGGGAGCCTGATTCCTCCAGCTCCATTTTTCCTACTCAAGATTGCTTTGGCTATTCGGGGTCTTTTGTGTTTCCATACAAATTGTGAAATTTTTTGTTCTAGTTCTGTGAAAAGTGCCAGTGGTAGTTTGATAGGGATTGCATTGAATCTGTAGATTGCTTTGGGTAGTATAATCATTTCACAATGTTGATTCTTCCAATACAAGAACATGGTATATCTCTCCACCTATTTGTGATATCTTTAATTTCTTTCATCAGTGTCTTATAGTTTTCTGCATACAGGTCTTTTGTCTCCTTACGTAGGTTATTCCTAGATATTTTATTCGTTTTGTTGCAATGGTAAATGGGAGTGTTTTCTTAATTTCACTTTCAGGTTTTTCATCATTAGTGTATAGGAATGCCAGAGATTTCTATGCATTAATTTTGTATCCTGCTAATTTACCAAATTCATTGATTGGCTCTAGTAGTTTTCTGGTAGCATCTTTAGGATTCTCTATGTATAGTATCATGTCATCTGCAAACAGTAACAGCTTTACTTCTTTTCTGATTTTGATTCCTTTTATTTCTTTTTCTTCTCTGATTGCTGTGGCTAAAACTTCCAAAACTATGTTGAATAAGAGTGGTGAGAGTGGGCAACCTTGTCTTGTTCCTGATCTTAGTGGAATGGTTTCAGTTTTTCACCATTGAGGACGATGTTGGCTGTGGGTTTGTCATATATGGCCTTTATTATGTTGAGGAAAGTTCCCTCTATGCCTACTTTCTGCAGGGTTTTTATCACAAGTGGGTGTTGAATTTTGTCAAAAGCTTTCTTTGCATCGATTGAGATGATCATATGGTTTTTCTCCTTCAAGTTGTTAATATGGTGTATCACATTGATTGATTTGCGTATATTGAAGAATCATTGCATTCTCCTGGGATAAACCCCACTTGAACATAGTGTATGATCCTTTTAATGTGCTGTTGGATTCTGTTTGCTAGTATTTTGTTGAGGATTTTTGCATCTATGTTCATCAGTGATATTGGCCTGTAGTTTTCTTTCTTTGTGACATCTTTATCTGGTTTTGGTATCAGGGTGATGGTGGCCTCGTAGAATGAGTTTGGGGATGTTCGTCCCTCTGCTATATTTTGGAAGAGTTTGAGAAGGATAGGTGTTAGCTGTTCTCTAAATGTTTCATAGAATTGGGCTGTGAAGCCATCTGGTCCTGGGCTTTTGTTTGTTGGAAGATTTTTAATCACAGTTTCAATTTCAGTGCTTGTGATTGGTCTGTTCATATTTTCTATTTCTTCCTGCTTCAGTCTCAGCAGGTTGTGCATTTCTAAGAATTTGTCCATTTCTTCCAGATTGTCCATTTTATTGGCATAGAGTTGCTTGTACTAATCTCTCATGATCCTTTGTATTTCTGCAGTGTCAGTTGTTACTTCTTTTTCATTTCTAATTCTATTGATTTGAGTCTTCTCCCTTTTTTTCTTGATGAGTCTGGCTAATGGTTTTTCAATTTTGTTTATATTCTCAAAGAACCAGCTTTTAGTTTTATTGATCTTGCTATCATTTCCTTCATATCTTTTTCATTTATTTCTGATCTGATCTTTATGATTTCTTTCCTTCTGCTAACTTTGGGGTTTTTTTTTTGTTGTTCTTCTTTTTCTTTCTCTAATTGCTTTAGGTGTAAGGTTAGGTTGTTTATTAGAGATGTTTCTTGTTTCTTAAGGTAGGATTGTAGTGCTATAAACTTACCTCTTAGAACTGCTTTTGCTGCATCCCATAGGTTTTGGGTTGTCGTGTTTTCATTGTCACTTGTTTCTAGGTATTTTTTGATTTCCTCTTTGATTTCTTCAGTGATCTCTTGGTTATTAAGTACTGTACTGTTTAGCCCCCATGTGTTTGTACTTTTTACAGATTTTTTCCTGTAATTGATATCTAGTCTCATAGCATTGTTGTCGGAAAAGATACTTGATACAATTTCAATTTTCTTAAATTTACCAAGGCTTGATTTATATTCTCACAGTGTTCAAAAACACTTGTTTCTCTTACATTCTGGCCAACACATTTTAATCTTTGCCAATATGACTGAAGAAGTATTTAGAGTTTTAATTTGCCTTTTACAATTATTAGTAAAGATTGTTTTAAATGCATTTTGGACAGTTTTATTTCTTATTCTGTAAAGTATTTTTCATTTGCTTGCCTATTTTCTATTAGGTTGTTTGTTTCTTTTCTTTATGGACCTGCAGTTCTTAATATAACATCAATGAGAGGTAACATTTTTAGAGGACCTGACTTCGTGCCAGGAATATTTTAAGCATTTTATATGTATTTTATTTACCCTTCACAAAAACCCAAAAGGAAAACAGTACATGATCTGTGTTCATCTGACAACATAACTGAAGTACAGAATGGGGAAGTAACCTGCCCAAGGTCATACAGTAAGTCAGCGGTCTCCAACTTTTTGGCACCAGGGATCGGTTTCATGGAAGACAATTTTTCCACGGATGGGCGGGTTTGGGGGGGATGGTTTAGGTGGTAATGCGAGAGATGGTTCAGGCAGTAATGCAAGTGATGGGGAGCGGCAGGTGATGCTTTGCCTGCTGCTCACCTCCTGCTGTGAGACCTGGTTCCTAACAGGCTTCGGACTGATAGTGGTCCACGGCTCCGGGGGTTGGGGACCCCTGTAGTAAGTGGCTGCATTGGAATTTGAGCCCTGGGAGTCTAACCCACAACTTACTCTCCTAATTGGAATTACATTGAATTTATAGATTAATTTGGCAAGAATTGATATCATTACTCTTTTGAGTCTTCCCCTGACCACTGTTCTCCATTTATTTAGATTTTTAAGATAACTTTCAATTAAACTTTTATCATTTTGTGTATAATGGTCTTGCACAACTTTCACTGGATTATTTCTAGGTATCTAGTATTTTTGTTGCTAGTATAAATGACATTTAGACATTTTGATTGCATTTATAACTCTTAATTCCTAGTGTGTAGAAATAAAATGAATTTTTGTATATTGAAACCACTTTCAGCAGTGTAGCTGAATCCTTTCTTATTTACAGTGCTAGGAACTCTAGTGCAGTGTTGAATAAATAGGATGCTAGTCCATTTCTTAATAGCTAGACTCCCATGGATTCACAAGGAACGTAATCATATTAAAGGTATGGCGAAGGCTTGTAGTTAATACATCTGCTACCAGTTATATAGCATTACTAATGTTTCAGTTACTATTCTAAGTGCTTTATAAGTGTTAGTTCATTAAATCCACCTAAAATTCTATGAGACAAAGACTAGTATTACCTTTATTCTGTCGTTGAGAAATCTAAGGCACAGGGAGAATGTGTTACTTGTTCCATGTCACATAGCTAGTAAGGGATAGGGTCCACATGGTGTGGTTCTAGAGTCCATGCTTTTAACTACTATGCCAAATTGAAACTTTTATTTGAATACATTTACTTTAAATAGCAGATGGAACTGTAATATCACTTGCCTATAATAAAATACAGTTAGTATGGGTTACATTTATTTTGAGGTTGCAAGAAAACTGCAACCATCTTAAATTATACCTATATGGAAATATAAAAAAGGTCCCCACTAGGTAGTTAATATCTCCAACTTCCTTTGCCTTTATAATCTTGCAGGCAATGTGGGCTGGGTTCTCCAATAGGGTGAGCAATTAAATACCAAATGGTCATATAAAGTAGAACAATGATCGAGGAATTGTGAGTAAACAGCTTAGCTGTGTGTAATAGTGAATAGTGTATTTTTTCCTAAAAAGTTTGTAATCAAGACTTTTACATACAAAGTCTGATTAGTGTAAGAAGACTCACACTGGTATTTCTAAAATTGGTGTGAGATCACTGGCAGATTTTTTTGTTCATGTATAATTACACTTGGATAGTATTTCTAAGGTAGAGAGGAACATTTCCCTATCCAGAGCCAGTCAGAAGTTAAATGTCAGTGCCCCTGGCATGGAATCATTCCATTTGATATCTCTGTAATGGAATGGTAAGTTAACAACAAACAATGTGAACTGGCTCGTAGGAGCTCTGAGCCACATGATCCTTTTTTTTAAAAAAAATAAAACTGATGAGTGACAATGAGTGGGTAAAAATAATGCATGTTTTGTTTTGATACATTTCCTCTGTAAACACAGATAAGATTTCTACGTGGGTGACATTTGCTGTCATGGTGGAGTGTAGCACTTCCCAAACTAAGCTGATACTAATGTCATGAGAGATAGCAATGGGTGGTCTGTGAAAAAACGAATTTGATAATCAAATTAATTTAGCCTGTCTAACCTACCCTACAACATGATCATACTTCTGCCCTGTGTGAGATTACTCAGGATGTGGATACTTACGGTTGTCCTGTATCAGCCTAATTTCAGATATCCCCCTCTTTTTTCATCAAACTCACTTACAATAAATATACCTTAAGAAAAATGAGTGTGTTCTTTGTATGTTTTTTTATAAATGTATTTATTTATTATTTATTTTTGGCTGCATTGGGTCTTTGTTTCTGTGCGCCGCTTTCTCTAGTTGCGGTGAGCCAGGGCTACTCTTTGTTGTGGTGTGCGGGCTTCTCATTGCGGTGGCTTCTCTTGTTGCAGAGCTCAGGCATGCGGGCTTCAGTAGTTGTGGCTCGCAGGCTCTAGAGCACAGACTCAGTAGTTGTGTCGCATGGGCTTAGTAGCTCCACGACATGTGGGATCTTCCTGGACCAGGGCTCGAACCCGTGTCCCCTGCATTGGCAGGTGGATTCTTAACCACTGCGCCACCAGGGAAACCCTGTTCTTTGTATTTTATTAAGATATTTTTTGCCCTAGCAGAAAAGACAAACATGTAAACCAGCAGTAAAAATACTGTGTGACAAGTGATTGACTAAAGTACATAACAATATAAATATATAACAGACAAGGGAAACTTAAGTTTTCTGGGGAATTTGGGAAGGTTTCATAGAGATGGCAGCCCTTAGGCTGAGAATAAAAAAGAAGAATTGGAGTTTTCTAGGCAATCACGGGTCCTTGCAGATATATGGTTTTGTTAAGCAAGGTTGGTAGAGACAGAATCAGATTTAGGAGGAGGGCAGACAGGTGGCTGCACAGAGTGTCAATCTATTCTGGGCGCTAAAACATTAAAGTGTTAAATAGTAAATGAAACCAGTTAATTCATGCTTCTATCTACCAATCATTATATAACTGGCAAAACAGAAATCGGACCCCTTTTGACTGAAATATTCAGTACCTCAAGTAGAAATAAAAATACTCCTAGTGGTGCTGACTTCTCATGGTTGAACGGTTGTTGCAACACACACGTGCAAAAGTTGCAGGTTCCAACTACAGGCAGGTGGCACAACCAAACCCAAGACCACTCAGAGGACAGTCACCTAAATTCAGCAGCAAAGTATAGGACTATTTATTTGGAATAAGAAATTTCATCTAGTAGATACATTTTAAATGGTTCACCATGCCTCCCAAGAGGTTGTCAGGATGTGGAAATTGTATGGAATAAATTAATGTCATAAATCCTTTACCTTAAACATAAAGAAGCATAAAATTTTATTATTAGAAAATTCATATCTTTCCATCCTCACTTGAAAAAATGAGGCTGAAGAAGTATGTATTTAAAGAATATTGACTTGATTGGGTGCCAAATTAGTAGCCATCCGGGGAGTACCACTTTTAATCATTCTGGCTCTGAATATAGGGGAGTAATGAGAGATGAGCCTACAGAAATCAGCAGGGGACAAATAACTAGCAGAAAATATAAGCAACGTAAAATATAAAACTTATCTTATGTGTCATTGGGATCCATGGAAAGCGTTTAACTAAGGGATCGGTGTAATCCCGTTTATGTTTCAGACAAATCACTCTGCTGGTCATGCAGAAGATAGCCTGAGCAGGGAGAGGAAGGAGTACGATTACAGGCAAGAAGACTACCTAGGAGGCTGCTGACATAGTCTAGGTCTGAAATGATGAGGTATTGAGCTATGGAAATGAAGAGGATATCAGAGATTCAAAAGCTTTATTAAGAGGCAGATGCCACAAGATGGTCCGTTCATTCAAAAAATATATTCATCTCCTACTTTGTGCTAGAAACAGCTAGAACCTAGAAATCTGAAGATAAGTAAACCACAATCCCTGTTTTCAGGTGAAAGAAGTAGCAATGCATATAAATAATTATAAAACAGCGTGATGGGACTATAGTAAAATTATGTACAAGCTACAGTGGGGCATGAAGAAGAGGAGATGATTTACTTTACCTGGGAAACTTGAGGAAGGCTTCAGAGAGGCGGTAGCACTTGAAATGAGCCTTCAGGAACATATAGGAATTGGTTGGATGATCATGGATCATCCTGGTAAAATCATTCCTTGAAGAGGAAGCTGTGTGTGCAAAGGCTCATAAATTTAAGAGAACATGACCTTATTTGGTAATGAAACTTCAAGTTTTTCAATCTGACAGTGTGGGTGAATGAGGGGGTGAGGGATGCGAGAGGCCATAGCAATTAATAAAAGATAAGGGTGAAGAACTAGAATGGCTACCTCATAAAGTACATTGGAAAAACCACATGCTGATGAGTTTGGCTTTGTCCTAAAAAGGCAATGAGTAGTCATTGGAGGCTTTAAAACAAAGAACAGACATTGTCTCCATTGCATTTTATTTTTTAATCTTTTAATCAAAGTATAGTTAATTTACAATGTTTTGTTAGTTTCAAGTGTACAGCAAAGTGATTAGGATATATATATATATATATACACACACACATACATATATATATATATACATACACCCCCCCACACACACACGTATATATATATACACACACACACACACACACACTCATTTTCAGATTCTTTTCCCTTATAGGTTATTACAAGATATTGAGTATAGTTCCCTGTGGTATACAGTAGGTCCTTGTTGTTTACCTATTTTATATATAGTAGTGTGTATATATTAATCCCAACTCCTAATTTATCTCTTTAGAAATGATTCTGCTCTTTGAAACAGAGTTATGTGAACAAAGTTGATTCTGTTTTTTGTGTCTGTTTCTATGGTACCTACTATTTTATTACTTATCAGACTTAAGTCAAACTGAAAAGGTTTGAATCCTGTGTCCATCAGCCACTTACCATTAGACCTTGGGCCAGTCATTTTACCATAGGTTCTTTTTCCTCTTCTGTTAAATGGAGATACAGTAAGTCACCTACATATGAATTAGTTCCATTCCAAGAGCAAGTTCATACTTCCAGTTTGTTTGCAAGTCCAAAAAAGTTAGCCTAGGTATCCAACCAACACAATCGGCTATGTAGTACAGTACTGTAATAGGTTTATAATACTTTTCACACAAAAGTAAAGTACACAAAAACACAACCAGTTGTAGAGGATGCACGCACATGACAATGTACACCAGACACATGAACTAACTCGCACATTTGCATCTTTGAAAGTTTGCAACTTGAAGATTCGCATATAGGGGACTTATTGTATTAATAGTACCACCCACGTTGGGTCCTGGTGGGGATTAAAAGAGATAATATATGTGAAATGTTTGTAACAATGTCTTAAATACCATAACCACAAAACAAATAAAATACTATTTTTGTTTGTGTGTTTCCAAGACAATCTACCCTACCAGACTTTGACCTTTCCAAGGGTAAGAGTTGTACCTATTTTCGTGTTTCCTGGTATAGTGCATAGCTATGGTAGACAAGATGACATGCCACCCAGATCCCCCTTCAGTGAAGGACTTATTCCCCTAGCTGTTGGGAATACTCTCAGCAGAAAGCCTTCGGTTGTCAGCCCCTTCAGGAAACATCTCAGCTACACAGAGCTACTTTGTTCAAGGTCACATCCCTTCCCAAGGTAGAGACACAGTGAGTAATTGATTTAGAAATATACAGGCCTGGTGATATCCATTCTTGGGGATGGCAAATCTGAAGGGCAACTATAGCTTCAGAGACCCCTGTGGAGTTGGACAAGGCTGTCATTGGGCTGCATCATAATTTGAGATCTCCCACTGCCCACTCCTGTTTCCTTTCTTCTCCCTTCCATAGGTGTTTATCTCAAAGCACTCCTTAGTAAACATCCTGCACATTGACGTCCAACTCAGAACTGGCTCCCTAGGGAATCCAACCCACAACTGTGGCATTTGTAAGGTAGTCAAAGGTTAGTTGAATGAATGAATGGATGAATGCTCATTTCTTCTGCAAAATATGAAAATCATGGGCTTTGTGTGTTATTTAACCTTTCTTCCCTTCATCTTTATGCGGATGTAGTAAACAATGTGCTCTGTGAAGAGAATATATATACTCTTAACTATGTGAATCCAGGAATAAATTATACTCTGGCAGAGTGCAAACTTTCAGTGCCAAAAGTATTTCTGTTGGCTTCTCTCCTTGTAATTAAACCATGTTCATCCTTGAGGATGTCTTAGAAAGAAATGCTTTTTTTTAAGAGAACACTAATACAATATGAAGGAATCTATGTTGATAATGTCTTTTTGAAGAGATAGCTAATGCAAAAAACTTTTAAAATATTACATAAAGCAAGTCAACTCAGTACACCATATGAAAATGTAATCTCCTGTTTCTTCATGTTTTGTTGGTAGGAAAGGGCCTTTAATTTCTTTACTTTATTCATCATGCTGTTGTATATAACAAGATATATATATTTTTTACATTTATTTATTTGGCTGCACTGGGTCTTAGTTGCGGCACACGGGATCTTTAGTTGTGGCATGCAGGATCTTTTGTTGTGGCATGCGGAATCTTTAGTTGTGGCATGTGGGATCTAGTTCCCTGACCAGGGATCGAACCCAGGCCCCCTGAATTGGGAGTGTGGAGTCTTAGCCACTGGACCACCAGGGAAACCCCAATATTTTAAAAGTATATATATATATATATATAAAGAACTCAGTTCTACTGTCCTGTGGTGAATATCAATTGACCATAAATGCATGGGTTTACTTCTGGGTTCTCTATTCTGTTCCGTTGGTCTATATGTGTATTTTATGCCAGTACCATACTGTTTTGATTATGATCACTTTGTAATATAATTTGAAGTCACAGTCAACGTACTTTTATTGCATATGTAGTTACGTGGAAAAATAATACAAAAGACGGGGACTTATCCTTTCATTCATGGAGGATACAGTCATTGGGACATGGAAAAGTAAACAGAATACTGCAATCCAGTATAAGAGGGACTATGAGAGAAGCTGGAAGTGAGAACAAGAGGCTTTGGTTGCTCACAACATGTACACCTAATTAAGAAAGGAGTAGGGAAAATATGCTAGGGTAGCTTACTGGAGCAGGTGGTAATGACCAACCCAAGTTTTGCATGATCATTAAGACTGAATCAAGAAAAGAGACAGGGAAAAGGTTTTTCAGGCAGAGGGATCAGTATGTGCAAAACATTGAGCTAGGACAATGAGGGAGTCAGGATGGGAGTTCTGGAAGTAACAAAACAAAAAAGAACTTCAATGGAATAGAAAAGTTTATTTTTAGTCCTAATGTGATATCTCATCACCTCACTAAACAATTCATTTTGGAAGTCACCTCTATATAGATGGTATATTTCTTACACTTTATAACTCATACATTTCCCAAAAGTGTGATTTCTGAATGTTTACTATCAATTTTATCCATTTGAGAAATAACTTTCAAATGGCCCAGCTTTTACAAATATCTACATATGGAGATTAATATAATACTGATGTGATATTTTCACTATATATTTAGTACTGAAACTGGCCCAAGCCTGGGCTTTTCAAGCTGACTTTCTTCCCCATCTACCCTGGGGCCAGCATGCCATAGTAATGGAAACTTGCAGTTTTCTGAATAATAGCACATGGCAGCACCACTTAGGTAAGCACAGAGATCTCATAATTTAAAACTCATCACCCCCTTTCTAAAACACTTTCTATGGCAGCCCACTGCTTTTAAAAATAAAGCCCAATTTCCTATGTAAAGCATTCAAAACCTGGGACAAATTCACCCCAAACTTCTATTCCAGGCTCCTTTCCCTGCATTTTCCCTCCCCTTCACACCCTGAACACACCAGCCATGCCAGAATTCCTTGCCATTGCCTGAATATCATCTGTAGAGCTTTAGCTTTGCTCATGTATCCCTCTGCCTAGAATTCCCTTCCTCACCACACCCCACCCCTTTCTGGCTCCCTTCCGTAATATTTAATGTATCACTTTTCTTTGAGAAGCATTTATCACCTATTAGACAATAGTGATTATACTGAGTCCAAAAGAACTGTGTTCAAATTGAAACTCTGCCTTTTTTACTAGCTGTGAAACCATGCACCAGTTAATTAACCATTTTAAGGGACCTCTGTTCCCTCATCTGTAAAATGGGAATAATGATAATACCTCTGTCATAGGAGGGTGGTGAGGATTAAATGACATAATTACCATAACACAGTGCCCAGTAATCACTCAATAAATGTTAGTTCTTTCATTAGTATTTCTCTAAGTGTCTCTCTCCCTTTTTGGACTTGAGTCTTCCAAAGACGTGTCTGAATGATGCGCACAACACTTATCACGGGTGTTGTACCTGATGAGGACCCAATAAGCAGTTGTTAAAATGAATTATTCAAAAGGAGCTATGACCAGTTCCCTAGTGAATCAACAGATCTGTGAATAGATGAGGATTTATACTGAGCCAATTGTTTGTTCTTATCCAAACATATATCTGACTATAACTAAACTTATGATTCGCCTAAGTTTCACAACATTCTGTAGACATGGTATTATCTGAGTGTCATGTGACTTCTTATGGCGTTTCAGATTATGAAATACTGTTAGGTTATTTTTTTGTTTAATAACAGAACAATATTTGTAAGAAATTTCAAGTTTACATAAATTGATTCTTGTTTTTCATTTTTTCCTATATTTAGAGTTCACTGAGTGAAATAATTTCCTAGTCACAGTTCAATTGAAATCCATAGTCAAACTACAAATTAGAGTAAAATACTAGCTTCTTGATATATTTGTTCAAAATGCAATTTTCCTTTGCTCCCAATATAATTTACTAAGTGAGTACAGTCTAATTACATGTCAATTTTTTTTCTTTTTGTGACACACTGAGATATTTTTCTACCATTTAGTGATTATTTGAAATCTTGCCAACTAGGAATCATATGCCAACTGCTGAACATCCTACTCAGAGTCTCCTCAACACAAGAGGCTTAGGGAGTGTCAAAACATATCCATTAGAGGCGGATAACAGTCAGGGGGGGCAGTGTACAAATGGCTAACAAATGCTGAGAGCACAGTTTCAAAAGCACAAAGCCATTTGTTTTTCTTATCAAATTAAATATATTAGTTGTGATATTCCAAAGCATCATTTAGATAAATGTCTGTAGTTCAGGGCATACTGTATAGGTCAGCACACCAGTATAGCCCTGTATTAGAAATGTATGTATTTACTTAAATTGCAGAAAGCAGAACAAAGGCACAGATACTAAGACATTCAGTAGTCTCTGACTCTCATACTGGGTTGGCAGTTTTGGAGGTCATTTTGAGAGGGTCTAAGGGTGAGACTCTCAAGTATGGGTTTGAATAATCCTGACAGATTCATAATGATTTCGGAATTTTAATAGTCAGTTATTTCTAAAGTTACGTTGTAGATTGTATTATTTGCTTCAAATTCCTCATCCTTCCATATGTCTATGGTGCAGCAGTGTCCTCCCAAACTCAGACTTGAGTAGGACTGTGTGATTTGCCCTGGACTGTAGAATAAGCTGGAAGTAACAGTGAGCCAATTCCAAATGTAGCCCTCAAGAGGCTTGCATTTTTCCACTTGCTCTTTTTCTCTTTTTTTCTTTCTTTTTTTTTTTTTTTTTTTTTTTGCGGCATGCGGGCCTCTCACTGTTGTGGCCTCTCCCGTTGTGGAGCACAGGCTCCGGACGCACAGGCTCAGCAGCCATGGCTCACGGGCCTAGCCACTCCGCGGCATGTGGGATCTTCCCGGACCGGGGCATGGACCTGCGTCCCCTGCATCGGCAGGCAGACTCTCAACCACTGCACCACCAGGGAAGACCCTGCTCTTTTTTTTTTAACATCTTTATTGGAGTATAGTTGCTTTACAATGTTGTGTTAGTTTCTGCTGTATAACAAAGTGAATCAGCTGTATGTATACATATATCCCCATATCCCTTCCCTCTTGCATCTCCCTCCCACCCTCCCTATCCCATCCCTCTAGGTGGACACAAAGCACGGAGCTGATCTCCCTGTGCTATGTGGCTGCTTCCCACTAGCCATCCATTTTACATTTGGTAGTGTACATATGTCAATGCCATTCTCTCACTTCGTCCCAGCTTACCCTTCCCCCTCCCCGTGTCCTCAAGTCCATTCTCTATGTCTGTGTTTTTATTCCTGTCCTGCCCCTAGGTTCCTCAGAACCATTTTTTTAAGATTCCATATATATGTGTTAGCATACAGTATTTGTTTTTCTCTTTCTTATTTACTTCACTCTGTATGACAGACTCTAGGTCCATCCACCTCACTACCAATAACTCAGTTTTGTTTCTTTCCACTTGCTCTTGAGCCTCTGCTGTTGCTGGAAGAACGTGGCAAGCTCAGGATAGCCCACTGAACCCCAAAGGCGGATGAGAGAAAAGTGACTCAGAGTTTCTACCACAGCTGAGCCAGGCTTAGATCAGCCAACTCCCAGGTGTGTGAACAAACATATCTGACGTTAGCAGAGCTGCCTAGTGTATCCCAGACTAGATCAAACAACCACCGGATATGTGAGCAAACACATCTGAGATAAAAAGAGGTGCCCAGCTGAGTTCAACATAGATAAACCAACCCCTAGATGTATGAGCAAGCAAAATTGAGATCAGCAGATCTGTCCAGCAGGGTCCAGCCTAGATTAGTTGACCCAGTGTTGTGAGCTAAAAAAATACTTACCATTTATGCCACTGAGATTTTGTAAGTGTTTACATGTTACTGTGGCCATAGTTAACTGATAAGTTGTGTACAGACATGTAAAATGTTTTGTAATATTATGTCATAACAAGAACTCTATTATCATGAGCGAAGACCAAACAGATTTATAGGTTACTACACAGATGTACCCAATCAGAATAATTTTATTTCCATCTCTCAGCCTGTCTACTTATTATAACTCTAAAGCCTAGCTATATTCTTTAATAAAAGTTGATTGTCAGGAATTAAACCAACTAAGATAATCTAAATTCACAAAATCTGCATCTAAATTCAGAGAACAATATTTATTCTTTTTTAAAATCCCATTTTAGTGTACCTAGTTGTTTATATGAAAGTAATTCTTAAGCATTGGGCCTTGGATTTCTCAGGGAGAGGGTGTATGGAGTTATTGCAAACGGTCCTGGAAGCTATATTTATGTACGTGTTCACACACTAACATGCAATTAGCATTTTACATGAAAGGGCTGGGAGTGACCATCAAAGAGTGTTTCATGTAAGGCAATGAATAATCCAAAAATAAAATTAAGAAAATTTCACTCACAACAACGTCAAAAAGAAAACAAATGCTTTGGAACAAATTTAACAGAAGAAGTGCAAATCTTGTATCTGAAAACTGTAAAACATTGTTGGGAGAAATTAAAGAAGATAAATAAATGGACAGAC
This sequence comes from Mesoplodon densirostris, assembly GCF_025265405.1. Lineage (NCBI taxonomy): Eukaryota > Metazoa > Chordata > Mammalia > Artiodactyla > Ziphiidae > Mesoplodon > Mesoplodon densirostris. The sequence goes on from NC_082681.1 coordinate 16,802,148, forward strand.
ATTCTATGTTCATGCATTTTAAGTTTTAACATTAGGTGGCAAATTGATTTATAGATTCACTGCAATCAAATTCTCAATTGGCAGTTTTTGCAGAAATTGACAAAGTATCCCTGAAATCCATAGGGAAATGTAGTGACCCAGAATAACGAAAACAACATTAAAAAAGAACACAGCTGGAGGGCTCACACTTCCCAGGTCATAAGTTACTACATTAGTAAAGACAGTATGGGAGTGGTGTACAAATAGGCATATCAATTTATGACACAGAACCGAAATTCTCAAAATACCTTTACATTTATGGTCAATTGATGTTTGACAGAGTTGAGAAGTCAATTTGATAGAGAAAAGATAGTTTTTTCAACAAGTGGTCCTGAGACAATTGGGTACCACATGTAAAAAAAATGTATACCATTACTCCACACAAAACACAAAAAAGTGATTCAAAATATATCATACCAAAATGTGAGATATCAAACTATAATACTTTTGGCATAAAATCTTTGTGACCCTGGATTAGGTAAGCACATAAATATGACACCAAATGCATGATCCATAAAAGAAAAGATTGATAAATTGCACTTTACATAAATAAAAAGGTTTTGTGTTTCAATAGACAGCATTAATAAAATGAAAAGGCAACCCACAAACTGGAAGAAAAACATGTGCAAGTCTTATATCTGCTAAAGAAGTGGTATCAAGAATAATTACTCATATCTCAATAATAAGAAGGAAACGTAATTAAGAAATGCTCAAAAGATTCAGATATTTCAGCAAAAAAGATATAGGAATGGGTGAATAAAAACATGAAAAAATGTTCAACATCATTACTCATTATGAAAATGCAAATTAAAATCACAGTGATACACCACTAAAATGCAAACCCTAGAATGGTCATACATTGCTGGTGGGAATGTAAAATGCTGCGTCCACTTTTAAAAACAGTTTGACAGTCTCTTAGATCGTTAATCGTAAACATACCACACAACACAACAATTCTATGCCTAGATACCTATCTGAGAGATATGAAAACATGTTTCCACAAAGACTTGTGGGGGAATGTTTACAGAAGTATTTTTTCATAATAGCTACAATCCAAATATCTGTCAGTTGGTGAAAGGATAAACAAAATGTGGTTTTACTGCAAAAGTATTCATCAATAAAAAGAAATAGACTACTGATACATTCCACAACATGAATGAATCTCAGAAACATAATGCTAAGTGAGAAAAAGCCAAATGCAAAAGATTATATATTGTATGATTCTATTTATATGTAATTTCCAGAAAAGATAAATCTGTAGAGACAGAACAGTTCACTGGTTGCCTGGGATTGGGTCTGGGGGTGGGTATTGACTACACATGGACTTGAAGAAACTTTTTGGAGTGATGGAAATGTTGTAAAACTAGACAACTCTGTAAATTTACTAAAATCATTGAAATCTATACTTAGAGTGGGTAAATTTTATGTTATATAAACTATACCACAGTAAAGCTATAAAAAATGGCAGATGAAAACATGTGGTTATCTATGCTACTACCTTAAATCCCATTAAAAACAACAACAAATAAATAAGACACATATAAACCATAACCACAAAGAGAACAGGAGAGAAGATTACAGCACGAGAGATAAATAAACAAAAATCTGAAAGATCTACAGTAGATAGAAGATTGGTAAATGACTTAGAACAAAAAGAACTGAAGCCTAAGTAGCTATAGAGGGGAATAACGATAAGACCTGAACTAATCTTTCTTTGTCAAACTTAAGCAAGACTTTGATTGGAGGTCCCGAGTACCACAGAAAGCATGGGTAAAAGTTGAGGTGATATGACAGCATACGAACTAGTTAAAAATCTAAAAAAAAAAAAAAATGCTGTTTAGACTTCCTAGTCTCCTATGTCAATGTGTGTAGCCTCATGTCTGTCCCAACAAATTGAAATGACATTTATTTTCTGGGGAAATTATACATGCTAAAGAGGTTCTAGACTGTCTGGTGTGATGTTTAATCATTGGTAAGGTTAGAATATTCCCCATTAATACAATATCTCAAAAGATTATGGTGAATTTTTAGCATATGAATAAAAGTCATGGTTCAGTATAAACTGAAAAATAAATTTTTTCTGTGACTAAAGAAATAGTGAAATTAGATCATCAATGTAGAAATGAAAATTTTTTGGAGATAGCCTCTATCAGATTGAGGAAGTTCCTTTCTACTGTTAGATTTCTGGGAGTTTTCTTTTTTATCATGAATACATGTAAAATTTTGTTAAAGGCTTTTTCTTCATCTTTTGAGATGATGATATGGTTTTCTTCTTTTGTCAGTTGATATGGTGAGTTCCTCTGATTGGGATTTGAATATTGAACTAGTCTTGTATTCCTGAGATAAACCCCACTTTGTCATAATGCATTATCCGTTTTAATATACTGTTGGATTCTATTTTTTTTTTGTGTTTTGTGTCTATTTTGTGTTTTGTTGAGGATTTTTACATTCATGTGAGGGATATTCTTGTGTAGTTTTCTTTTGTTGGAATGTTTTTGTCTGGTTTCCTTATCAGCATAATGCTGGTCTCATAAATCGAGTTAGAAAGTGTTTCCTTTTGTTACATATTTTGGAGGAATTTGTGTGGAATTGTTATTATTCTTTCCTCAAATATGTGTTAAGATTTGCCAGAGAAGCCATCTGGACTAGGATTTTTCTTTGTTAGAAGTTGTTAAATTACAAATTCAATTTCTTTGGATAACAGCACTATTCAAGTTATCACTGTTTCCTTCAGTGAACTTTGGAAGCTCATATCTTTTGAGGAATTCATCCATTTCACCTAAGTTGTAAAATTTATTTATTGTCACACCATTGTTTGAAGTATCCCTTATTATCCTGTTAATATTTGCATTGTCTATAGTGACTCTCTCTCATTTCTTATATTTGTAATTGGTGTCTTTTTTTCGGTCATTTCAGCTAGTTTATCAATTTTATTGATTTTTATCAAGGAAATTACTTTTTTTCTGCTTTATAACAAATTTAATCAGTTATACATATACATATGTTCCCATATCCCCTCCCTTTTGCGTCTCCCTCCCACCCTCCCTATCCCACCCCTCCAGGCGGTCACAAAGCACCGAGCTGACCTCCCTGTGCTATGCGTCTGATTCCCACTAGCTTATCTACCTTACGTTTGGTAGTGTATATATGTCCATGCCGCTCTTTCGCTTTGTCACAGCTTACACTTCCCCCTCCCCATATCCTCAAGTCCATTCTCTAGTAGGTCTGTGTCTTTATTCCTGTCTTACCCCTAGGTTCTTCATGACATTTTTTCCTTGAATTCCATATATATGTGTCAGCATACAGAATTTGTCTTTCTCTTTCTGACTTACTTCACTCTGTATGACAGACTCTAGGCCCATCCACCTCATTACAAATAGCTCAATTTCGTTTCTTTTTATGGCTGAGTAATATTCCATTGTATATATGTGCCACATCTTCTTTACCCATTCATCCGATGATGGACACTTAGGTTCTTTCCATCTCCGGGCTATTGTAAATAGGGCTGCTATGAACATTTTGGTACATGACTCTTTTTGAATTATGGTTTTCTCAGGGTATATGCCCAGTAGTGGGATTGCTGGGTCATATGGTAGTTCTATTTGTAGTTTTTTAAGGAACCTCCATACTGTTCTCCATAATGGCTGTACCAATTCACATTCCCACCAGCAGTGCAAGAGTGTTCCCTTTTTTCCACACCCTCTCCAGCATTTATTGTTTCTAGATTTTTTGATGATGGCCATTCTGACTGGTGTGAGATGATATCTCATTGTAGTTTTGATTTGGGAAATTACTTTTCATTTCATTGATTCTCTGTACTGATTTTTGTTTCCATTTTCACTGCTCTTATTTTTGTATTTTCCTTCTCCTTGCTTTTTCTTAAATTTGCTCTTCTTTAGTTAGTTTTTTTTTTTGGTGAAATCTTAAGTCATTGATAGATTTTCCTTCTTTTATATTATAAGCCTTAAATGTTATAAATTTTCTTCTCAGCACTGCTTTAGCTGTCTCATGAATTCTGGTATGTTGTGTTTCTGTTATACTTCAACTCAGAATATTTTCTCATTTCCCTTGTGATTTCCACTTTGACCTCTGGGGATTTTACAGAATATTAATTTTTGGAGGAGACCTTCAAGATGGCGGAGGAGTAAGACATGGAGATCACCTTCCTCCCCACAAATACATCAGAAATACATCTACATGTGGAACAACTCCTACAGAACCACTACTGAATGCTGGCAGAAGACCTCAGACTTCCCAAATGGCAAGAAAGAAAATGAAAAAACAGAGACAAAAGAATAGGGACAGGACCTGCCCCTCTGGGAGAGAGCTGTGAAGGAGGAAAAGTTTCCACACACTAGGAAGCCCCTTCACTGGCGGAGACGGGGAGTGGTGGTGGGGGGAAGCTTCAGAGCCATAGAGGAGACTGCAGCAATAGGGTTGCAGAGGGCAAAGTGGAGAAATTCCTCACAGATGATTGGTGCCGACCAGCACTCACCATCCTGAGATGCCTAAACGAGCTCCAGAGACAGGCGGGAGCTGTGGCTATCAGTGCAGACCCCAGAGATGGCATGAAACGCTAAGGCTGCTACTGCAGCCACCAAGAAGCCTGAGTGCAAGCACAGGCCACTCTCCACACCTCCCCTCCTGGGAGCCTGTGAAGCCCACCACTGCCAGGGTCCCGTGATCTAGGGACAGCTTCCCGAGGAGAACACACAGCCCACCTCAGGCTGGTGCAATGATACGCCAGCCTCTGCCTCCGCAGGCTCACCTGCATTCCATACCCCTCCCTCCCCACTACCTGAGTGAGCCAGAGCCCCCTAATCAGCTGCTCCTTTAACCCCGTCCTGTCTGAGTGAAGAACAGATGCCCTCAGGCGACCTACACGCAGAGGTGGGTCCAAATCCAAAGCTGAACCCCAGGAGCTGAGCGAATAAAGAAGAGAAAGGGAAATTTCTCCCAGCAGCCTCAGGACCAGCAGATTAAAGCTCCACAATCAACTTGATATACCCTGCATCTCTGGAATACCTGAATAGACAATGAATCATCCCAAAATTGAGGCAGTGGACTTTGGGAGCAACTATAGGCTTGAGGTTTGCTTTCTGCATCTAACTTGTTTCTAGTTTTATGTTTATCTAAGTTTAGTATTTAGAGTTTGTAATCATTGGTAGATTTGTTTATTGATTTGGTTGCTCTCTCTCCTTTTTTTAAAAATTTTTATATATATATATATATATATATATATATATATACATATATATTTCCTTTTTCTCTTTTAGTGAGTGTGTATGTTTATGCTTCTTTGTGTGATTTTGTCTGTATAGCTTTGCTTTTGCCATTTTCCTAGGGTTCTGTCTGTCTGTTTCTTTTTCTGTATAGTGTTTAGCACTTGTTATCATTGGTGGATTTGTTTTTTGGTTTGGTTGCTCTCCTCTTTCTTTCTTTCTTTTTTATTACTTTTTAATTTTTAATAATTTTTAAAATCTTTTTATTTTAACAACTTTATTTCATTTTATGTTTTTCTTTCTTTCTCCCTTTTCTTCTGTGGCTGACAGGGTCTTCGTGCTCTGGCCAGGTGTCAGGCCCATGCCTCTGAGGTGGGACAGCTGAGTTCAGGACATTGGTCCACCAGACACCTCCCGGCCCCACATAATATCAAATGGCAAAAGCTCTCCCAGAAATCTCCGTCTCAACGCTAAGACCCAGCTCCACTTAATGACCAGCAAGCTACAGTGCTGGATATCCTATGCCAAACAACTAGCAAGACAGGAGCACAACGCCACCCATTAGCAGAGAGGCTGCCTAAAATCATAATAAGGTCATAGACACCCCAAAACACACCACTGGATGTGGTCCTGCCCATCAGAAAGACAAGATCGAGCCTCATCCACCAGAACAAAGTCACCAGTCCCCTGTACCAGGAAACCTACACAACCCACTGAACCAATCTTAACCACTGGGGGCAGACACCAAAAACAATGGGAACTACGAACCTGCAGCCTGCAAAAAGGAGAACCCAAACACAGTAAGTTAAGCAAAATGAGAAGACAGAGAAACACACAGCAGATGAAAGAGCAAGGCAAAAACCCACCAGACCAAACAAATGAACAGGAAATAGGCAGTCTACTTGAAAAAGAATTCAGAGTAATGATAGTAAAGATGATGCAAAATCTTGGAAGTAGAATGGAGAAAATATAAGAAATGTTTAACAAGGAACTAGAAGAACTGAAGAGCCAACAAACAATGATGAACACCACAATAAATGAAGTTAAAAATTCTCAAGAAGGAATCAATAGCAGAATAACTGAGGCAGAAGAACAGATAAGTGACCTGGAACATAAAATAGTGGAACTAACTACTGCAGAGCAGAATAAAGAAAAAAGAATGAAAAGAACTGAGTACACTTTCAGAGAGCTCTGGGACAACATTAAATGCACCAGCATTCGAATTATAGGGGTCCCAGAAGAATAAGAGAAAAAGAAAGGGACTGAGAAAATATTTGAAGAGGTTATAGTTGAAAACTTCCCTAATATGGGAAAGGAAATAGTCAAGTCGAGGAGGCACAGAGAGTCCCATACAGGATAAATCCAAGAAGAAACATGCCAAGACACATATTAATCAAGGTATCAAAAATTAAATACAAAGAAAAAAATATTAAAAGCAGCAAGGGAAAAGCAACAAATAGCATACAAGGGAATCCCCATAAGGTTAATAGCTGATCTTTCAGCAGAAACTCTGCAAGCCAGAAGGGAGTGGCAGGACATATTTAAAGTGATGAAGGGGAAAAACCGACAACCAAGATTACTCTACTCAGCAAGGATCTCATTCAGATTCGATGGAGAAATTAAAATCCTTAGAGAAAAGCAAAAGCTAAGAGAATTCAACACCACCAAACCAGCTTTACAACAAATGTTAAAGGAACTTCTTTAGGCAGGAAACACAAGAGAAGGAAAAGACCTACAATAACACACCCAAGACAACTAAGAAAATGGTAATAGGAACATACATATCGATAACTACCTTAAATGTAAATGGATTAAATGCTCCCACCAAAAGACATAGACTGGCTGAATGGATACAAAAACACGACCCATATGTATGCTGTTTACAAGAGACCCACTTCAGACCTAGGGACACATACAGACTGAAAGTGAGGGGATGGAAAAATATATTCCATGCAAATGGAAATCAAAAGAAAGCTGGAATAGCAATCCTCATATCAGACAAAATAGACTTTAAAATAAAGACTGTTACAAGAGACAAAGAAGGACACTACATAATGATCAAGGGATCAATCCAAGAAGAAGATATAACAATTGTAAATATTTATGCACCCAACATAGGAGCACCTCAATACATAAAGCAAATGTTAACAGCCATAAAAGAGGAAATTGACAGTAACACAGTAATAGTAGGGGACTTTAACACCCCACTTTCACCAATGGATATATCATCCAAAATGAAAATATATAAGGAAACACAAGCTCTAAATGACACATTAAAGAAGATGGACGTAATTGATATTTATAGGACATTCCATCCAAAAACAACAGAATACACTTTCTTCTCAAGTGCTCATGGAACATTCTCCAGGAGAGGTCATATCTTGGGTTACAAATCAAGCTTTGGTAAATTTAAGAAAACTGAAATCATATCAAGTATCTTTCCTGACCACAGCTCTATGAGACTAGATATCAATTACTGGGAAAAAAATGTAAGAAATGCAAACACATGAAGGGTAAACAATACGCTACTAAATAACCAAGAGATCACTGAAGAAATCATAGAGGAAATGAAAACATACCTAGAAACAAATGACAATGAAAACACGATGACCCAAAACCTATGGGATGCAGCAAAACCAGTTCTAAGAGGAAAGTTTATAGCAATACAATCCTACATCAAGAAACAAGAAACATCTCAAATAAACAACCTAACCTTACACCTAAAGCAATTAGAGAAAGAAGAACAGAAGAACCCCAAAGTTAGCAGAAGGAAAGAAATCATAAAGATCAGATCAGAAATAAATGAAAAAGAAATGAAGATGGCATTTGATCATTAAAACTTTGATGGTAAAGATCAATAAAACTAAAAGCTGGTTGTTTGAGAAGATAAAGAAAATTGAGAAACCATTAGCCAGACTCATCAAGATAAAAAAGGAGAAGACTCAAATCAATAGAATTAGAAATGAAAATGGAGAAGTAACAACTGACACTGCAGAAATACAAAGGATCATGAGAGATTACTACAAGCAACTCTATGCCAATAAAATGGACAAGCTGGAAGAAATGGACACATTCTTAGAAAAGCACAACATTCCGAGACTGAACCAGGAAGAAATAGAAACTATAAATAGACTAATCACAAGCACTGAAATTGAAACTGTGATTAAAAATCTTCCAACAGACAAAAGCCCAGGACCAGATGGCTTTACAGGCAAATTCTATCAAACATTTAGAGAAGAGCTAATGACTGTCCTTGTCAAACTCTTCCAAAATATAGCAGAGGGAGGAACACTCTGAAACTCATTCTACGAGGCCACCATCACCCTGATACCAAAGCCAGACAAAGATGTCACAAAACAAGAAAGCTACAGGCCAATATCTGTGATGAACATAGATGCAAAAATCCTCAACAGAATACTAGCAAACAGAATGCAAGAGCACATTAAAAGGATCATACATCTCCTCTCCTGGTTGCCAGGACAATAATGGGCTAAATCCCAGGGTAACCTAGCTCAGGATGTGGTGGGTCTGATAAGGAGGGAAGAGATTATACCCTGAAGGGGCTGAAAGAATTTGTTAGCATGTCCTGTGAAAGCCATCGTACTCCCTGGGATTGAATTTTGCGGATGCTTCTACAAGAGAGGTGGAATTTAAGAATGAGTTACCAAGAATTAATTGACTTAGGGCATTTTCTTAGGGCACAGGATTTAACACCTGGCAAGGACCCCTGTGAGTGTTACAAATTCACTTAGTGTGTCTCTTAAAAACCTGGAGAGAGATACATCTTATGTTGTAGGAAGTGGAAATGCCAGAGTTACCCTGGCAGATGGTAGAGGAAAGAATAAAAAAGCTCAGGAAAGTGGGCATATTGTAAGAGATATATTAAGTGGGGCCATAAAAACCACCAGAGAATTATGTTCCACAGGGGAGCCCAAAGGACCTCAAGAATTCACCAGGGACCTCAGGAATGTGCTAGTGAGAGTGGCACTAGCATCACTAACAAGTTAAAAGGTGGCTCTCTTCCGCAGGCCAGGGATGATGCTAGAAGACGTCACCACCGAGCTTGGCTTGTTAACAGCCATGGGAGTGATGGGTAATCAAGTAGTAGAGGGTAGAAGCCAAAACTGACACATTCTCAAATAAAGATGATCTTTAAAAAAGAGTCGTTCAGGTGCTTCTGAGGTCCATCTAGTTTTGGAATCCACCATCTCTGGTGACTAGCTCAGTGTTCTTTCCATTAAATCATCATGGCTCCCTTGTTTATTTAGGTCTGCTCACAAACAACAGTTATTTTTCTCCTATAACAAAAGTAACTGTTCATTATAGAAATGTAGGGAAAGGAGATAGAAAGAAAATAAAAGGAATCATTTTTGGTGTCACATGTAACACTGAAATGAGCATTCTAGTAGCTAAATCTCTATAAATTAACATGATTTTTTTCCTTCAGACAAATTCCTAGAAGAAGAATTGCTGTGTCCCAGCTGATGTATATTTTAAGGTTTTTTGGTACATGCTGCCAAAATGCCTCCGGAGACTCACCAGATTACTCTCCCAATTTCAGCCTATCAACATTCCCGTTCCCCATTCCATTGCCAACACTAGTTATTACAATTTGTAATATTCCATGAATTTAATTGAAAATTGTGTCTCTATTTACATCACTATTATTTGTGAGATTGAACTTTTTCATGCTTTATCTTGTCTTCATGTTTGTTTGACTTCTGTATTTCTTTTTTGAATTCATATAGTTACCAATTTGGGGAAAATGTTACTCCTTTTTGATTTGTAATAGTGGTTTACAGATTAGGGCTTTTTTTTGATTTGTCATTTGACTTCAATTTTCTTCATAGTTTTTCCTTACATAAGGTTTTGTTGGTTTGCTGGATTTTTTTAAACATCATATATGACACTATTCTTATTAAATTGACATGACATTTTAATCATATATTTATATCTGATATAGTCTTCAATATCTCTCAATAGTCTCTATTGTTTCATTGAGCTGACTCCTTCTGTGGTAATATTATGCTTTTAAAATTATTTTTTGATACAAGAACCCTCTAATATTTTTTACACAATTTTCTTGATGGATCACAAATGTTTATTTTTTCCTGTGTTTATAAGCACAAGATTCATTTTAAGTTCCAGAGTAAATTTCACTGCTTTTATTTATTTTTTAAATATTTATTTATGCAGGGTCTTAGTTGTGGCAGGTGGGCTCCTTAGTTGTGGCTCGTGGGCTCCTTAGTTGTGGCTCACCAGCTCCTTAGTTGCAGCACGTGGGCTCCTTAGTTACGTCATGTGAACTCGTGTTGCAGCATGAGTGTGTGATCTGGTTCCCTGACCAGGGACTGAACCTGGGCCCCCTGAATTGGGAGGGTGGAGTCTTAACCACTGCACCACGAGGGAAGTCCCTCACTGTTTTTCGTTTTTTTTTTATTTCAATAAAATTTATTTTTTTATTTATTTTATTTATTTTTAATTTTTTATTTTTTGCTTTATAACAAATTTAATCGCTTATACATATACATATGTTACCATATCCCCTCCCTTTTGCGTCTCCCTCCCAACCTCCCTATCCCACCCCTCCAGGCGGTCACAAAGCACCGAGCTGATCTCCCTGTGCTATGCAGCTGCTTCCCACTAGCTATCTACCTTACGTTTGGTAGTGTATATATGTCCATGCCGCTCTTTCGCTTTGTCACAGCTTACCCTTCCCCCTCCCCATATCCTCAAGTCCATTCTCTAGTAGGTCTGTGTCTTTATTCCTGTCTTACCCCTATGTTCTTCATGACATTTTTTCCCTTAAATTCCATATAAATGTGTCAGCATACAGTATTTGTCTTTCTCTTTCTGACTTACTTCACTCTGTATGACAGACTCTAGGTCCATCCACCTCATTACAAATAGCTCAATTTCATTTCTTTTTATGGCTGAGTAATATTCCATTGTATATATGTGCCACATCTTCTTTACCCATTCATCCGATGATGGACACTTAGGTTGTTTCCATCTCAGGGCTATTGTAAATAGGGCTGCTATGAACATTTTGGTACATGACTCTTTTTGAATTATGGTTTTCTCAGGGTATATGCCCAGTAGTGGGATTGCTGGGTCACATGGTAGTTCTATTTGTAGTTTTTTAAGGAACCTCAATACCGTTCTCCATAGTGGCTGTACCAATTCACATTCCCACCAGCAGTGCAAGAGTGTTCCCTTTTTTCCACACCCTCTCCAGCATTTATTGTTTCTAGATTTTTTGATGATGGCCATTCTGACTGGTGTGAGATGATATGTCATTGTAGTTTTGATTTGCATTTCTCTAATGAGTAAAGATGTTGAGCATCCTTTCATGTGTTTGTTGGCAGTCTGTATATCTTCTGTGGAGAAATGTCTATTTAGGTCTTCTGCCCATTTTTGGATTGGGTTGTTTGTTTCTTTGTTATTGAGCTGCATGAGCTGCTTATAAATTTTGGAGATTAATCCTTTGTCAGTTACTTCATTGGCAAATATTTTCTCCCATTCTGAGGGTTGTCTTTTGGTCTTGTTTATGGTTTCCTTTGCTGTGCAAAAGCTTTTAAGTTTCATTAGGTCCGATGTGTTTATTTTTGTCTTTATTTTCATTTCTCTAGGAGGTGGGTCAAAAAGTATCTTGCTGTGATTTATGTCATAGAGTGTTCTTCCTATGTTTTCCTCGAAGAGTTTGATAGTGTCTGGCCTTATATTTAGGTCTTTAATCCATTTTGAGCTTATTTTTGTGTGTGGTGTTAGGGAGTGATCTAATCTCATACTTTTACATGTCTCTATCCAGTTTTCCCAGCACCACTTATTGAAGAGACTGTTCTTTTCCCACTGTACATTCCTGCCTCCTTTATCAAAGATAAGGTGACCATATGTCCGTGGGTTTATCTCTGGGCTTTCTATCCTGTTCCATTGATCTATCTTTCTGTTTTTGTGCCAGTACCATACTGTCTTGATTACTGTAGCTTTGTAGTATAGTCTGAAGTCAGGGAGCCTGATTCCTCCAGCTCCATTTTTCGTTCTCAAGATTGCTGTGGCTATTCAGGGTCTTTTGTGTTTCCATACAAATTGTGAAATTTTTTGTTCTAGTTCTGTGAAAAATGCCATTGGTAGTTTGATAGGGATTGCATTGAATCTGTAGATTGCTTTGGGTAGTAGAGTCATTTTCACAATGTTGATTCTTCCAATCCAAGAACATGGTACATCTCTCCATCTATTTGTATCATCTTTAATTTCTTTCATCAGTGTCTTATACTTTTCTGCATACAGGTCTTTTGTCTCCTTAGGTAGGTTTATTCCTAGATATTTTATTCTTTTTGTTGCAATGGTAAATGGGAGTGTTTCCTTGATTTCACTTTCAGATTTTTCATCATTAGTATATAGGAATGCCAGATATTTCTGTGCATTAATTTTGTATCCTGCTACTTTACCAAATTCATTGATTAGCTATAGTAGTTTTCTGGTAGCATCTTTAGGATTCTCTATGTATAGTATCATGTCATCTGCAAACAGTGACAGCTTTACTTCTTCTTTTCCGATTTGGATTCCTTTTATTTCCTTTTCTTCTCTGATTGCTGTGGCTAAAACTTCCAAAACTACGTTGAATAAGAGTGGTGAGAGTGGGCAACCTTGTCTTGTTCCTGATCTTAGTGGAAATGGTTTCAGTTTTTCACCACTGAGGACGATGCTGGCTGTGGGTTTGTCATATATGGCCTTTATTATGTTGAGGAAAGTTCCCTCTATGCCTACTTTCTGCAGGGTTTTTATCATAAATGCGTGTTGAATTTTGTCGAAAACTTTCTCTGCATCTATTGAGATGATCATATGGTTTTTCTCCTTCAATTTCTTAACATGGTGTATCACGTTGATTGATTTGCGTATATTGAAGAATCCTTGCATTCCTGGAATAAACCCCACTTGATCATGGTGTATGATCCTTTTAATGTGCTGTTGGATTCTGTTTGCTAGTATTTTGTTGAGGAGTTTTGCATCTATGTTCATCAGTGATATTGGCCTGTAGTTTTCTTTCTTTGTGACATCCTTGTCTGGTTTTGGTATCAAGGTGATGGTGGCCTCGTAGAATGAGTTTGGGAGTGTTCCTCCCTCTGCTATATTTTGGAAGAGTTTGAGAAGGATAGGTGTTAGCTCTTCTCTAAATGCTTGATTGAATTCACCTGTGAAGCCATCTGGTCCTGGGCTTTTGTTTGTTGGAAGATTTTTAATCACAGTTTCAGTTTCAGTGCTTGTGTTTGGTCTGTTCATATTTTCTATTTCTTACTGATTCAGTCTTGGCGGGTTGTGCATTTCTAAGAATTTGTCCATTCCTTCCAGGTTGTCCATTTTATTGGCATAGAGTTGCTTGTAGTAATCTCTCATGATCTTTTGTATTTCTGCGTGTCAGTTGTTACTTCACCTTTTTCATTTCTTTTTCTATTGATTTGAGTCTTCTCCCTTTTTTTCTTGATGAGTCTGGCTAATGGTTTATCAATTTTGTTTATCTTCTCAAAGAACCAGCTTTTAGTTTTATTGATCTTTGCTATCATTTCCTTCATTTCTTTTTCATTTATTTCTGATCTGATTTTTATGATTTCTTTCCTTCTGCTAACTTTGGGATGTTTTTGTTCTTCTTTCTCTAATTGCTTTAGGTGCAAGGTTAGGTTGTTTATTCAAGATGTTTCCTGTTTCTTAAGGTGGGATTGTATTGCTATAAACTTCCCTCTTATAACTGCTTTTGTTGCATCCCATAGGTTTTGGGTCGTCGTGTCTCCATTGTCATTTGTTTCTAGGTATTTTTAAATTTCCTCTTTGATTTCTTCAGTGATCACTTTGTTATTAAGTAGTATATTGTTTATCCTCCATGTGTTTGTATTTTTTACAGCTCTTTTCCTGTAATTGATATCTAGTCTCATAGCACTGTGGTCGGAAAAGATACTTGATACAATTTCAATTTTCTTAAATTTACCAAGGCTTGATTTGTGACCCAAGATATGATCTATCCTGGAGAATCCCTCACTGTTTTTAAAATTGTTTTCAATATATACAGTTATTTGGAAAAATGAACATTTGTGTAATACTGAGTCTTCATATTTGGTAACATGGCTTCTTTTATACTTGTGCAGTTTTGTTTCCTTAAATAGGATTTTGTATTGTTTTAGTGTATTTTAAATATTTCTTAATAATTTATTCTTAGAATAATAAAGTCCTTAGGTATTTTATTTCTTCCTCCTCCCAACTTCACCATATGGTTCTCTTCTTCACTAAGAATTTTATTTAGTGGTCTTATGCTAACAGCCACTTCCCTGGCCTAACAAATAAATATGCCATGTATCTTTTGCCAAAATAGAAAGTGGACAGATATATGGGAGAATTGAAAAAGAGGGAAAACACTGAGGTAAATGGATATCCAAGGAAAGGATGGCTCTGCTTCAGGGACTTAGAGAGGATGCTTGATGAAAGTTTGACTCATTGATTCAATAAAGTAGTTTAATTGATTCTCAGGGTTTGGTGTAATAGATTGTTAGCTCCTGTCTCCAGGCAGTGGTTATTATAAGCCTGGCATTTCACTTCGATGATGAGGAAAAACTCCGTTTGGCAACTTGAAAAGCCATTTGGGCTCAGGGCAGACATGGTACTGCTCAGTGTGAAAGTGTTAGTGGAAAGCAACCCTGGCTTCCATCAGAGGCATCATTCTAATTAATGAGCTTGAGATCTTAATGGAATTGTACAGCATTGTACATGTTTGAGTGTATGCATGTGTTTTAAGGATGAAAAGAAAAAAGAATAAGGACACTTTAAAGGTATACTAATTATGATGGTAAGGAATGGGTGGTGGGGTTAGAATTTTAGAAAACCTTATCATAAAAGGATGAAAGTGATTAATAAATGAAGTCCTCTAGTGTTTCCCTCCTGTTTGCTAAAGAATTCTAGTGTGGTATGTGTCAGTCTCTTTTTTTCCTGCATCCTGGAAAGACGGGGTTCTGCCTGATCAGATTTACTCTTGGGGTTCTGTGACACAGTATGAATCAAGGGTAAAGAGCAGGAGCGTAAGACATTAATAAGAGGCATGTAGAGTGGGGAGACGGAGGGTTTTTCAGGGGTTATGGAGAGAAGAGCTGTGATTTATGAAGGAAATGGATGAAAGAGAAATGGGACATCTTAAGGACACTTCAAGGAAGTGTTGATGCGGTTTAGGAATCCCTATTCACAGTCGTGATGGTTATTCTCCATTCGTTCTTGCAGAGTCATTCTTTACCCTTCTCTGCTCTGTTTTGTACCCCTGGAGGCTCCAGGTACTGCATCTCCTGGGTCTCTAGCTGGGGTAGGATCAGATTCAGTCAGTGGGAGGCACTAGCATAACATCAAAGGATGGGAAGAAAGAGAAGTTGGGTAGGGTATTGATTCCCCACCTCACACCCAACCTGCCCATGCTTTTGGCAGTGGCTGCAGTCCTTGACAAAGGCCACGATTCCTGTTGAGGAGCCCTTCTCCATGACTACAGCTCTCACTGAGTTCTAGTAACACCACTTCCCTCCCCTGGCTCCTTCAATCCTAAGCAGTAGCAGCTTCCCTCTGTTCTTAGTCCCCAGGCACTTTACCATCTTTGTGGGTTTCTCTTACCCTGCCTATCCTTCTGTAAAAATGGGCCCTATATTAAACCTTCCCAACTTATACCCTTTGAGTACGCCACCTATGTCCTTCTGAGACTCTGACATACTTCAATGTTAAGAAATAGAAGTAAGGACTTGGCTCTATTTTAAAATTACTTTTGATTGTATGTAGTGTTTGGGGCCAGGATACAACTCTGGAGTAAATACAAAATAACAACTTTGTAAGTGTCTTACAATATAGGATAATTTCAGCCTTTTATATAAAGTTTTATAACTCTAACTAGGAAATGGGCATGAGAAAATGAACTATGTTTGTAGCAGAGTTTTGAAGTAATATCAGATAAATTTAGAAGAGAAATGGATTCCATACTTATTGCTTTAACTGTGGGCTTCATGATCTTAGACATGCAACTTGATTTCCTAATGGCTCTGACTTGCCTGAATGATGTCAGCTAATGCTTTCCTTTAATTTTAATAGAAACTGATTTCCTTTCCTTCTTGCCTTTCTAAATTATAATTTCTCCTCTATCAGAAGCAAAAAAAGCTATAGCTGCCACACGTGAACTGCCTGGGTCCCTAGAATCAGTATTTAATAGGTTTAATGATAGTATATAGCTACTATCGAACATAATACTTATTACCAGAGATTCTGTTGCACATGGCAACATTGTTGCAATGTTTGATTCCAAACGGACAATTCAGGAGCCACACTTATATTTTCAGCCCCTTGGGTAACTTTTTCTCCTTGTGATTGGTTATTAGCATAGGGAAACCAACGGAGAAGGCACTTGAGCAAATGGAAAGAATTGTCTCCAGTTCACTCTTGCTTCCCTTGGCTCTTCATAAATCATCACTTCTTTCCGTCTTTGTACAGGACTTCCTGCCTTTGCCCAATAGGTGCATTCACGAGGAGTTGTGTGTGGAGAAAAGCCCTTCTAAAACACACTATTGAAAGAAATCCTGATGTGAATCTTTTTAAAAAGAAATCATTTCTAATTTATCTTCAAGCAGATTCAACATAGGAAATTCCAATTTTACATATAAAATATGGCATGATTGTAACATGTTTGCTTTTTCCTGGCGTTCCTTAAAGCACCTGCAGAGTCGAGCTAGGGAAACGACTCTGATAAGCATTTGTAACTTTTGGCTATTCTCTGAACTAAATTCTTTGTAATGTCTGAGCTTTACGCCACTACTCCATTAGGTTTGTCTGAGGGAAGACTTAGTACTGATCCTAAGCAAGGTAAGTAGGGCAGTCTGCTTGGCGACACTGCTGCTTGCATTCTCTTTCTTGGTTTTCCTCTTCAGTATTCTCACAAAAGCCTTCCCATAAAGATTTTTAGCTAAGTTCCTCAATTCTTAGACTTCTCTTATCAGTCGTTATGAGTTTTCATGAGTGGGTATCTTTATCAGACATTTGGGGTGAAGCTGGGGAACTGCTGAGCTTCCCATACCATACCCTAACCCTGACAAGCCCAGACCCTATCAAGACACCTGGCTGAAGTCTTTAGAGCAAAGATGCACAGAGAAGACCAAGGAAACTTGAGAAGTCATTACATTTTCCCTCCTGCCCCTTGCACTGGCATATTAAATGTTCTGCTTTAATAAATTACTTACTTTAATCTCCTTCTATGTGCCCCAGATTGATATAGACGAACCTTTCAGAGCCTGCAAGGCAGGAATGGCTTATCTTTACCTATAGTCTGGAGAAAAGGAGTGTCATGCTTACTCACCCTTCATTTTCTGGCCTTCCTAGGCTCATGTCTGTGTCTATGACTTAAACCCTTGCACTCCAAGAAGCCAAGGAAAAATGAGGGCAAAGTGGAGGGAAAAGGAATAACCATTTACTGAGCACCTATTCTGTACCAGACCTTTGTACTAGGGGCTTTATATACAGTATTCTAGTTAATCCCCATTAAACCTTAGTAAATAGGTGCTATTACTAGTTCCATTTGACAAATGAGAAAACTGAAACCATGTTGACTGAAGTCACAGAATATACCTTCAATGGCAGATCTGGGATATGAATCCAGGTTTACCTGGCTCCAAAATCTGAAATTTTTGTTATAGCATGACACAGCCCACTTTGTAAGGCACCCATCTCTCTGAGTTTCGTGTACATTTTGAACCAGGTCTTCATTGCTGGATAACAGTGTATCAAACTAAAAAAGATGTTTGGTTATTATAGCCCATCTCTCTGCCTCTTCGTAAGGCTGCACGTACACTGTGAGATGACATGCAGGAATCATGAACCTCCAAAATCATCCTATACTTGCTTATAGGAATGGATTTAATCTTCACTTTTAGAATCAGAACGCTTGCATTTTCATGATTCTTTTCTCACACTCACCCCTCAGATTGAACGGGTGAATGACTGGTGTTGACTTTGTTCTCTGGTGCTCTCCTCCTCACCCAATAGCCACGAGCTGGACTGCAAAGGCAGCAGGAAACTAGTTATAGCCATGTGACCAGAGACACTAAATGCTTCCAAATCTCAAGGAACCAGGTAGGATGTGGGGCTCACCCTGGGGTTTGTTAAACTTAGTGATGTCACTGCTAACCACTTTGCACAGCTGTTGTTGCTTCAGCTGCTCTACCTACTATAGGTGCTGTTCAGGGGAGCCACCCAGAATGTCCCTGCAGCTATTTGAGGTTTCCTAGACTTCTTTTGGCTGTGTGGCTTTTGACATAGAGCTTCTGGCGTCTCCTGGTTTTGGTGGAGATGAGCAATCATGAGAACTCCATTCAACCAGCACTAGGGGAAGACAGAGGTGATGAGGGGAGGCTGCATATGATCCTCCTGGGAGTCCTAAACCTGCTGGTATATATTAGTCTTTTTCACTTATATGCACACATTCCCCAAGTCTTCTGTGGCTTATTAACTTTGTCAACCCTTAAAGAACCGGCAGCAATGGGCTGTCAAATGTAAAGTACAGACATTTCCTTCACGTGGACTCCCTAGACCTCTCCAGTGACCCTCTGGAAGAGGCCTCCCTGTCCATGAGCAGTGTATCTCGGGCAAAATCATGAGAGGAAACTCTTTCAAAAATCCTCTTTAGAAGTACTATAGCCTAAATGGGTACTGGCCAGTTAGAACAGATGCAAACAATAGGTAGGGCTGCATGAGAATGTACTAGCTGAACATTAGCCCTGTTGGGAGTTGCTATTATTTTCCTCATAGGGATGTATGACCAAGAGCAATTGAAGACATGCTTTAGCAGTCATCTAGTTAACTCTTTGTTTTCCATTATTAGACAGAAACTTGAATTTTTGTTTCTCCCAAGGCTCTGCCAAGAGCTGTCTTGGAGAAACTTTCATGAGTGTGAGCAGAACACTTAATAAAAGAAGATGGATGGGCTTCCCTGGTGGCGCAGGTTTGTGACCCGGTCTGGGAAGATCCCACGTGCCACGGAGCGGCTGGGCCCGTGAGCCATGGCTGCTGAGCCTGCGCGTCCAGAGCCTGTGCTCTGCAACGGGAGAGGCCACAACAGTGAGAGGCCCGCGTACTGCAAAAAAAAAAAAAAAGATGGAGCTTTTGGCTGATTCTCTAAATGCCCTTCTCCCTTATCACAGTGCCTTATTCCCTGGAGATGCTATAAACTGGCCACTACTTCCAGGTAAAGTCCTTGGTCCTCTGTTCTTTTCTAAAAAGTCCTCAGTTGGTGTTTATGGTTGTGCTTTTGGGAACAAGTGGCACGTGGGCCCAAGTGCCAATGAGGAAGGTTTACATGTCATTCGGTCTGTTCTCCTGCCGGCAAACTTCAAATTACATGTGACAATGCTTTGTCACTTGCCCTCATATTTCACCATATATTTCAGAGAGAGGCCCCCAGAGATCCCAGAGAGAGAAAAAAGAGACTTGACGCTTCCTTGCTTTCAGTCTGCTCTTCATCTGACACCCAATCCTTTCCCCCCAGTTTCCTATGGCTAGCAACAGGGAATATAGCAGGGCAATGCACTTCTCAGGCAAAATCCCTGATTCCTCTAGAGTGTTCTTGTCTCTTCCCACCCCTCAAAGACTTCTTGCTGACTTTGTGTTCTAAGTGGTCAAAGCAAACCAATAAATAGTTTGAATGAAGGGAAGAGAAACCAGATCTAAGGAAGGTGAACACAGGAGCAGTGACGGGGAAATGGCAGGTGGCTAAGAAAGTGGAATTTCGCTCTCATATTCTGAAAGTGTGGATGTGATTAGTTTTGAAAACTTAGAGATTTCTGTGACAAGGATTTGAGATTCTTACATTTTTTGGCCTGCCTCTGGCCCTAGTGCTTTATCACTGTGAGGCCTTGTCAGAGCTCTGTCCCTTGTGTCATTTATAATCTAGTCTGTGAGGCCTTCAAGAGCCAAATAATGTCATTCTCCAACTTTCATTCCATAAAATTGAGCCCCCACCAAACCAAAAAGGTCTCACTAGTAAACCTTATTAATGTACATAACAATTGTTCTCCTAGTCCGTTTTGAAAGGAATTAACAGCAGATGTAGTGCAGGAAAGATTAACTGTAACTACTTTAATAAGAATATGAATTGGGTACAAGATATTATAATTCAAAGCCTTAATATAATGAACTGCCCTAATTGAGACTTGGTATTTACCATGGCCCTGTGTTGCCCCATTGCTATGAGATTAGAAAGAATAAAAAATAGGCACAGAAAAAGGAATGTTTTGATAGGAAGGGGCCAATGGGAGTCAAGACTCTAACCTCAGCAAACCAGTGACCTAGAGTTATCTAATGACTATTTACAAATATTTATAGTTGTAAAGGAGAACTTTATGTTGTGTTTTTCACTGAAGAGCATTTTTAGAAGGGCTGACACAATTTCTTTTTCCTTTACCCTTTACCACATTTCCAGTTAACTTAATGCTATAGCTATAACTGCTTAGTATCATGAACTTTTTGACCTGGATATGCTGTTCAATCATTCAACATCCAGTATGTAAAACATTGAGCTCCTGTACCTTCTGTCTAGATCAGAATAGGTTTTTGATGAGCTTTTGGATCATTTCAAATATTCTCCCTCTCCTAATACCCCCCTAATTCCATATCTAGATAAGAAAATGAGGTTAGTGGTGATTTAGTGGCAGAGTCAAAATTAGAGCTCAGATCTCCTTAATTCCCAGACAAACAATGTCCAGTGTTCCAATGTTCCTTACCATACAGGCTCCAAGAAGTAAGACCCTCAGTCTTCTCTGCAAGGGGCCTACTCAGCACTTGTTGGCAGCTACCAAAGTGCTTCATATTTCATGGGAGGTTACTATGTCTTCAGTGAGGTCTTTTAAAAAGAGGCTTCGTAATAGCTGGCAAAATTGCCAAAACAAATATCATACAGTTATCTTTATAATGCATATGCTCTCGATTTTCCCCATTAAAGCACTAATAAAAATCAACAAAAAATTAAAATTGACAAAAACAGATGTATGGATATTAATTGGGCAGCATCAATGACATAAGAAAATGAAATATGTTTTTGATTGTAGAAAATATTTCTTTTGCCTATATGTACAATAAGATCCCTATTTATAAAAATATACTAAAATTACAGTTTCACCAAATGGTAACAGGAGTCATAACTGAGTAGTAGGATTCCAGGTGAATTTCATTTTCCTTTTGTGCTTACATACTTTCCAAATGCTCTACAATGACAATGAATTACTCTAGTGACTAGAAAAAGATTTGTACTTGCTTTGAGGTTTGAAATAAATGTATATCATATACAGGACTGGGAACCACTGAGCTATGTGCCCATCAGTAAGTTGTTCTCTCATAGAGTGACTATTCTCATTTCTTATGTCATACAAATCAGGCATATTTATGTACTAGCACTTCAACTTTAAAGTCACATAAGTTGTTTTTACTTTTCTAGCACATACATGGCCTGGTAGTAGACCATCTCTCCTGTAACTTGTGTTTAGGTTGTACAGTTCAAAGAAGTTAGGGGTCAACTACATTGACCTAATAAGTGTACACACATTGACTGTTTTTAAGAACTGCCTAGTTAGATGAATGTCCTTGCAAGGAGCTACTTAATCATTTTATTTTTCATACATCTATTAAGTTGGCACCATGGTCCAAATGGAAACCATTTTGCTATGCTTCAGCATTATCTGCTTTTAATGAGTCTCTGGAGGTCTCTGGATGGATTTTGCTGCCAAATACCATTCAGCCTAACACTGCAAGTGAAGCATCAAACTCAGGGCGTTTTGTCTGCCAATAGATTTCTGCTTGGAGTAGTATCCTATACATTTGGAAGATTCTCAAATGACAAATTTCTAATACTTTACCACAAGACCACCCAGATGAATTCAATGTGGTGTTCTTGGTTCTAAAAAGTTGCATATAATTATCTTCACATAACTATGGTACTACAAAAAATTCCCTATCTATCTTTAATAAGTATGAAATAAGAGAATAAGTGAAATAACTGAATCGATTCAATGGATTTGATCTCTAGTTAACAGCTATTTACTGTATTTGTGTACTGTACAGCTATTAAACAGTATTTGTGTAAAATTTGTGTGGACAATGATGGGGGAGTTGATACTGTAATCTTTGCCTTCAAGTTGCTTACAAAGATGGTAAGAGGTTGTTCCTTGAAGAGACAAGAAAAAGCACGCCCCCCCATGTCTAATAAATGTGTACAGAAGAAATGAGTGAATGCATTTTAGATGGGAGTGACAGGAATAAAAGGAGCCATTCTTCACACTGTCACTACATAAAAGAATGAGGGAAATCAGTTCAGTTTCTGCAGTGGTCCATGTCTGAAGTGATAAAGGCCTGGATTAGGGTGGTAAAAGTGGAAAATGGAGACATAAGAGTTGCAGAGCATTATAATGAAGAGCAAACAATTGGTTTCGTGATTAATTGACCAGGAGGAGAGGAAGGTGGAGGTATCAGAAATGGTTTAACTCTCAAGCCTGGGTGGCCTGAAGGAGAAAGGGCCTCTTTGTCAGAAATAGGGAAATTAAGGAGCAGATCTGTCATGGAGTAAGGTGATGAGATGGACTATGTTGAATTTTGTCAGACCGACATATCAAGGGTATTCTGTGAAAATGGTGTAACTGGATTTCTATGTGGCATTTTACAAAGCCTTTCCTCATATCCTATCCATAAGAGGGATAAATTGTGACCAGACAATTGTATTGCTACATATTGGGTTAAATTATCTTTGTCCTAATTAATAGGTCAAAAGGTCAAAATTAACATACCTCTAATGAGTCTCTATCTTATGCCTTGTCCTAGTAATCATTTATATTAATGAATTAAATGAGAGCATAGCTGACATGCTTACCCAACCATTAGTAGATACAAAGCCAGTAGGGATAATGACTTATTATGAAAAATAGATTTTGCCCATCTCTGTAGCCTCTTGGTTTTAGATTCTGATTTTAAAAAGATGAAATTTAATAGTGACACATTTCAATGTCCTGCTTTTGTCTATAAAACAAGCTCTATAAATAGAGTAGTGCAGTTTTGGGGTGACACCTTAAAAAAGCGGGGGACCTGTAAAAAAGACTAGCTGTCTTAGTAGGTTCCATGAATCAACAGCATTATGAGGTTATACTAACAGATGCTTAATATCTAGAATAGGCAACAGGCTTGCTCTATTTTCCACAGATCAAAAGATACCTGAAAAATTTACCCTATTCTTGCTTTGACATTTTGAAGACTCTATACTGGGATATGCTCAGAGAAGAAGTACCAGGATGGTGAACCTACTCAAAACCTCAACATCCTCCAGAATTTATTTATTTATTTTCTCTCTCTCTCTTTAAATTTTTATTGGAGTATAGTTGATTTACAATGTCATGTTAGTTTCAGGTGTACAGCAAAGTGAATCAGTTATACATATATCCATTCTTTTTTAGATTCTTTTCCCATATAGGCCATTACAAAGTACTGAGTAGAGTTCCCTGTACTTTACAGTGGGTCCTTATTGGTTATCTACTTTATATATAGTAGTGTGTATATGTCAATCCCAGTCTCACAATTTATACACCCCCCCTTACACCCTGCTAACCATAAGTTTGTTTTCTACATCTGTAATTTTATTTCTGTTTGTTAGATAAGCTCACTTGTACCCTGTTTTTAGACTCCACATATAAGTGATAACATATGATATTTGTCTATCTGTGTCTGACTTACTTCACTCAGTATGACAAGCTCTAGGTTCATCCATGTTGCTGCAAATGGCATTATTTCATTCTTTTTTTATGGCTGAGTAATATTCCATTGTATATATGTACCACATCTTCTTTATCCATTCCTCTGTAGGTGTACATATATCCCCATATCTCCTTCCTCTTGTGTCTCGCTCCCACCCTCCCTATCCCACCCCTCTAGGTGGTCAAAAAGCACCAAGCTGATCTCCCTTTGTTAGGTGGCTGCTTCCCACCAGCTATCTATTTGACATTTGGTAGTGTATATATGTCAGTGCCACTCTCTCACTTCGTCCCAGCTTATCCTTCCCCCTCCCCGTGTCCTCAAGTCCATTCTCTACGTCTGCATCTTTATTCCTGTCCTGCCCCTAGGTTCTTCAGAACCATTTTTTTTAAGATTCCATATATATGTGTTAGCATACAGTATTTGTTTTTCTCTTTCTGAGTTACCTCACCCTGTATGACAGACTCTAGGTCCATCCACCTAACTACAAATAACTCAATTTTGTTTCTTTTTATGGCTGAGTAATATTCCATTGTATATATGTGCCACATCTTCTTTATCCATTCATCTGTCGATGGACACTTAGGTTGCTTCCATGTCCTGGCTATTGTAAATAGTGCTGCAATGAACATTGTGGTACATGACTCTTTTGGAATTATGGTTTTCTCAAGGTATATGCCTAGTAGTGGAATTGCTGGGTCATATGGTAGTTCTATGTTTAGGTTTTTAAGGAACCTCCATACTGTTCTCCATAGTGGCTGTATCAATTTACATTTCCACCAACAGTGCAAGAGGGTTCCCTTTTCTCCACACCCTCTCCAGAATTTAGTGTTTGTAGATTTTTTCATGATGGCCATTCTGACTGATGTGAGGTGATACCTCATTGTAGTTTTGATTTGCATTTGCATAATGATTAATGATGTTGAGCATCCTTTCACGTGTATGTTGGCAGTCTGTATATCTTCTTTGGAGAAATGTCTGTTTAGGTCTTCTGCCCATTTTTGGATTGGGTTGTTTGGTTTTTGATACTGAGCTGTATGAGCTGCTTGTATATTTTAGAGATTAATCCCTTGTCAGTTGCTTCGTTTGCAAATACATTCTCCCATTCTCAGGGTTGTCTTTTCGTCTTGTTTATGGTTTCCTTTGCTGTGCAAATGCTTTTAAGTTTCATTAGGCCCCATTTGTTTATTTTTATTTCCATTTCCCTAGAAGGTGGGTCAAAAAGGATCTTGCTATGATTTATGTCATAGATTGTTCTGCTTATGTCTTCCTGTAAGAGTTTGATAGTGTCTGGTCTTACATTTAGGTCTTTAATCCATTTTGAGTTTATTTTTTTGTATGGTGTTAGGAAGTGCTCTAATTTCATTCTTTTACATGTAGCTGTCCAGTTTTCCCAGCACCACTTATTGAAGAGGCTTTCTTTTCTCCATTGTATATTCTTGCCTCCTTCATCAAAGATAGGGTGACCATATGTGCATGGGTTTATCTCTTGGCTTTCTATCCTGTTCCATTGATCTATATATCTGTTTTTGTGCCAGTACCATACTGTCTTGATTACTGTAGCTTTGTAGTATAGTCTGACATCAAGGAGTCTGATTCCTCCAGCTCCGTTTTTTTCCCTCAAGGTTGCTTTGGCTATTTGGGGTCTTTTGTGTTTCCATATAAATTGTGAACTTTTTTGTTCTAGTTCTGTGAAAAATGCCATTGGTAATTTGATAGGGATTGCACTGAATCTGTAGATTGCTTTGGGTAGTATAATCATTTCACAATGTTGATTCTTCCAATACAAGAACATGGTATATCTCTCCATCTGTTTGTGATATCTTTAATTTGTTTCATCAGTGTCTTATAGTTTTCTGCATACAGGTCTTTTGTCTCCTTAGGTAGGTTTATTCCTAGGTATTTTTTTGTTGTGGTTGCAATGGTAAATAGGAGTGTTTCTTTAATTTCTCTTTCAGATTTTTCATCATTAGTGTATAGGAATGCAAGAAATTTCTGTGCATTAATTTTGCATCCTGCTACTTTACCAAATTCATTGATTAGCTCTAGTAGTTTTCTGGTAGATCATGCTGGCACCCTAATCTTGGACTTCCAGCCTCTAGAACTGTGAAAAATAAATGTCTGGGTTTTTTTTAAGCCAAAAAAAAAAAAGAACACTGGTATATGTGGACAATTTAAATGAATCACACGGTGTGTTGAGTTAAAGAAGCCAGAAAAATAAAAAGGTAAACCCTTTATTATTCCATTTATATTAAGTACAAAAACAGGGAATATAAATATGTGGTAGTAAAAATCCAAACATGGTTGTATTAGGGTTGGGTTGGAACTGACTGGAAAGGGGAACAAGTGTACTTTATGAGGTGATGGGTATAGTTTATATTCTTGATTATGTAGTATTTACACAGGTATTTGTAACTGTCAAAATTAAACCAATGGTACACTTAAAATATTGTATGTGCATTCACTGTATGTAAATTTGATGATAAAAGAAAAGGACAAAAATAAATAAGGAGAATTATTATTATTGGAGGTATGATTATTTTTATTTTCCCCCAATGCTGAAATTATAACCTAAGTACCCTTTGTTTTTCATGATAATGTGTCATATGGCATAATTGTATTTGCACGAAGTGTAACCAACTAGCTTTACCTCCCTGAACCTTGTTTTTCTCACTTGTAAAATGAAAAAGGTTTATTGGTAATATTCTATAATATTTCTACAAAATCCATTAACTATTTCACCAGGGATTCAGCAGAAGGGTACAAAGGAACAGATGCATTTCGGTCACCAGACTGTGGAAAGCCACTAAAGGCAGTTTTTGCCAATCCTAACTTGGAGGTGACCTGCACAGAGAGAGGGAAAATAAATATGGTATTGTCATTGGACACCACTTCTTCCTGCTTCACATGGCGTTGCTAAAGAGATGAGGAAGTTAAAGTTAACTACTATAAACTATCTCCTTTATTTTAACATCAGTACTTGGATATTCAGGTGGAGATTCAAGTTGGACATTAAGCAGACCCACCCACTTTCTGCAATTGTTTGGGGTCACAGTAATAGAAATTTAGTTATGTTGTTTCAAGCTACAATTGATTTCTATGTTGTTACTACTATTTACTTCCCACATATACAAATACAAACACTTATAAGGAACAAAGTAAACCAGAAGTGACAAGAATTATAAGCACATTAAGTGAACAAGAAAGATAAGCACAGTATCACCTCCCATATGATTTCCCGTCTTTAACTCTTCTCCAGATAATGGGAAAGGAGAAAGAAGGAGGGGAACACTTTAGGTGTATGTGTGTGTGTAGGGGCAGTTCAAGCAACAATCTGATGCTGCCTTTTATTCTTTTGGACTGTTTGCATTCATGTTTACCACCAATTATGGTTTCTATAGTGTTGATCCTTTTTAAAGGGTTCTAGTATATCTTTTAGATTCAATTTAATTTCATAGAATGTATAAAATATTACTTAATCAATTCTACAGTTCCTAATTAGCAGTCTTTTAACAGCCTGTGATTTTCAGGTAATCAGTCTGTAATTCACCAAGAATCTTCTCAGAGCCCAGCACTAGGCTGGCTCTTGAAGGTCCATAATCAAGGTTAATGAGGTCTCCATCCTTAAAGAACTCAAAACTTGAATTAAGAGGTGGCTCTTTGTCTACAGATATTTGGAGGGGAATTCTACTATCTATCCAGCACATAAAACAAAGTTTTGCAGATGGATTTGGGAAAACTGGTTAGAAAAATCAGCACTGGCATCTGCAAGTCCATTATTTTGGCGGGGGGGTGGGGTGCAGGTGGACAATTGGCTATTACTAGGGACTATCAGTATTTGGGTTTATGGTGGCATAAGAAAGTGGAAAGCTAGGGGAAGTGGCTTGAAATGTTGATCCTAAACACATTTTTCTACAACATCCAGAGAGATGAATGAATGAAAAGTGGGTTTATTTTAGTGATTTTGATAAAGGCTTCAGTTGATCAGGAAGACTAAATTAAATCAAACAAAGTTCAGGGAAATAATCCACATGCTACATGGTTAGAAATAGCCACAAGACTTAAACCAACATTAACAAAGATCCTCCAAGGAATTATAAGGAGGAAACAGAATTTAGTCCAGTTTATGGTGTAAAATGACATTTGCATTTCTAGTTTTCAAAATCTCAGGAAAATCAAAGCAGAAAGCTAGCCCTTAGCTACATCAAGGGAAAGACTGACTGAGGAAAAATGTGATCAAAGCAGAACCATCTGTGGCAATTTAATGATGAGTTCAGGCTTGCACCAAAAACATACTTAATAAGAAGTTAAGAGCTAAAGGGAAGACAATTTCAAAGGGATTTGAACATTGAAGAAACTATCTGTGTATATAGATAAAATTAACTCATGATTTGATTTTAATTCTCTTGGAACAGGATGTCTTCTGTGGAATTGGGAAGACCTAAGAAAAGAAAACAAACTGCAGTAATGCCTTTATGTATTCTTATTTGGAGCAAGTAAAAAAATCATTTCCCTACCTCTTATTTGACATCTCAGTCATGTAAGGCAAGAATGAATAGAGACCCAGCTGAAAAAACTAGGGAGTTCTATACATTTTAAACTCAGCTGTAACAAACCATTTGCTGAAAGCATTTTTAGCACATTACTGTATGAATGAAAATTCCAGTGTTCTCTCATTTTGAGAAGTTTGGCCCTAATATTTAGTGAGGTGAGACTTTCCCTGAGTCAGGTGCACACAATACCCAGTGGTCTGTGGAGAGTAGTCAGGAACTCTGAGAACTCTGTTGTCAAGGATATGGTCCTCTCCTAATTATGGAAGTAGACAACCCCAAATATAATACAAAATAGGGCATGAGTGGCCCAGCAATTTCTTTTTCTTTTTTTTTTTGCCATATCTATCAGCATTTAGGTTTTATTTATAATGTGCTATTTTTATATGTCACTTGACATTTTATATACAAACATACAAAAGTGTTTAAACATTGAAACATTCCCCTTGCATCTAAGGAAGGTACAGTCTCCTAAAGCCAGTTTGCATATAGACTTTCAAGTTTCTTTCCTAGGGAAGAAAAAAAAGCCACTTATCTTTTCATCAGAAATTAAAATTCTCTTTGCACATAAACTCTTCAGTAAATGTATTTTTTTACAATGGTGTGTTAGTTTCTGCTTTATAACAAAGTGAATCAGCTATACATATACATATATCCCCATATCTCTTCCCTCTTGCAGCCCAGCAATTTCAGAGAATTCTCTTTTCCATTGCCAACTGAAGTGAATGAAATAATAACTTTATGAGTCAGAAATGAGATAAAATCTTTCCCTAGTCCACTGAGAAATTAATCAAAATAATTTCCCTGGGTGAAAATCTTACTCCATGAGTAATATCAATAACACTGAGGTCAAGAATCCTAATATTGAGCTCTGTTAATTTAATATACTCAACAAATGGAAATACAATAAAATCAAAATTATTATTCTGACTCGGCTAGCAACTGTTCATTGGGGAACATTTCAAACTTGATTGAAACTCAGTCACCTTTCATTAATGATTTTACTAACTGTCCCGGGGCATGGTTATGATTTTTTTAAGTCAATGACTACATTTTAGAGGACGTAATCACATCTTCCCTTCTCAGCCAAAATTTTCTGATAACGCATTATAGACAAGTTGTTAAAAAACACAACTGAACAGTGCCCCACTTTGGAAAATGACTTCGGAGATTTTATTTTATTAAGGGAAAAAGTACATGTGTTTGTATCATGAATCATATCTGTTGTGTTCTAGCTGCAGTAAAAGTGACAAGGAAGTGTTAGCACTTCAGGTTGAGAATCCACGGAGACAACACTAGGCCACTTACAATATCACAATGGTGAAAATGCATAGGCTGTAAATGTAGGGTATTTACGCTGTTCTTTTTGTTCTCCAGAAGCTTGCTTCGAAATTCTAGTAGGAGAGGATAGCAACTTGCATTCCCATGGCCAGATCAGCCTCTTTGTCATGTCTGTGTCAAGTAGTGAGGGAGAAAGTGTATCCCTACCCAGCCAGCTAGACCAAACCTACATCCTGCCAATCAGTGGGGAGACAAGGGTGCAACAACATTGCTCTTACATTCCATTAGAAATGGTTAAGTTAGAGGAATGAGGGAATGGTGAGTTAGTTCTTAGCTGTCTAAAGTTCTATGCTAAATCTGTGCTGCCACTGTAGTATTCGGGTAGCCATAAATACAGAGTTTCTGATTATCAAGGGAGATTGGAGAAAAGCAATCATTAAAATAAAAGGCAGACAGCATAAATACATGGGA
This sequence comes from Mesoplodon densirostris, assembly GCF_025265405.1. Classification (NCBI taxonomy): domain Eukaryota; kingdom Metazoa; phylum Chordata; class Mammalia; order Artiodactyla; family Ziphiidae; genus Mesoplodon; species Mesoplodon densirostris. Next base: position 16,832,497 of record NC_082681.1, read on the forward strand.
TCAGTAACTAAATCCACTTCTCAAATGTGAGCTGGACTGATGCTTAAAATGTCTGCTCTGATGCAGGACAGGGGGTTTGACTTCACTAGACTAATCCTTCAACTGAAATTCTTTTGGCATAGGAATCCCTCAGTGAATAAAGTACAGTAAAGGTCTATGAGCATAAGTGAACTGAAGGCCACAACATTTGAAGAGTCCAACAAAGTTCGGAACGTCCCTGCTTCACCCAAGTCTTAGTCATTTGATAAAATTCTCAAATTAATGAAACTTCTCACTAGCATCAGCACTGCTCAGTGATTTAAAGACCCAGCGTGAAATCAGCTGATGGAATGACCGTTCTGTACATCACAGAGCAGTGTCACCCATCCCCATTTTAGGATCAGAGGTATTTCACAGATTTCATGTAGTAGATTAGCTTGTTTGGGGAAATATTTGATGAAACTCTACTCTTTGTTCATCTGTAAAAAAGAATAACAACAGCACTTACCTCATAAAGTTATGGTATTAAAGATGTTATTATACATATAATGCTTAAAACAGTGCCTGGCACAAAGTAAGCACTGAAAAGGCATTGTCATCACCACCAATGTTATTAATATTATTCAACCCATTCTCACTTATGACCAAAATTATGTGACAGAAAAGAAATTGTGCAAGTTCTGAGCCCATTCCTTAAAAGACTTTGCAGTTTACTTTTATGGTCTTGGGAACGCTGTAAGCACCTTCGTGAGTGAGCACAAGAAGACCTGCTGGAGGATGAGAGGCCACGTTCAGGATGTCTTAGGTCATGATCCCCAGAAGACAGATTCTGGAGTGGAGCTTTTCAAGTAGGAAGTTTACTGGGGAGTGCTGTTGGCAACAACTGTGAGGCAGGAATAAATGTAGGATTGGTCATGGGGAAAGTTTAGCTGCAGCACAGTTGAAACAGAGGTCTCAGCTGATCCCTTAGGGTTTTGAAGGGTTCCTTCAAAGTTGTTTCAAGTTAAGGCAAAGGGCCAGGCACTTTGATGTCTGCATCAGCCAGTCATTGGATGAGGGCTGCCCTCAAGGAGGGAGTATGATCTTGGGCCAGGCAGCTGCTTTTGACAACTATTTGGGTAGAGGTTCAGCAGTAAGTTGTCAACAGGCAACACTTCTAGTCACTGTGGGAAAAATGTCTTGGCCTTGAAGAGGGGCATCTGGCTTGCATGCCATACTATTCACTACAGAGGTAAATCTGAGTGTTCCATTCAATAGCCTGGCAAGTGCCAAACATGTGAGTGAGTCCACCCTAGATCGTCCGGGTGCCATTCAACCCACTACCTGACCGCACACATCAGTGAGCCCAGCAGACATAAATCAAAGCAGCCCAGACCAGAAAAATATCCTAGGTGACTCACAGAATCTTGAGAGATAAGAAATAGTTGCTTAATCTACAGATTCAATGCAATCCCTAACAAACTACCACTGGCATTTTTCACAGAACTAGAACAAAAAAATTCAAAATTTGTTTGGAAAAACAAAAGACCCCAAATAGCCAAAGCATTCTTGAGAATGAAAAACGGAGCTGGAGGAATCAGCCTCCCTGACTTCAGACTATACTACAAAGCTACAGTAATCAAGACAGTATGGTACTGGCACAAAAACAGATAGATCAATGGAACAGGATAGAAAGCCCAGAGATAATCCCACGCACATATGGTCAACTTATCTTTGATAAAGGAGGCAGGAATGTACAGTGGAGAAAGGACAGCCTCTTCAATAAGTGGTGCTGGGAAAACTGGACAGGGACATGTAAAAGTATGAGATTAGATCACTCCCTAACACCATACACAAAAATAAACTCAAAATGGATTAAAGACATAAATATAAGGTCAGAAACTATCAAACTCTTAGAGGAAAACATAGGCAGAACACTCTATGACATAAATCACAGCAAGATCCTTTCTGACCCACCTCCTAAAGAAATGGAAATAAAAACAAAGATAAACACATGGGACATAATGAAACTTAAAAGCTTTTGCACAGCAAAGGAAACCATAAACAAGACCAAAAGACAACCCTCAGAATGGGAGAAAATATTTGCAAATGAAGCAACTGACAAAGGATTAATCTCCAAAATTTATAAGCAGCTCATGCAGTTCAATAGCAAAAAATCAAACAACCCAATCCAAAAATGGGCAGGAGACTTAAATAGGCATTTCTCCAAAGAAGATATACAGACTGCCAACAAACACATGAAAGAATGCTCAACATCATTAATCATTAGAGAAATGCAAATCAAAACTACAATGAGATATCATCTCACACCAGTCAGAATGGCCATCATCAAGAAATCTAGAAAAAATAATTGCTGGAGAGGGTGTGGAGAAAAGGGAACACTCTTGCACTGCTGGTGGGAATGGGAATTGGTACAGCCACTATGGAGAACAGTATTGAGGTTCCCTAAAAAACTAAAAATAGAACTACCATATGACCCAGCAATCCCACTAGTGGGCATATACCCTGAGAAAACCATAATTCAAAAAGAGACATGTACCAAAATGTTCATTGCAGCTCTATTCACAATAGCCCGGAGATGAAAACAACCTAAGTGTCCATCATCGGATGAATGGATAAAGAAGGTGTGGCACATATATACAATGGAATATTACTCAGTCATAAAAAGAAACAAAACTGAGCTATTTGTAATGAGGTGGATAGACCTAGAGTCTGTCATACAGAGTGAAGTAAGTCAGAAAGAGAAAGACAAATACCATATGCTAACACATATATATGGAATTTAAGAAAAAAAATGTCATGAAGAACCTAGGGGTAAAACAGGAATAAAGACACAGACCTACTTGAGAATGGACTTGAGGATATGGGGAGGGGGAAGGGTAAGCTGTGACAAAGCGAAAGAGAGGCATGGACATATATACACTACCAAACGTAAGGTAGATAGATAGTGGGAAGCAGCCGCATGGCACAGGGAGATCAGCTCGGTGCTTTGTGATCGCCTGGAGGGGTGGGATAGGGAGGGTGGGAGGGAGGGAGACGCAAGAGGGAAGGGATATGGGAACAGATGTATATGTATGACTGATTCACTTTGTCATAAAGCAGAAACTAATAAAAAAAGAAATAGTTGCTTATTTAAGCCATTAAGCTTTGAGGCAGTTTATTATATAGTGATCGACAACTGATACAAAATATTATATTATATTACACTGTAACAGTAATCATTAAAGGCTGTGAGTGTAAGATTAAGGTTATTCTAGTTGTAATGTTAGTAACAGGTTTTTTTTTCCAAACAGCCATGGCCAAGGGCATTAAAATCAACATATATTTGAGATTAAATCAGCAACTCACATGCTACTGATAGAAGCTGGGTTTGACTATGCAGTACAACTCCTATGCCAAGAAGATGCCAACTGCCAGCACATGAGGTGGGCACACAGGCCTCTGGGGAAGGATCCACCATACACTTTTGGGAATCAGCGTTCAAAGCATTTGTGTCATCCAGACAGCACAACTGCAGGGAGCTGTCAGGAGCTTTCCCTAAGGTATTCTTTGAGAAACTGGGAGCTTACAAAGGGGAATCAGTGTCATTCTATTTAGATATTGATATTATACCAATTTACTTGAAAGCTAGAAATATCTTTTTTCTCTAAGGAAAAGAAAGTTGAATCAGTTGAGACAAGTACTTAAAAATTTTATTTATTGAACAAACATAACTAGAAAAAAAATCACCTACTAAGCCTACCATTCTATCAAATTATTTTTATTTTCTCACATTCCTTTTCAGTCCTTGTCCCTATTTATATCATGATTAAATAGTTTTAAATATAAGGTAGATAAAATTTTGTTTTAGAGTAGGACCTTTCAAAGAAAATAATCCGAACTTAGAACTTGTTTTTTTTTACACAAAGCCTAAAATCCTTGCAAGTCAAAAGTGATTAGGAACTCTAGACTGAAGGACTTCAGGAATTCCTCACTGTCAAAGAGTGGTTACACTTTAGAGATCTCTTCTGAAAAACCTACAAGAGGATTCATTTCAGAAAGAAGGAAATTGAACCTACAAAGAGCAGGATGCAAAAGTTAAAAAAAGGAAGGAGGGACTGGGAAACTAAAGCTGAACAAAGCTCTGACTGTATAAACCAGAATTTGGCAAACTATGGCCTCTGGGCCAAATGCAGCCCACTGCCTATTTTTGTACCTATAGTTTTATTGAAACACAGCTATTCTCATTCATTTACCTACTGTCAGTGGCCACTTTCCTACTACAGCAGAATTGAGTAGTAGTGATAGGGACTGTATGGCCTGCAAAGCTGAACAGATTTACTATCTCATCTTTACAGAACAAGCTTGCTAACTTCAAATCAATGACTAATCATGTTAATGACTGATTTGGGTACAAACAATTATATTAATGACGAATTTTGGGGTGATGTGATAAAAAAAGAAGGTGGGACTATAATACTAGAAAACAAAAACATGGAAGATAGGAGAGGTGATTGGAGTTATCTAAGATGTCTGTATTCCTTGGAAAGAGTTAGAGATAATGCCAGGTATATACGTTAAGTATATAAGGATATGATTTTTTATATACTACAGTATAGCATTTATAGATTTCATACTGAAAGTTTAAAATAATTTCAAGATACCCTGAAGGTTGACGATGTAATAATTTGTCTCTCTCCCACCCTGTTAGCGACCTTCAGGAGTCACTTAGCTGGCAGGTAAGGCTGGTGGACTGGCAAGCGCTTCCTCTGCAAGGGGCATGATTGTTCTCTAGTCAACCTCACATAATTCTAAGTGATAAAAACTTGTGTGGGTAAAAACAGACCCCACAAGAAAGTCCACTGTTGGTGATGAATGTAAAAATATTCTCCAAAATGTATTATTCTTAGCCATAACACAGAAGTTTTAGGGAGGAAATTATATGTAATCTTAATATTTGTGAATTTTGAAACCTGAAAAGTATTGTCATTTGTAAATGCAAACAAACTGCTTCATGTAACTGCAAAACGTTCTGTACCCAATCACTTCAAAAACTCCTGATCATACAGAAATATACTAAGGCAAAAATTTTGTGAATCAGTGTTTGAACATTGTTATATTTATAGAAAAGTATTGTTGTTACATTTAAATCATTTAGAGTAAAGTAGATAAAAGCTAGTTGACCAAGTCTTACACATTTCAACCAGTGACTTCAATATCATATAAACAATCTAGTGTCACAACTTGGAATTTAAACCAAGGAAAATATATGATGCAACTTGATGTAATTTAATTTATGGAAATCATAATTGCATTGCCAGTCATTTTTGAACTTCAGCTTTCAAATTATTTTTTATATACAATACAACTCAGTAAAATAAATTGTTTATTAATCTTTGTCTAATAGACATTTCTGAGTCTTTAAATGTACATTATTCATTATTTTGTCCACAGCATTATCTATTTGTTTTTTTTTGCTTTATAACAAATTTAGTCAGTTATACATATACATAGGTTCCCACATCCCCTCCCTTTTGCGTCTCCCTCCTACCCTCCCTATCCCACACCTCCAGGCGGTCACAAAGCACCGAGCTGATCTCCCTGTGCTATGCGGCTGCTTCCCACTAGCTATCTACCTTACATTTGGTAGTGTATATATGTCCATGCCTCTCTTTCACTTTGTCACAGCTTACCCTTCCCCCTCCCCATATCCTCAAGTCCATTCTCTAGTAGGTCTGTGTCTTTATTACTGTCTTACGCCTATGTTCTTCATGACACTTTTTTTTCTTAAATTCCATATATATGTGTCAGCATACAGAATTTGTCTTTCTCTTTCTGACTTACTTCACTCTGTATGACAGGCTCTAGGTCCATCCACCTCATTACAAATAGCTCAATTTCGTTTCTTTTTATGGCTGAGTAATATTCCATTGTATATATGTGCCACATCTTCTTTACCCATTCATCCGATGATGGACACTTAGGTTGTTTCCATCTCAGGGCTATTGTAAATAGGGCTGCTATGAACATTTTGGTACATGTCTCTTTTTGAATTATGGTTTTCTCAGGGTATATGCCCAGTAGTGGGATTGCTGGGTCATATGGTAGTTCTATTTGTAGTTTTTTAAGGAACCTCAATACCGTTCTCCATAGGGGCTGTGCCAATTCACATTCCCACCAGCAGTGCAAGAGTGTTCCCTTTTCTCCACACCCTCTCCAGCATTTATTGTTTCTAGATTTTTTGATGATGGCCATTCTGACTGGTGTGAGATGATATGTCATTGTAGTTTTGATTTGCATTTCTCTAATGAGTAAAGATGTTGAGCATCCTTTCATGTGTTTGTTGGCAGTCTGTATATCTTCTGTGGAGAAATGTCTATTTAGGTCTTCTGCCCATTTTTGGATTGGGTTGTTTGTTTCTTTGTTATTGAGCTGCATGAGCTGCTTATAAATTTTGGAGATTAATCCTTTGTCAGTTACTTCATTGGCAAATATTTTCTCCCACTCTGAGGGTTGTCTTTTGGTCTTGTTTATGGTTTCCTTTGCTGTGCAAAAGCTTTTAAGTTTCATTAGGTCCCATGTGTTTATTTTTGTCTTTATTTCCATTTCTCTAGGAGGTGCGTCAAAAAGAATCTTGCTGTGATTTATGTCATAGAGTGTTCTGCCTATGATTTCCTCTAAGAGTTTGATAGTGTCTGGCCTTACATTTAGGTCTTTAATCCATTTTGAGCTTATTTTTGTGTATGGTGTTAGGGAGTGATCTAATCTCATACTTTTACATGTCTCTATCCAGTTTTCCCAGCACCACTTACTGAAGAGACTGTCCTTTCTCCACTGTACATACCTGCCTCCTTTATCAAAGGTAAGGTGACCAGATGTCTGTGGGTTTATCTCTGGGCTTTCTATCCTATTCCATTGATCTATCTTTCTGTTTTTGTGCCAGTACCATACTGTCTTGATTACTGTAGCTTTGTAGTATAGTCTGAAGTCAGGGAGGCTGATTCCTCCAGCTCCGTTTTTCGTTCTCAAGATTGCTTTGGCTATTCAGGGTCTTTTGTGTTTCCATACAAATTGTGAAATTTTTTGTTCTAGTTCTGTGAAAATTGCCAGTGGTAGTTTGGTAGGGATTGCATTGAATCTGTAGATGGCTTTGGGTAGTAGAGTCATTTTCACAATGTTGATTCCTCCAATCCAAGAACATGGTACATCTCTCCATCTATTTGTATCATCTTTAATTTCTTTCATCAGGGTCTTATAATTTTCTGCATACAGGTCTTTTGTCTCCTTAGGTAGATTTATTCCTAGATATTTTTTTCTTTTTGTTGCAATGGTAAATGGGAGTGTTTCCTTGATTTCACTTTCAGATTTTTCATCATTAGTATATAGGAATGCCAGAGATTTCTGTGCATTAATTTTGTATCCTGCAACTTTACCAAATTCATTGATTACCTCTAGTAATTTTCTGGTAGCATCTTTAGGATTCTCTATGTATAATGTCATGTCATCTGCAAACAGTGACAGTTTTACTTCTTCTTTTCAGATTTGGATTCCTTTTATTTGCTGTAGCTAAAACTTCCAAAACTATGTTGAATAAGAGTGGTGAGAGTGGGCAACCTTGTCTTGTTCCTTATCTTAGTGGAAATGGTTTCAGTTTTTCACCATTGAGGACGATGCTGGCTGTGGGTTTGTCATATATGGCCTTTATTATGTTGAGGAAAGTTCCCTCTATGCCTACTTTCTGCAGGGTTTTTATCATAAATGGGTGTTGAATTTTGTCAAAAACTTTCTCTGCATCTATTGAGATGATCATATGGTTTTTCTCCTTCAATTTGTTAATATGGTGTATCACGTTGATTGATTTGCATATATTGAAGAATCCTTGCATTCCTGGAATAAACCCCACTTGATCATGGTGTATGATCCTTTTAATGTGCTGTTGGATTCTGTTTGCTAGTATTTTGTTGAGGATTTTTGCATCTATGTTCATCAGTGATATTGGCCTGTAGTTTTCTTTCTTTGTGACATCCTTGTCTGGTTTTGGTATCAAGGTGATGGTGGCCTCGTAGAATGAGTTTGGGAGTGTTCCTCCCTCTGCTATATTTTGGAAGAGTTTGAGAAGGATAGGTGTTAGCTCTTCTCTAAATGCTTGATAGAATTCGCCTGTGAAGCCATCTGGTCCTGGGCTTTTGTTTGTTGGAAGATTTTTTATCACAGTTTCAATTTCAGTGCTTGTGATTGGTCTGTTCATATTTTCTATTTCTTCCTGATTCAGTCTTGGCAGGTTGTGCATTTCTAAGAATGTGTCCACTTCTTCCAGGTTGTCCATTTTATTGGCATAGAGTTGCTTGTAGTAATCTCTCATGATCTTTTGTATTTCTGTAGTGTCAGTTGTTACTTCTCCTTTTTCATTTCTAATTCTATTGATTTGAGTCTTCTCCCTTTTTTTCTTGATGAGTCTGGCTAATGGTTTATCAATTTTGTTTATCTTCTCAAAGAACCAGCTTTTAGTTTTATTGATCTTTGCTATCATTTCCTTCATTCCTTTTTCATTTATTTCTGATCTGATTTTTATGATTTCTTTCCTTCTGCTAACTTTGGGATGTTTTTGTTCTTCTTTCTCTAATTGCTTTAGGTGCAAGGTTAGGTTGTTTATTCGAGATGTTTCCTGTTTCTTAAGGTGGGATTGTATTGCTATAAACTTCCCCCTTAGAACTGCTTTTGCTGCATCCCATAGGTTTTGGGTCATCGTGTCTCCATTGTCATTTGTTTCTAGGTATTTTTTTAATTTCCTCTTTGATTTCTTCAGTGATCACTTTGTTATTAAGTAGTGTATTGTTTAGCCTCCATGTGTTTGTATTTTTTACAGCTCTTTTCCTGTAATTGGTATCTAGTCTCATAGCATTGTGGTCGGAAAAGACACTTGATACAATTTCAATTTTCTTAAATTTACCAAGGCTTGATTTGTGACCCAAGATATGATCTATCCTGGAGAATGTTCCATGAGCACTTGAGAAAAATGTGTATTCTGTTGTTTTTGGATGGAATGTCCTATAAATATCAATTAAGTCCATCTTTTTTAATGTATCATTTAAAGCTTGTGTTTCCTTATTTATTTTCATTTTGGATGATCTGTCCATTGGTGAAAGTGGGGTCTTAAAGTCCCCTACTATGATTGTGTTACTGTCGATTTCTCCTTTTATGGCTGTTAGTATTTGCCTTATGTATTGAGGTGCTCCTATGTTGGATGCATAAATATTTACAATTGTTATATCTTCTTCTTGGATTGATCCCTTGATCATTATGTAGTGTCCTTCTTTGTCTCTTCTAGTAGTCTTTATTTTAAAGTCTATTTTGTCTGATATGAGAATTGCTACTCCAGCTTTCTTTTGGTTTCCATTTGCATGGAATATCTTTTTCCATCCCCTTACTTTCAATCTGTATGTGTCTCTAGGTCTGAAGTAGGCAGCATATATATGGGTCTTGTTTTTGTAGCCATTCAGCCAATCTGTGTCTTTTGGTGGGAGCATTTAGTCCATTTACATTTAAGGTAATTATCAATATGTATGTTCCTATTCCCATTTTCTAAATTGTTTTGGGTTCGTTATTGTAGGTCTTTTCCTTCTGCTGTATTTCTTGCCTAGAGAAGTTCCTTTAGCATTTGTTGTAAAGCTGGTTTGGTGGTGCTGAACTCTCTCAGCTTTTGCTTGTCTGTAAAGGTTTTGATTTCTCCATCAAATCTGAATGAGATCCTTGCTGGGTAGAGTAATCTTGGTTGCAGGTTTTTCTCCTTCATCACTTTAATTATGTCCTGCCACTCCCTTCTGGATTGTAGAGTTTCTGCTGAGAGATCAGCTGTTATCCTGATGGGGATTTCCTTGTGTGTTATTTGTTGTTTTCCCCTTGCTGATTTTTTTTTTTTTTTTTTTTTTTTTTTTTTTTTTTTTTGCGGTATGCGGGCCTCTCACTGTTGTGGCCTCCCCCGTTGCGGAGCACAGGCTCCGGACACGCAGGCTCAGCGGCCATGGCTCACGGGCCCAGCCGCTCCGCGGCATATGGGATCCTCCCAGACCGGGGCACGAACCCGTATCCCCTGCATCGGCAGGCGGACTCTCAACCACTTGCGCCACCAGGGAGCCCCCCCCCCTTGCTGATTTTTATATGATTTCTTTGTATTTAATTTTTGACAGCTTGATTAATATGTGTCTTGGTGTATTTCTCCTTGGATTTATTCTGTATGGGGCTCTCTGTGCCTCCTGGACTTGATTAACTATTTCCTTTCCCATATTAGGGAAGTTTTCAACTATAATCTCTTCAAATATTTTCTCAGTCCCTTTCTTTTTCTCTTCTTCTGCTGGAACCCCTATAATTCAAGTGTTGGTGCGTTTAATGTTGTCCCAGATGTCTCTGAGACTGTCCTCTGTTCTTTTCATTCTTTTTTCTTTATTTTGCTCTGAATCAGTTATTTCCACTATTTTATCTTCCACCTCACTTATCCGTTCTTCTGCCTCAGTTATTCTGCTATTGATCCCATCTAGAGTAATTTTTATTTCATTTATTGTGTTTTTAATCAATGCTTGATTCATCTTTAGTTCTTCTAGGTCCTTGTTAACTGTTTGTTGCATTTTGTCTATTCTATTTCCAAGATTTTGGATCTTGGAAATAGAATCTTGGATCATCTTTACCATCATTATTCTGAATTCTTTTTCAGGTAGACTGCCTATTTCCTCTTCATTTCTTAGGTCTGGTGGGTTTTTATCTTGCTCCTTCTCCTGCTGTGTGTTCTTCTGTCTTCTCATTTTGCTTATCTTACTGTGTTTGGGGTCTCCTTTTTGCAGGCTGCAGGTTCGTAGTTCCTGTTGTTTTTGGTGTCTGTCCCCAGTGGCTAAGGTTGGTTTAGTGGGTTGTGTAGGCTTCCTGGTGGAGGGGACTAGTGCCTGTGTTCTGGTGGATGAGGCTGGATCTTGTCTTTCTGGTGGGCAGGTCCACGTCTGGTGGTGTGTTTTGGGGTGTCTGCAGACTTTTTATGAGTTTAGGCCACCTCTCTGCTAATGGGTGGCGTTGTGTTCCTGTCTTGCTAGTTGTTTGGCATAGGGTGTCCAGCACTATAGCTTGCTGGTCGTTGAGTGAAGCTGGGTGCTGGTGTTGAGATGGAGATCTCTGGAAGATTTTTGCCGTTTGATATTATGTGGAGCTGGGAGGTCTCTTGTGGACCAGTGTCCTGAAGTTGGCTCTCCCACCTCAGAGGCACAGCACTGACTCCTGGCTCCTCAGTTTGGGATGATTTGTTGTCTATTCAGGTATTCCACAGATGCAGGGTACATTAAGTTGACTGTGGAGTTTTAATCCGCTGCTTCTGAGGCTGCTGGGAGAGGTTTCCCTTTCTCTTCTTTGTTCTCACAGCTCCCGCGTCTCAGCTTTTGATTTGGCCCCGCCTCTGCGTGTAGGTCGCCGGAGGGCGTCTTTTCTTCACTCAGTCAGGACAGGGTTAAAGGAGCAGCCTCTTCGGGGACTCTGGCTCACTCAGGCCGGGCGGGAGGGAGGGGCACGGAGTGCGGGCCGAGCCTGAAGCGGCAGAGGCCGGCGTGACATTGCACCAGCCCGAGGCGTGCCATGCGTTCTCCCAGGGAAGCTGCCCCTGGATCCTGGGACCCCGGCAGTGGTGGGCTGCACAGGCTCCTGGAAGGGCAGTGTGGACAGTGACCTGCGCTCGCACACAGGCTTCTTGGCGGCGGCAGCAGCAGCCCCAGCGTCCCATGCCCGTCACTGGGCTCCCTGCTTTCAGCCGCAACTCGCGCCCGTCTGTGGAGCTCCTTTACTCAGTGCTCTTAATCCCCTCTCCTCGCGCACCAGGAAACCAAGAGGGAAGAAAAAGTCTCTCGCCTCTTCGGCAGCTCCAGAGTTTTCCCGGACTCCCTCCCGGCTAGCTGTGGCACATTAGCCCCCTTCAGGCTGAGTTCTCGCCACCAGCCCCAGTCCTCTCCCTGCGCTCTGACCGAAGCCCGAGCCTCAGCTTCCAGCGCCGCCTGAGACAAGCCTCTTGGTCTGGTGAGTGCCGGTCGGCACCGATCCTCTGTGCAGGAATCTCTCTGCTTTGCCCTACCCAGGTATGTGGGGAGTTTCTTGCCTTTTGGGAGGTCTGGGGTCTTCTGCCAGCATTCAGTAGGTGTTCTGTAGGAGTTGTTCCACGTGTAGCTGTATTTCTGGTGTATCCGTGGGGAGGAAGGTGATCTCCGCATCTTACTCTTCTGCCATCTTACCCAAAAGTCTGGGGGATACCTTTCTATTTGCTTTTAACCTTAAGCCAGTTATACTTTCAGAAGGTCAAGCCTTCTAAATTTTTTGTTGTTGTTAAGAACAACAACCCGTCTGATGCAGACATTTTTAGAACTTTGCAATACATAGGTCCACTAAATCATGAGCTCCTCCAGGGAAAGAAGTATTTCTTATTCATCTTTTTACCCTCATGGCCTGGCACATAGTGGGCATTTATTAAATGCTTATTGAATGTATCAGCTAGCAACATCTCATAACCCCTAATTCTTCCAGAACAAATTGTGCTTCTCTTCACAGGGTCCATGTATATTCCTAAGTCCTACTCTATTGTAAATATTTGTCTCTTTTCTCTGTCTGCTCCATGTACATCTCAGTTACAAAAACAAAAAATCATCTATGTATTCCCAGTCGCTAGCACTGGTACCAGTTTCTGACACATAGTAGTAGGTGCTTAGGAAAAATTTTTTGAAGTGAATGTATCTCTGGAAGTTATATCGTCTTCAGAGGGTAGGCTTCAAATTGAGAGAAGATAGGAAAATTCATCCTTTGTGATATTATCCCTCCCTTTGATTCTTCTCAATAAACTGTGGCCTCCTTGAAGGTGAGGTATGAGGCCTAGCTTCTCTCTCTCCCCAGTACCCAGAACCTATAGTGCATGCAGTGCTCAGATGTTGACCTGAGTTGAACTCCCACCTCTAATCTTAGGTTGGACTTCATTATAGATTAACCTAGCCCAACCATTAGAGTCAAACAGCTTCCTGGCTTGATTCAATAAATGCAATCAAATTCAAATCTTGAATGTCTGCAATAAATCTTAGAGTTTAAAGTGCCAGATTAGACTATTCTGACTTAATTTGTTTAGCTTTCTTTGATTTGAACATGGCCCATTAATTTAAATTAAATAAGCAATTCAAAGCCTGTGGACAATAAATTAGATAAATGTAAACGTCAGGGACTGCAATCCCCTGGCTATATTTTAAACATAGTAATCATGTAAGACATCAGAACCAAATATCCCTTTTGATGATGATAATGAGATGTTCCAGATCAAGAGTAAAACTGGGACTTATTTTAAAAATCCACAGACACTACAAACATCCTGGCAACAAATTCTCTATTTCTGTGCGTGGAAGTTGCCCTATTTCAAGTACAGCTTTAGAAGTTATCACCAGATTGTTTGCATTTTTGTGCTATTTTAAAGAATCAGGTTGTGATGATGGTTTAGGAATCTCTTTGCCATCCCATACTAGATGCTTTGTTTCTGGGGATCATTTGTGGATGTTCATTACAAAGCTAACTAAAGTGCTTTCCTCCATCCCCTACAGTTTGTCAGAACTTACCCTCTTCTACAGAAAACCACAGCAACTAATAATTTGGTCAAATGGTCAATTTAGTGGGCAATAACAGCAAAACACAAGAGTTATGTGAATCAGCTGAGAGTTTGTTTCACAAATCAGATCAGTAAATACAACAAAATGAACTGATGCAGTTTTCTAACACCAAACAAGCATGTTTGCTGTTGACATATTTGCTCGAACTTTCTCTGTACTATAGTATTCTGAGGTAGGACTTCAGAAATACTACTCAGGAAGACATACAGATGGCCAAGAGGCATATGAAAAGATGCTCAACATCACTAATTACTAAAGAAATGCAAATCAAAACTACAATGAGGTATCACCTCACACTGTCAGAATGGCCATCATCAAAAAATCTACAAACAATAAATGCTGGAGAGGGTATGGAGAAAAGGGAACCCTCCTGCACTGTTGGTGGGGATGTAAATTGGTACAGCCACTATAGACAACAGTATGGAGGTTCCTTAAAAAACTAAAAATAGAGCTAACATATGATCCAGCAATCCCACACCTGAGCATATATCCAGAGAAAACTCTAATTCAAAAAGATACATGCACCTAAATGTTCACAGCAGCACTATTTACATTAGCCAAGACATGGAAGCAACCTAAGTATCCATCAACAGATAAATGGATAAAGAAGATGTGGTATATATATATATATATATATATATATATATATATATATACAATAGAACACTACTCAGCCATAAAAAAGAATGAAATCATGCCATTTGCAGCTACATGGATGGACCTAGAGATTATACTAAGTGAAGTAAGCCAGACAGATAAAGACAAATATGACATGATATCACTTACATGTGGAATCTAAAATATGATACAAATGAACTTATATACAAAACAGAAACAGACCCACGGACATAGAAAACAAATTTATGGTAACCAAAGGTGGGGGAATAAATGAGGAGTTTGGGATTAACATATACACCCTACTATATATAAAATAGATAAAAAACAAGGTCCTCCTGTATAGCAAAGGGAACTAACTATATTTAATATCTTGTAATAACCTATAATGGAAAAGAATATGAATAAGAATATATATAACTGAATCACTTTGCTGTACACCAGGAACTAACACAACATTGTAAATAAATTATACTTCAATAAGAAAATACTACTCAGTAAAACAGCTCTGCAGAATCTCAAATGTTCATGTTCATTTGAGCTCTTCCATGGGCATGCACATATACAGGCTTTGCTCTGACATATGGATAATTGTTCCCAGTAGCTCTCTGATTTTTGTAGAGACTCTTGCTTGAGCTGCAGGTGCTAACTTGCAACACAGTAACCCATATTCAAAGGGTTCCCATTTTAAATGTAGGAAGAAAAATGTAGTCACAGAGAAGCCAGTTTATGCTGTGTGTCCATGGCAATGTTAATACCTAAAATAACAGCTCTCTTCCCATTAGAAAATATTCTTTGCATAAGAATCCATTGTTGGTTTTCTTACTTTTCTTTCTTTCAAGAAAATAAACTGTGTTGAGAAAGGCACTGTGTCCAAGTTACAAAAACAGTTTCTAGGATGCATGGTCATCATAATTAAATAGTTCAGCTTGGATTTACTACTGCACTATCAACCGCTTAAAGCTGAAAATTTTTAACAAACCTACATCCAGCTGAGATAGATATACATATGTCATATTTGTGAAATGTGGCGTGAGTCTTGCCATGACTCTAGTGCAATTACATTTTAAGCACCAACAACTCCATAGCCCTTTAGGGACTAAAGGGTTTTTTCCTTAAACACTAAACACATCTGACAGAGATATTCATATGAATGCTTTCACAACTAAGAGCTAGCACTGACCAGAACATGGGGATTTGGGGAAACAGTGAGAATGAGAATGTTTCAGTGAATATATGATGGTTATTAGAAAACCAGGAGCTTGTATGAGAAGATGGATACAAGGAAACAAAATGTTAGGGACTTTATCAGCCAGGGTCCAAGCGGGAAATGGACGGCACACACTTCTTGGATAATTTGAGGAGGAATTAGCATAGGGACTATGCAAAAGCATGGGAGGGTTTAGGAAAAGCAACAAGGAATTGTGAAGTACCCCAGGGATAACAACAGGAGCTGTTACCAACGCTAGGCTTGAAGGGGCAAAGGAGAGAATGATTGTTGGTACCCAGAAAGCATACAGAAATAGCTCAGAGATATTGTTGGTTTGATTCCACACCACTGCCATAAAGCGAATATTGCAATAACGTGAGTCATGAATTTTTTGGTTTCCCAGTGCATGTGAAAGTTATATTGTAGCAATAGCACTATGTCTAAAAAAAATTACATACCTGAATTAAAAATATTTCATTGCTAAAAATGCTAACCATCATCTGGGCCTTCAGAGAGTTGTAATCTTTTTGCTGGCAGAGGGTCTTGCTTTGATGTTGAGGGCTGCTGACCAATCAGGGTGATGGTTGCAGAAGGCTGGAGTGGCCATGGCACTTTCTTAAAATAAGACAACAATGAAGTTTGCTGTATTGATTGACACTTCCTCTCACAAACAGTTTCTCTGTAGCATGCAATGCTATTTGATAGCGTTTTACACAAAGTAGAACTTCTTTCAAAATTGGAGTCAATCCTCTTAAGTCCTGCCACTGCTTTATCAACTAAGTTGATATCATATTCTAAATCCTGTGTTGCCATTTCAACAATCTTCACAGCTTCTTCACTAGTAGTTCCATCTCAAGAAACCACTTTCTTTGCTCACCCTTAAGAAGCAACTCCTCATCCCTTAAAGTTTTATCATGAGATTGCAGCAATCCCGTCACATCTTCAGCCTCCACTTCTAATTCTAATAGTTCTCTTGCTATTTCCACCACAAATGCAGTTACTGCCTCCACTGAAGTCTTGAACCTAACAGAGTCATCCATGAGGGTTGGAATCAACTTCTTCCAAACTCCTGTGAATATTGCTATTTTAACCTCTTCCCACGAACCACAAATGTTCTTAATGGCATCTAGAATGGTGAATTCTTTCCAGAAGTTATTCAATGTACTTTGCCCAGATCCATCAGAAAATTACTATCTATGGTAGCTATCACCTTATGAAATGTATTTCTTAAATAATAAGACTTGAAAGCCAAAATTACTCCTTGATCCATGGGCTGCAGAATGGATGCTGTGTTAGCAGGTGTGAAAAAAACATTAATCTCATTGTACATCTCCATCAGAGCTTTTGCATGAGCAGATACTTATCAATGAGCAGTAATATTTTGAGAGGAATCTTCTTTTCTGAGCAGTAGGTCTCAATGGTAGGCTTAAAATATTCAGTAAACCATGTTGTAAACAGAAGTGCTGTCATCCAGACTCTGTTGTTCCACTTATAGAGCACAGGCAGAGTAGATGTAACATAATTCTTAAGGGTCCTGAGATTTTCAGAATGGTAAATGAGCATTGGCTTCAACTGAAAGCCACCAGCTGCATTAGCCTCTAACAAGAGAGTCAGCCTGTCCTTTGAAGCTTTGAAACCAGGCATTGACTTCTCCTCTCTAGCTATGAAAGTCTTACATGGAGTCTTCTTCCAGTGGAAGGTTGTTTCATCTCCATTGAAAATCTATTGTTAATGTAGCCATCTTCATTAATGACATTAGCTAGATCTTCTGGATAACTTGCTGCAGATTCTACATCAGCATTTGCTGCTTCACCTGGTACTTTTATGTTATGGAGATGGCTTCTTCCCTTAAACCTCATAAACCAACCTCAGCTAGTTTCAAACTTTTCTTCTTAGCTTTTATAGAATTGAAGAGAGTTAGGACCTTGCTCTGGATTAGGCTTTGGCTTAAGGGAATGTTGTGGCTGGTTTGATCTTCTATCCAGACCAGTAGAACTCTCCATATCAGCAATAAGGCTGTTTTGCTTTCTTATCATTCATTTGTTTACTGGAGTAGCACTTTTAATTTCCTTCAAGAACCCTCCTTTGTATTCACAACTTGGCTAACTATTGAGCACAGACACCAAACTTTTGGCCTGTCTTGGCTTTCAACCTGCCCTCCTCATTAAGCTTAATCATTTCTAGGTTTTGATGTGAAGTGAGAGACATGCCATTTGCAGCTACATGGATAGCTCAAGTTCACCATCTTATACGGGCACAGTTCGTGGCCTCAAAACAATGACAATAGTAACATCAAAGATCACTGATCACAGATCACCATAACAAACATAATAATAATGAAAAGTTTGAAATAATGTGAGAATTACCAAAATGTGACCCAGAGACACAAAGTGAGACAATGCTGTTGGAAAAACGGCACTGATATACGTGTTGGATGCGGGGTGGCCACACACCTTCAATTTGTAAAAAATGCATTATCTGTGAAGCACAATAAATTGAAGCACGATAAAACGAGGTGTGCCTGTAGTAATATGGAGAGGGCCACAGGACAGGAGCTGTGGCCTTTAGTAGAGGGACATTGTCATCCCATTGTAGAACAGCAGGGGGCAAGGCAGGGGAATATATACCCCAATCTCACTTTCATCTTTTTCTGTCACCTGTCATTGTCTCCCACTGGCCAAACCCAACAAGAAGTTGAAGGCAAGGGACCTTATTGATGTAAGTCTACGTAAGTCAGCCTCCCAGGGCAATAAGCAAGGTGCAGAAAAATACAGAGTTTTCCACTTGTAAGGCTTTCTGGAAAAAAGTTACCTCATGCCTACATGTCTCTCAAGGTGGATATGATTATAAATAGGTTTACTGTGAAGAAGTGAATTAATTCATTTTAATTAATTGATATAATTGAAGATTACCATAGAACAATTTGAGTACAGTTACAATTTTATGGCATAATTTGTTCTGTACATTGGTTGCAGATTTTGGTAAATAAAGTATGCGGCATAGTAGAGAACAGAGAACTTAGCATCGGAAGATCTGGGTTTTGGTTCTGACTCTGCAAACTGACATGCTTTGTGACTTCAGACAAGGATTTTACTTCTTTGAGCTTAGTTTATATATGGGTAAAATGGATAAGAATACTTGTTCTATTTGTCCATACCCCAAAGGGTGGTTGTATGGATCAGATGAAAATATATTAAGAAATTTATAAACCAGAATGTCTCTTCAAACACGAGTGTCTACTCTTCTAGCATTGCAAAATAGAGTTTAAAGATAAATGCTGGGCTTGTAGAGAAATAAGCTGACTTTTCATTATTTTTTTTTTACACTGACAGATCTATTTCCTTCCACCCAGACAGGATTCTGCCAGCTTCCCCCCAGATCTAATTAGGTTTTAAATGAGATTCAGGAAGATATAATAGCTTATTCTGATTGTTCTTTTTATATCATACAGTCTCTAAATATTCATTGTGCTCATATGATTAAGCTGTAAATCAGTGGGCTTTTTTGAATTTTTTATTTTGCCCCATATATTTGGCTCTAACAGTCATCTTAGCTTCCTATCAGTTTTTACTCTTTTCACATTGCCTTTACTCATTTTGCTTTGTCTGAAAAGCTCCTAATCATATTTCAGCACCCTAAGTAAATATCCCCTCTTCAGGAAAGCCCCTCCTTACACCTATGTAGATTTGTACCTTTTCTGTTTGGTACATATAGTGCTTGGAACAAATCTCTGTTCTCACAGGTATCACTCTGCATTGTATTAGAATTATTTGCTTTTATTTCTGTATTTCCTAGTAGACTCTGAGGGTCTTGAGTGTAAGGGCCAAGCTTTATCTGGGGTTCTATCTCCATCAACGAGCAAAATGCCTGGCACTTCATGTGGGCTCAGTTCATTGGAACTCAATTTCTGGGGATAGGTGTAAGTAAATTTAAAAAGAAATGTAGAAGCCTAGTTTAACTGAAGTGTCATTTCTACTCCTCAAATTAGTTCATCAGATTCAAATTGCTAATATTTGGGACAAGATACTGACTCATTTCTTTTAGGGTAGAGCTTCAACAGAAGATAAAACAATGACTTAGATGAAAGTTCTCAAAAGTGTCCCAAGCTAAGAGTGATCATGAACGCATATACGTTGAGGAAAAACTTGCCTGAAAAATTAACTTGAAAAATTTTACCAACCACTTTAAAGCTGTACGCATTTGACAGGGTGTGGATAAGATTTTGGTAGCTTTTTTTTTTTTGGTACCTGTTTTACATTTTTGCTAATTCATTTTTGTTATCTGTGAGTACTCACTAGCAGACATATTGTAACAAGAGCTAGAGGTTTAAGAAAAAAATATTTATGGGAAGAAATAATTACAATAGAAAAGAATTATATCTATTGACTTACCCGCCCTAGCCCTTCCCCCTCCGCCACACACACAAAGACAGACAACTTAATGGTAAACAGGTCTAATCAGTATTCCGTGAAACCTAGTTTGTTATGTTGGCCTTTTTCTTAGCCAGAATTTGTCAGGTTTGAAGATAAAGGCAATGGCTCAAAAGGATGATTTCTCTGCCTCTGCCTTTATGAGACAGATGGACTGATGGACAGCAGAGGACAGTTCTGAAAGTTCTATTTGTGATTATCTGATCTTAGGGGTTGGGCTAAAGAATGGGGAAGCAGATTTGAGATTCTGTACGTGAGGTTTCCTCTTTTTGTAACAAATAAAGGCCAAACTGATGCTTAGATTTTATTAGTATGGCTTTTTTAAACGTCCTTTCAAAATACCTCAGGGTTCAAAAGATAACTTTGTACCGGTCAGCATGACCCAATCAGAGGAGTGTTTTGAGTTTTTAAATTTTTCTCCTTAAAGAAGATAATGTAGCTGAACCAATATTGCTAGACCTCCCTCTCCTTTGTCTGTATTTTAGGAAGCAATAAATCAATGAATCATAAGCGCCTTTCTCCACTTCTAGAGAGTTGCAGGCTTGGGCGAGAAAATCCAGTAGGAAGGTGGTTCTACTGTGATAGGCAAGAATGGTAAAAGCCATTACAAACATCCCTGCCTCTCAGGACGATGCCCTAAGAGTCAACTTTACTATTCACTAGTGCTCCCTGGAATAGGAAAAAAATGCGGAACAGGGGCTATCAGGGTACTCATGCAGCTGAGCCATGGTCCAGGAGGGGCCATTAACATTGTCCACCAGGAGAGACATTCATCCCTGCGGTGACGCATGCCCAAACCATAAGAGTGTTCCATACTTCAGCCAAAGGACAATGAATGAGAGGTGGAAATACTGAGTGGTTGGTCTCATTTCTTATATCTTTCTATTTTTATCAGTCCTTTCAACAATAAGCTTCTTTTTAAATGCCCAATTTTGAAGGGTACTTAATTTCATTGAACTATGTGGTTATGTTAGGCAGAAGTGAAATAGAAAGTAAATTATTGAAACCAGCTCACAGAAATCATTCTATAACACACAGATCTCCCTCTTCTGTTCAATCCATATTCTGACATTTGGAAAGAAAGCAAGCAGACCTGATTTTCAAGGACCCAAATGCTTATAATATTTTCATTTGCTATAGCAAGCACCCTGTCAGCTAGTCCTTTGTATGCTGTCTTAATTTCTTCAAAGGCCAGGACTTTTTCATAGCTAGTATAGTGTAAGAGTCCTGGACTAAAGCAGAATAACCAAATCTTAGTCCTAACTCCACCTCCTAGCTGTGTGGCTCTGGACAAGTCTCTTCATCTTATTAGGCCTCAATTTCTTCATCAATAAAATGGTTATATTACCATACTGCTTACCTCACAGAGTGAAATGCATCCTCCATCATGGGTGTGAAGAATACTCCATCTGCAAAGAGATACGCAAATATAAAGAACTGTGCCCCTGTTGCTGTGGGATGGCAGGGAATGGCACAACTGTCTCCTGATGTGTCTAGGGACAGAAAGTAAAATGAATGACTGAATAATAGATCCAGCCCTAAGCCCCAGAGAACAGGCCTATGTGTTTAAACAATGCACGCACAAGCCTAATATACATACAGATGTGTCTAAAACAACACTCACATAATCAGAAAAATTGAGAGCTAGAAGTCACCTTAGATATCTAGTTCTTACTCTGATGGATGGAGAAGCTGAGGTTTTCTTTTCACCTAAAACCAGGTGCTCTTCCTCACTTCCCAATATATCTCTTGGTCAGGTTCCATCTTGACTCTCCTAACTCTCATCCAACAAGTCAATTGCCAAAACCTACCTTTGCAAAGGCTAGCCATTTCCTTCCATTCATCCTCCTTCAGGAGCTAATACTTCATGCCTGTTCTCTTACAGTAACCTCCTAGCTTGCTCCCCTTCCTTCCCCAATTCATCTTCATGTTACCAGGGCAACGTTCCTAAATGATTACTTTTATCATTTTCTTCACTGACAAAATATTTAAATGTCTCTCTGTGGCTGTAGGATAAAGAATAAACTCCTTAGTCTGACTTTTAAGATTCCCCACAACACACACTATTCCTAGTGTATCCCCTACTATTTATTCTACATAAACCCTGTGGCCCTGGGAAGCTGGGATCCTTACTATTCCTCCAAATGCTTCCCTACAATTTACGTGTCATTTTTTTTTCCTCTACCAGTATGCAGTCATCCTCTTCCCGTAGCAAATGTTTCTCTTGGGAACAACCCAACCCCTACTGGATACAAGCTTGGTGGACCATCAAGCAATGTACCCAAAGTGGGAATGTGACTCTAATTGGACCAAACTCTCTCTGTCTGGAATTTTCACTCAGAATGAAGTTATATAAGTACTAAACACAAGGCTTGGGCCTGATTCACCTAGAAAGTGATCCTTGAAGTATTGTTAATTAGATATTACTCCCTAGGATTCTCTGCCCTCTGTCCTTTCTGAAGTTTGCTTCCTTAGCTTTTCCTTCAGTTTTATAAGCTATCTCATATTCTTCCAAGAAATGTGTTCTTTCGCATAGTCAGGGCAAGTTGCTCTTATTATCAAGAGCTCAGCTGAGCTTGGAGAGATTGATGAGCTGTCAGCTGTTGGAGTAGCCCATTAAAGCCATGAGCCAAAAATGAAAGAGTTAAGCCTTTAATCACTCTCTGTGATAATATAAGCAAGAGGCTAAAACCGAAGCAAGTGCTGATAGCCCCTGTTCCATTTTGCTCTGTGGAACTGCATACCCATTGAGGGTCAGGTGATCTGTACAGATGGGAGGGTCATCTCACTGTTGAGAGAGTCTGGAACAAAAGGGCTCTGATATTTTTACAGACTCTGAGCTGGTGTGGAAAAGCACTGGGTACTAAATCAGAGTGTACAAGTGTCTTTAAGGTTTTCCCCTCCTCTCCTGATAAGGAGGCCTAGGCAAGGGCCCCTGAAGAGGACTTCTGTCCAAGACCTCAGATAACGAGACCTAGGAATGAAGGCACAGGAGTTAGGAATACAAATATGTGAAGTGGGTGACTGGTCAGAGGGATCAGAGTCCTTGAGTGCAGTTCCCCTCAGAGGCTGCAGTGCTGCGACTGAGACCCCAGTCTAGCATGGGCAGGACAGCTTTACCCCACAAAGCCAGGGAAAGCTTTGTAATTGCCTATGATTGGGCCTGAAAAATCACACAAATTTTCTCTTACTCATGGCTCCCCCATTACTCTTCCTATCTAAGGCTACCCAAGTCCAAGGCGAAGTTCACCTCATTTACTTGAAGCCTTGTAGATCAGTCCAGTCCATATTCGATCATTCCTTCCTCTGAAGCCTCATATCGCTTATTTGGGATAATTCTCTTGAGAAGATACTAACAGGTATGATCTCCATGACAGCTCTAACATATTTACTTTTTATTTCTTGTCTCCTCACCTCAAATGGCAGTACCTTTAGGCAAAGTGTTATTTTTCCCTTTCACAAGACTGTGATTCCTAACAAAATTATGTGTGTAGTAAATGCTTAATACAATTGTGGGAGAGTAGTCTATAGTGTGTGATTTGAAAGGTACATGTCCTAAAATCTCCCCCCCAAAGATTCTTGAGATGACTCTTATTTTAAGAAAGTTGTATCTACTACCTGCAAGGGTACTACAGTATCAACGATTGGTTTTCCCATTATCCCTTAGCACTCATCTTAAGGAAAGATTTCTTCTGTATGTCAGCAAGGGGTATAAAGGAGAGTAGCATTTATTGAGTGAGCATGATGTGCCAGAAGGATGCAGACACTTTCCAATACTTATTGATTCCCTACAGTAATCCTGAAGCTGGCATTTTCTCCATTTTAAAGAAGAGGATATTGGGACACCAAAAATGATTTAATTTTCCTATGATCCCACAGTTCTTAAGTGACAGAGATTGTATTAAACCCAAGTCCAATTGCATATCAAGTCTATTATATTTTCCAAGAAAATACCTAAAGCATAAGACAATACGAATGCCAGAAAGAGGCACCACAGTGTGATAGGAGATGGATGACTGCCAAAGCCCACCCCATAAAAAAGTTCCTTCTACAAAATTAAGTTATTAAAGATTATTAGGTTGAAATAAATTAAAGGAAAGCTAAATAAATGGACTTATATCTCATGTTTATGAAATGCAAGACGATATTGTTAAGATGGCAATAATCTTCAAATTGATCTACAGATTCAATGCAATCCCTATCAAAATCCTGGTTGCTTTTTCTGCAGAGATTAACAAGCTGATCTTAAATTTCATATGGAAATGTAAGGGACCCAGAATAGGCAAAACAATCTGTAAAAACTTACTACAAAGCCACAGTAATAAAGATAGTGTACTACTGGCCTAAAGGTAGACATATAAATCAATGTAATCAAATTGAGAATCTATAAATAAACTCATATATCCATGAGCAATTGATTTCTTTTTTCTATTTCAGAGCTCTTTATTTTGTTCTATTGGTCTACTTGTTCATTTTGCATTGGTACCATGTTGCCTTAATGACAAAAGTACACCTTATCACATTAACAAATTCAAGAAGAAAAATGTATCAATGTGCCAAAAGGCATCTGACAATATCCAGTAGGCATTTTTAATTAAAAAAAAGTTAAGTAGGGACTGAAGGAAACAAGTGAACCACACAATGTCTGTTTACCTCAAACATAGAGCAAACATTATGCTAAGTGATTTCCATTAAGTTGGGAAAAACAACTAGATGCCTGCTATCACCACTAATCCTAAATCTTATTCTGGAAATTATTTCTATTACAATAAGAATAATAAAATGATCATTATAAATATTCAGGAAAAAATAATATCTATTTGTAGTTGACATAACCGATTGCCTAAAAAATCAGGACTCTAGTAAAAAATAAATTTTAAAGGTTATTGGATAATAAAGAAATCTATGATTATGAGCAATTGATTTTTTTAACATCTTTATTGGAGCATAATTGCTTTACAATGGTGTGTTAGTTTCTACTTTATAACAAAGTGAATCAGCTATACATATACATATATCCCCATATCTCCTCCCTCTTGTGTCTCCCTCCCACCCTCCCTATCCCACCCCTCTAGGTAGTCACAAACCACCAAGCTGATCTCCCTGTACTATGCGGCTGCTTCCCACCAGCTATCTATTTTACAATTGGTAGTATATATAATCCATTGAACAATTGATTTTTGACAATGGTGCCAAGATCATCTAATGGGAAAATAATAGTCTTTTCAACAAATGGTGCTGGGACAACTGGATACCCACATGCAAGAGAATGTAGTTGGATATCTACCTTATACCATATTAAAAAAAATTGAACTCAAAATGGATCAGTGACCTAAATGTAACAGCTAAAACTATACAACTATTAGAAGAAAACCTAAGAATTGGACTTCCCTGGTGGCACAGTGGTTAAGGATCTGCCGGCCAATGCAGGGGACATGGGTTTGAGCCCTGGTCCGGGAAGATCCCACATGCTGCGGAGCAGCTAAGTCCATGTGCCACAACTACTGAGCCTGTGCTCTAGAGTCCACAAGCCACAACTACTGAGCCCACGTGCCACAGCTACTGAAGACTGTGCACCTAGAGCCCGTGCTCCACAACAAAAGCAAACCCACACACCACAAGGAAGAGTAGCCCCCACTTACTGCAACTAGAGAAAGCCCTCACGCAGCAACGAAGACCCAATGCAGCCGTAAATAAATAAATTTATATTTAAAAAACCCCTAAGAATAAATCATATGGTCTTGGATCAGGCAACAGTTTCTTAGACATGACATAAGCACAGGCAACAAAAGAAAATATAAATGAATTGGACTTCACCAAAATTTTAAAAATTGTGTGTCAAGGGATATCTTCAAAAAAGTGAAAAATAGGGGCTTCCCTGGTGGCACAGTCGTTGAGAGTCCACCTGCCGATGCAGGAGACACGGTTTCGTGCCCCTGTCCAGGAAGATCCCACATGCCGCAGAGCGGCTAGGCCCGTGAGCCATGGCCGCTGAGCCTGCGTGTCTGGAGCCTGTGCTCCGCAACAGGAGAGGCCAGAACAGTGAGAGGCCCACGTACTGCAAATAAATAAATAAATAAATAAATAAAGTGAAAAATAACCCACAGAATGGGATGAAATGTTTGCAATTTATACATCTCATAAGAGACTTATTTTCAGAATATAAGAACTCATAAAATGACAAATATTAAAAACTAAAAATTGGTCAAAGGGTCTTAAACATTTCT
This sequence comes from Mesoplodon densirostris, assembly GCF_025265405.1. Classification (NCBI taxonomy): domain Eukaryota; kingdom Metazoa; phylum Chordata; class Mammalia; order Artiodactyla; family Ziphiidae; genus Mesoplodon; species Mesoplodon densirostris. Next base: position 16,858,601 of record NC_082681.1, read on the forward strand.
CCAGAGAAGAAACACAAATGTCCTATAAGCACAGGGAAAGATGCTCAATATTATTATTCATCCTGGAAATGCAAATCAAAATCATAATGAGTTACCACTTCACACCCATCAGGATACCTATAATTAAAAAGACAAGTAATAGCAAGTGTTGGCCAAGATGTGGAGAAACTGGAAACCTCAAGCACTGATCATGGGAATGTAAAATGGTGTAGCTGCTTTGGGAAACATTCTGACAATTCCTCAAGAGGGTAAGCATATGGGAATCATAGGGCCCAGGAATTCTAGTCCTAGGTATATATCCAGGTGTAATGAAAACATATGTCCACACAAATACTTGTATATGAGTGTTCATAGCAGCACAATTCATAAAAGCCTAAAAGTGGAAATAACCCAAATGTCTATCACATGATGAATGATAAATAAAACTTAATATATCTATACAATTAACTATTATTAGGCAATAACATGGAATATGTACTGATATATGCTTCAACACAGATAAACCTTTCAACACATCACTCTAAATGAAATAAGCAGATACAGAAGGCCATATATTGTATGGCCCCACTTTTATGAAATGTTTAGAATAGGCAAATTTATAGAAACAGAAAGTAGGTTAGTGTTTTCAGGGTCTGAAAGTGGAAGGGGAGAATGGGGATTGACAGCTTAATGAGTACAGAGTTTGTATTTGGGGTGATGCAAAAGTTCTAAAACTGGATAATGATGATGGTTGCACAACACTATGAATATACTAAAACCCATTGAATTCTCTATGTTATATTGGTGATTTTTATGACATGAATTATTCTTCAATAAAACTGTTAAAAATTAAGTTGCTTGCATTGGTCTTACCTCTATAAGGGGATAGCAATTTTCTGGATGTTTTTTTAACCTTTCAGTTTTTGCCTTTTCCCCCAGTTTAGCCCAATTTCACTTGTACATTTTATAATTCCATATTTGCTTCTTGTTCGTAATGCAGCCTAAAATGAAAGAGGTCAGTTTCTCCAACTGTACTCGTTCTGAGGGAAGTCGTGGGTCACTGATTGACAGGCATCTGTGTGCCTATATAAATGAGCTTAGTCATTCCCATTTCCCTTACACATAGATGGCATAGTTTTGAAAGGCAGGATAACATCCTAGCTACCACACTTCTAATCTAAAATAAGATAGCTATAATTCTTTAAACCAAGTGACACAGCTAGATTTTCTACTCACTGAAAGCTACTTAAGTATATTACTTATATTGCAATCAGAAAGAACATTTCATCATTTTGGCAAACATTTTTTATAGTGTGTTACTTTTCTCCTGAAATGCAATGACAATGCTCAGTACCTTCTTTATTGTTTTGGAAAAGTCCCATGTATGCAGTGAAATGTAATTAATTATACTGACTAGCAACCAACAAAAGAATATAAAAATTTGCATATCTAAAACTCAAAAATATCTGTAAACTGCACCTCTCTCTGACTCTTAACTTTATATAATAAGTTTACAATGGATAAAAAAGAGGATTTGACACTTAACACTTAATTTTTAAATTTTTTTATACAATTTTAAATGTTACTTTCCATTTACAGTTATTACAAAATATTGGCTATATTCCCCATGTTGTACAATACATCCTTGTAGCCTACCTTACTCCCAATACTTTGTACCTCCCAGTCTCCCACCCCTATTCTGCCCCTCCCCCCTTCCCTCTCCCCACTGGTAAACACTAGTTTGTTCTCTATATCTGTGATTTAGCTTCTTTTTTGTTATACTCACTAGCTTGTTGTAGTTTTAAGATTCCACATATAAGTGATATTATACAGTATTTGTCTTTCTCTGTCTGACTTATTTCACTTAGCATAATGCTCTCCAAGTCCATCCATGTTGCTGAAAATGGCAAAATTCCATTCTTTTTTATGGCTGAGTAGTATTCCAGTGTGTTTGTGTGTGTGTGTGTGTGTGTGTGTGTGTGTATGTATGCCACATCTTCTTTATCTATTCATCTGTTGATGGACACTTAGGTTGCTTCCATATCTTGGCAATTATAAATAATGCTGTTATGAACATTCAGGTGCATGTATCTTTTCAAATTAGTGTTTTGTTTTGTTTTGTTTTGTTTGGATATATATCAAGGAGTGTAATTCCTGGGTCATATGGTAGTTCTATTTTTAGTTTTTTGAGAAACCTCCATACCGTTTTCCACAGTGGTTGTACCAATTTACATTTCCTCCAACAGAGTACGAGGGCTCCTGTTTCTCCATATCCTTGCCAACATTTGTTATTTGCATTCTTTTTGGTGATAGCCATTCTGACAGGTGTGAGGTGATACTCATTACATGAGGCCAGCATTACCCTGATACCAGAACCAGACAAAGTTATCACAAAAAAAAGAAAATCACAGGCTAATATCACTGATGAACATGGATGCAAAAATCCTCAAAAAATACTAGCAAACTGAATCCAACAATACATTAAAAGGATCATACACCATGATCAAGTGGAATTCAACCCAGGAATGCAAGGATTTTTCCATATTCACACATTAATCAATGTGATACACCACATTAACAAATTGAAGAATAGGAAATATATGATCATCTCAATAGATGCAAAAAAAGCTTTTGATAAAATTCAACATTCAACATCCATTTATGATAAAAAACTCTCCAGAAAGTGGGCATAGAGGAACATACCTCAACATAATAAAGGCCATATATGACAAACCCACAGTTCACATCATACTCAACTCAGTGAAAAAGCTGAAAGCATTTCCTCTGTGATCAGGAACAAGACAACGATGCCCACTCTCGCCACTTTTATTCAACATAGTTTTAGAAGTCCTAGCCACAGCAATCAGAGAAGAAAAAGAAATAAAAGGAATCCAAATTGGAAAGGAAGAAGTAGAACTGTCACTGTTTGCAGATGACATGATACTATATATGGAAAATCCTAAAGATAACACTTTAAACTTGTATTATCTGGGTATTATTTCTTCTTATTTTACTAGTACTTTATAAAAAAATAATTAATTAATTATTTTTAAATTTTGGCTGTGTTGGGTCTTCGTTGCTGTGCACAGGCTTTCTCTAGTTGTGGAGAGCAGGGGCTACTCTTCGTTGCAGTGCACGGGCTTCTCATTGCAGTGGCTTCTCTTATTGCAGAGCATGGGCTCTAGGCACGTGGGCTTCAGTAGCTGTGGCACGCGGGCTCAGTAGTTGTGGCGCACGGGCTTTGTTGCTCTGTGGCATGTGGGATCTTCCTGAACCAGGACTAGAACCCAAGTCCCCTGCATTGGCAGGCAGATTCTTAAACACTGTGCCACCAGGGAAGTCCCCTGGATGAAATAATTTAAAGAAGAAATACCCAAAGGTTAAAACCCAAACCATATGCCCTTCATTTATTCCAACTGTATACTGTCAGAGAGCCAGCTGCTGTCTCTCTGCCCTCTAGTGGTCCCGTATTGTAGTTCAAGCACCTGCATTACATAGAAGCAGAGCCAGAATAACCATTTCCTACAAGGACCCTGTTATTGACTACATTGGTTGTGGTCAGTGAGAATTCACTAATAGCAGCCAACACTATCATTGATATGACCAATTTACATATGATTTTATGCAGTGGGGGATGGAGTTCATGCATTCATCCAACATTTATTTATTGTGCTTATTTTGTGCTTGGCACTTATGAAAATATTGCAGATACAATCACAAATAATGCATAGTTTATACCCTCATGGAGTTTCAATTCTGATGAATAACATAACTTCCACTCATTTACCATCTATTTTTATGCCAAAATTTATCCTAGGCACTTTACATACATAATTTCATTAAATCTTTACAACATTGAAGGGAAGATATTATTCCCTGCCCATTAAAAAACAAATAAACTGAGGCATAGAAAGATTAAATTAAAGAACCGGAGAGATGTGATGTGAACCCAAGTAGTTTGGCTCCACAGATCACAAATTTTCACACAGAATCAATCTTAAAAGGCCATATAGAAACCTATATCTAAAAAGTCTACTTTGACCTTTTGATTAAGCAGTGACTCATGGCATTTCTAAAAATGTTTGCATTTCTGTCCACAAACATATATACTAGTTTTGTTGTTTGCATTGAAATTTAGCAATCAAAATAGAGAAGACATTAATTTTCTTCCTTTTTCTCTTATCCCATGCCACAAACACCAAGAAGTGATTGGTAATTTTTATTTTCGCTGAGGCTAAATATTTGCCACTGATCTAATGCAAATTTTATGTTCAATGTATTAAGAGCCTGGACGCTCTAAGATAAAAATTGAGGGAAACAAGAGAAATGAATAGATTATTGCTGAGATTATAGTCTTTCCATCTTCCTAAGCATTGGGATATTCTGCATTCATTTCCTCCTCATTTTGGAAAACCAACTTTTTGCTCTTCTAAAGCTTAAATTTCCCATCTCCTCTGAAATGAAGTTTTTATGGAAGAATCTCAGTCATACTAAATATAGCACTATGAAAGGGCCATCATTTGCACTTCATCAATTAGTTATTTTTAAGATTGGTCACTTATTTGTTATCCAGTATGCCTCCCATTTTTCTTCACATTAATGAGCTGAGACATTACCATGTAGGTTTTTCATTTATTGGTTGATTTTGAACAGTGTGCAGGAAAGAGGGAAAAAAAGAAAAGACAAAGAAGGAGTTTTAACCAGCTCTTCTCTCTCTTCATAAACCTGATTAAACTGCTGATGTTGGAATAAAAGGACAGAAAAAGTCTCCAGGAAACCCAGTTAGCAGTTAAGCAAGATCATTGCTTATTTTCCATAAGAATGTTCTGAGACCTCCTATTCTAGCACATGAAAGAACCCCTTTGGCTTTCCTCTCTTTGATCAGGTCTAGGAGTTTTATAACTCTATAGCAACGCAACCACACTTCAGCTTCTTTCCACCAGGCTTACCCCTTCTTCCTTGGCCAATTTTCTTCACTTTTATAGGTCAGTACTTAACCCATCAAAAAGAACTATTACAACCCTTAGCCTTTTAATAAAGAGGGGATAGGTGTTTCATGTGCTTCCTCTCAATCCCTTCTGTGTCACCATACATTTGGAGAAGCCAAGTATAGTATCCTCAATTGTGGATTAATCATAAAATGTACAGTATATTGAATGAATGGCTTTATTATTTTTCTAACATAGAAAAAGGAGCAATAAAATTGTATTTCATTTTTTCTACTAATGTAATTTCATATTTATAAGGTTTAATCAAAACACCTATTTAAAACTTAATTTATATTTGTGTCTAAAATGCTATATATGAAAACATTTATATTGTGTTACTCGATGTAGCCAGAATTAAGGAGACTAACTTTGTAGTTGCTAAAGTAAAACACAGGAAGATTTTTGAATGACACACAAATTTGAGCATGGGCTCAATCAAATGAATGGATCATTTATGACAGGTCAGTGAGAAAGGTATCAACACTTCCCTATTTGTCATTTCCCAGATATTTTACTAAATATTCCAACAAGTTAGGCATTATGTTAATGATCTATTTACTTGTTTGCCTCTCTCACTAGACAGTACTTTTCTTTCCTTTTTTTTTTAATTGGGGTATAGTTGTCTTATAATGTTGTGTTAGTTTCTACTGTACAGTGAAGTGGAGTTCTCAGTGCTATAAGCAGGTTCGCATTAGTTATCTATTTTATACATATTAGTTAGTGTATATATGTCAATCCCAATCTCCCAATTCATCCCATCCCCCCTTCCCCCGTTTGGTGTCCATAAGTTTGTTCTCTACATTTGTGTCTCTATTTTTGCCTTGCAAACAGGTTCATCTGTACCATTTTTCTAGATTCCATATATATGCGTTAATATACAATATTTGTTTTTCTGACTTACTTCACTCTGTATGACAGTCTCTAGGTCCATCCACATCTCTACAAATGACCCAACTTCATTCCTTTTTATGGTTGAGTAATATTCCATTGTATATATGTACCATATCTTCTTTATCCATTCATCTGTTGATGGGCATTTAGGTTGCTTCCATGTCTTGGCTATTGTAAATAGTGCTGCTATGAACATTGGGGTGCATGTGTCTTTTTGAGTTATGGTTTTCTCTGGGTATATGCCCATTAGTGGGATTGTTGGGTCATATGATAATTCTATTTTTAGGTTTTTAAGGAACCTCCATACTGTTCTCCATAGTGGCTGTATCAATTTATATTCCCACCAACAGTGCAAGAGGGTTCCCTTTTCTGCATATTCTCTCCAGCATTTATTGTTTGTAGATTTTTTGATAATGGCCATTCTGACCAGTGTGAGGTGATACCTCATTTGATTTGCATTACTCTAATAATTAGTGATGTTGAGCAACTTTTCATGTTCCTCTTGGCCATCTGTATGTCTTCTTTGGAGAAATGTCTATTTAGGTCTTCCATCCATTTTTGGATGTTTTTTTTTGTTTTTTGGTATTGAGCTGCATGAGCTCTTTGTATATTTTGGAGATTAATCCTTTGTCACTTGATTCATTTGCAAATATTTTCTCCCATTCTGAGGGTTGTCTTTTTGTCTTTTTATGGTTTCCTTGGCTGTGCAGAGGCTTTTAAGTTTCACTAGGTCCCATTTGCTTATTTTTGTTTTTATTTCCATTTCTCTAGGAGGTGGGTCAAAAAAGATCTTGCTGAGATTTATGTCAAAGAGTGTTCTTCCTATGTTTTCCTCTAAGGGTTTTATAGTGTGCAGTCTTACATTTAAGTCTTTAATCCATTTTGAATTTTTTTGTGTGTGTGGTGTTAAATTGTTCTAATTTCATTTTTTTACATGTAGCTGTCCAGTTTTCCCAGCACCATTTACTGAAGAGACTGTCTTTCCTCCATTGTATATTCTTGCCTCCTTTGTCATAGATTAGTTGACCATAGGTGTGTGGGTTTATCTTGGGGTTTCTATCCTGTTCCATTGATCTAAAAGACCCCAAATAGCCAAAGCGATCTTGAGAAAAAAAAAATGGAGCTGGAGGAATCAGACTCCCTGACTTCAGACTATACTACAAAGCTATAGTAATTAAGACAGTATGGTACTGGCACACAGACAGTAATTTTCTTGTAGGACTGCATTTAATCTCTGTATCCACAGTACACAGTATAGTGTGTGTGTGTGCATGTGTGTGTATTACATAGTAAAGGTTCAATAAATATTACTTGTATGAAAAACTAGAAAGCTCATTAATGTGAAGGCAAATGGGAGGCATAATGAAAAACAAGTAACCAATCTTAAAAATAACTGCTAATTGATGAAGTATTAAACAGCAGCACAAATGATGCTATACTTACTTTAACAACACTGTCTCCTTACTATCAACTCACTAATTCTGGCTTTTTAAATGTAATTATATAAATTATATATAATTATATAAGTATTCAGTATATTAGAAGTAGGCCACTTAAAGACCCAGAATTATACCCCATGTCTCTGGCCAAAGGCCTGATTATTGCAAGCAACCACCAGTAGGAAAGGAGTTGACTAAAAAATAATATGGTTTCCAAACATGATGGAGTAACTGGTACCAGATAAACCTCCTCACCATAAGAACCATAAAACTGGATAAAATACATAAAGCAACAGTTTTCAGACTTTGGACAACAGATGGCTCTCTGCCCAAGGACAATTTTCCAAACATGGTGCAGAGGACTGGAATCCAAGCACAGTGGTCTCACTGAAATGAAAAGGAGGAAATGAGAGTTCAAGGAATCAGAAATGGCTAGAACCTGCAGGGCAGGGCACTTGAAGAGAAAGGAGCTGCAAAGGCGGGGTGTCCAGGAGTCTGAGTCAGAAGTACCCCATGAGTTCTAGACTGACCTGTGCAAGTGCTGGTTGAGAGTGCACGATGCTCACTAGAGAGCAGCTACTATGAGGTTGAGAAGAGAACAGAGATACTAGAGGTTGGTTGGCATTGGGGAACATTGGAAGTCTGACCTAGCCAGAGTAGAGGCAGACCTCAGAGATACTACATGTTTGGTTTCAGATCACCACAATAAAACGAATATCACAATAAAGCAAGTCACATGAAGTATTTGGTCTCCCAGTGCATATAAAAGTTATGTTTACACTATACTGTAGTCTATTAAGTGTGTGATAGTATTATGTCTAGAAAACAATGTACATACCTTAATTAAAAATAGTTTATTGCTAAAAATGTTAATCATCATCTGACAATGCAGAGTTACCACAAATCTTCAATTTGTAAAAAAAAGTTATCTGCGAAGTGCAACAAAATGAGGCATGCCTGTATAAAGTTCTCATTAAAAATTCAATAACATCCTAAAAAAAGAAAAAAAAAAAGGAATTCCCTGGTAGTCCAGTGGTTAAGACTCAGAGCTTTCACTGCTTCAGGACCAGGTTCAATCCCCGGTCGGCGAACTAAGATGCCACAAGCCACGCAGCAGGGCCAAAAAAAAAAAGAAAAGAAAGAAAAATCAATAACATTCTGAGGTGAGTCACCAGAAAGTGTGTGCCTTAAGATTAAGAACTACGCTATAGCTGACTCTAGATCTACCCTAACAAAGACTAAAACCAAACCCTGACAAAATTTGGAGGGGATACAAAGTTTGAAAGTTGAGTCCACCAAATAAGAGGAGCTTGAAAAACACTGTGGAATTTCCATACATTTTAACTACCAAAGTACAAACTTAAGCTGACACAAGTTTAAGATGATGGGCCAGTAATTTAAAAGATCAACACTCTCCAGACAAAGATACAAGAATCTAAAGTATTTAAATTGTGTCATCAACAGTATCCATAAAGAGAATTAAAACAAATTAGTAGACATGCAAATAAACAGGAAAGTGTGACTCACAGTAAAGAACAAAACGTCTATAGCAACTGACCCACTGATGGTCCAGACTTCACATTCAGCAGATAAAGACTTTAAAGCAGCCATTATAAAAATGTTCAAAGAACCAAAAGAAGATGTCCTTAAAGAATTAAAGTAAAGCCTGGCCTTAATGACTGAAGGAGAAAGAACCTTAGCAGATAAAGTGAAAGTATAAAAATGGAATTTTTAGAACTGAAAAGTACAATAATTGGAAGGAATAATTTACTAAATGGGCTTAATATCAGATTGTAGATGGCAGCTGGCAGAATAATGAGTCAGCGATCTTGAAGACAAAACAATAGATGTTATCCAATCTGAAAGATGGAGGGAAAAAATTGACAAAAATGAAAAAAGCCTCACAGGCTTGTGGAATACTGAGAGATACACTGTACTTACAACTAGAATCCCAGGAATAGAAGAGAGTAGTAATAGAGCAGAAAGAATATAAAAGTAATGGTCAAAAACGTCCCAAATAAGATAGAAAATATTAACTTATGGACCCCAAAATCTCAAAAAGCCCCAAGCAAAGCCACAAAAAATAAATCAAAATTGGTTACATCATAATCAAATTACCGAGCCAAAAATAGAGAAAATCTTGAGGACAGCTATAACAGGGAGTGCAACTGCATATCGTGAACAATGGTAAGAATGCCTACTGGCTTCTCATCAAAAATAGTGTAGACTAGGGCTTCCCTGGTGGTGCAGTGGTTGAGAGTCTGCCTGCCAATGCAGGGGACATGGGTTCATGCCCCGGTCTGGGAGGATCCCACATGCCGCGGAGCGGCTGGGCCCGTGAGCCATGGCCGCTGAGCCTGCGTGTCTGGAGACTGTGCTCTGCAACGGGAGAGGCCACAACAGTGAGAGGCCTGCATACCAAAAAAAAAAAAGAAAAAATTGTAGACTAGAAGATTGTGAAACAGCATTTTTAAAGTATTTAAAAGGAAAAAAAAACTTGTCAACCTGTCTATATCCAACAAAAATATTGTTTAAGAATGAGGGTAAAATAAAGACATTCTCAGATGAATAAAAACTAATATCATTTGTCATCAGCTGACTTGTAATACAAGAAATGTTAAATGATTCTTATCAAGCTGAAGGGAAATGATACCAGATGGAAAACAGCATCTAAAAAAAGAAAGAAGAATATCAGAAATTACAGGTATGAAATAATAGGTTTTACTTTTCTTATCAAATACAATTAAAACACAACTGACTGATTAAAGTAAAAGTAATAATACCATAAGATGAGGTTCATAATGTGTGTAGAAGTAATAAATATGCCACCAGTAGCAGAAGTGGTAAGAGGTGAGTAAATGGGATTAGGTTGTTGTGAGATTATTATACTTGTGAAGTGTGCAGAGGGAAGTGGCAGGTGTTAGTGAGAAGTGTGAAGCAGGAATGTGAAGGGCCAGCACTTTCAAACTATTACAATAGCCTCACAGTTGTATCCATTTTTTAACTTCACCCATCCTTTGCATCTACCTTTTACATTCCTGCCACAAGGACCAGCTTCAAACCGTGTGATTAGTGCAGTTGCAGAGGGCTCCATGTTCAGAAATGCTCCGCAGTTGCTGTCTTAAATTTCAAAAGTGATTTTATCTTAAAAATTGTGTTTTGTAAGTTAAGTCAGATGAGACATTGGAGCGTGAACCAGAGGCTTGGAGTCTTGGCTTGCATGAGGTCTCATATCCTGCCACTTCCCAGGACCGGTTCTTAGCCACCTGCTCTCCCACCCTCTGGCACCCTAGGCCCTGCTAGGTCTGTCCTCTCTGCCTGGGCCCTGCTGTCCTCTGCTCTGAGCAGGAACCTGGGTGCAGGTATGGGGAGAGTTGGAGTTGGTTGTGCATGCCCCAGGGCATCTTGGGATGGCGCTTGGTGGTAGCCATGCCCACTCCAGGCTAGCAGCACAATGGCGTGTCTAGTGCGTGGCCAGCCTGGGTCTGCATCTTGGTTGTGGGAAGCCACTTGCCCACTCACCCCCAATCCAAGTACCAAGCACAGCCCAAGGCAGAGGTTTAAAGATCTTTAAGAGTCACTTGTCTGCCATGGGTTGGTAAGATGCCTAAGTGGACTTCTCCAGAACACTCCCCCATCTAGGGTGCAGTGCATAGGTCCAGTGGCTGGTGGGAGGGTCCATCCGGCAGCAGTCAGGCCTGAGTGAGTGTGTGAGCACATCCCATGTCGTGGGGAGAGGCCTCTGGGCACCTGTGAGGACATGCCCTCCCCTTGTTGGTGTCCAGGAGTGCTGGTGTTGGTGTCCAGTTCTGGGTGCATTCTCTCTTTCTCCTTCCAGACTGCCTGGAGCTGGCTTGTGTTTTTCTCTGATACCTGAATTTAAAACTTAGCATCAACAACTCAACCACAAGGTTGAGGATGAGAGGAAACTCATAAACAAATGATTACCCCACGACCTAAATCAGAAAGAACCCAGGGTTTGGTGTAAAAAATAAGAAATGACCGAATTATCTTTTCCAGGATCAATCCCCAAAAGACTAATTTCCATACTACTGAAACACCTAATCATCTCTGTCATCTATGTGTACATTTTTTCCGGTGAAATTTTCATTATGTTTAGCTTTGTCCAACCACTCCCTGGCATATGTTATATTCTCTCATTCCTCATTCTAATAGTGAAAGCAAAATAGAGCTATGAAGGCGGATATGCAAAACATGTGATAAAATATGCCCATGACTCAAGAAATGGCACTTCCTATATCACCTCATTGAGGAACCTCCCTGATCTCCCCAGTCAGACAAAACTCGCTCAGTACTTCTATTACATGTACTCTACCTGTACTTCTGTTATGGTGTTTCACAATAAGTCCAAATGTTGGACTTCTATGCATGACTTATCTCAACAACTAAACTACCAGCAGGCACCAAGTGTAAATCACTTGAGCATTCCTCTTTACTTGTCCTCAGTCACCTTAACACATCACATTTCAATAGATATAACTGTCTTCTGAACGTTACTACACATTAGTCATCAAGATAACACAAATTAAACAAGAGGAAGATACTGTTTTTCACTCATTCGATTGTCAAAAAAACATAATGATAACATCTTTTCTTGGTGAGGAGGCAGAATAAAGAACACTGATGAATTGCTGTTCAACTATAAATTACTAGTCTTCTAGAAACAATTTTGTAATACCTATTAAAGTTAAAAATTCACATACCCTTTAGCCTGATGATTCCATTTCAGGAAATCTATCTCATAGAAATAAAGCCACCATACTCATATAGATATATTTATTGTAGAAATTATTCGGTGTAAAAAAAACTGATGTGATATATTGTAAAAGTGATCAAATCCTTCCATTAAGAGCTAGATTCTATTTCTCTATTCCTTTAATCTGGATTGACCATGTGACTTGTTTGGCCAATAAGACATTAGCCATTATGATACAAACAGGCTTCAAAAGTGCCTGTGCATTGAAACTTGACTGTTTGCTTTCTTGGAAGCTTAAGCCTGCCACGTGAATTAACCTAGCCAGAATGCTGGTGACAAGAGACGTGTGCACTTGTCAGTCCCGTCACTGTGGCCAACAGCTTGCCAACTGTCAGCGATATGATTGAGGCCATCCTGAACATCCAACCTTCTGTAATGTGCCAGTACATCATAGAAATAAGAGTGAATTCAGCAGAGATGAGCTGAGTTGACCCAGATGAGGAAAACTTCCCAGTCAATCCATAGCATCATAGGAATTAGTAAATGATTGCTGTTTAAGCCACTAAATTTGGGAGAGTCATTAGTAACACAGCAAGAGTTAACTGATCTATTTTTTTAAAAAGCTAACATATAACTGGCAACAATATGAGCCCATTAGTCGGGGAACACTTGAATAAATGGTGGCATATTATGAGACATTATGCGGCTACTAAGAAAAATAAGTTAGATATGCATCTGTTAGTCATCTTTTGTTTCTGTTTCCAACTAGATTCTGAGCTCTTGGAGGACAGGAACCTTGTCTCTCTCTACCTTCACTGATTTCCTCCACAGGACAGTGGGAGCTCAAGTATTTGCTGATTGGTTTGATTGACCATTGGCTCCATTTTTTTTTTTTTTTTTTTTTTTTTACTTCTCCTTGAATTGCCATGTGGCTGAAAGGGCTAGGGAGCTCTGTAGGGCCTCTTTTATAAGGGCACTAATCTCATTCTTCAGAGCTCCATCCTCATAACCTAATCACCTCCCAAGTGTCCCACCTAGTAATACCATCACCTTTGGGGGGTTAGGATTTCAACATAAGAATTTGGGGTGGATACAAATATTCAGACCATAACAGGTGCCTTCCACTTCTCCTTGAAGAGATAAATCAACCACTGGAGTTAGTGGTGACTCACTGCAGCCACTAGACCAAGGGTTGACAAACTGACTGTTGGGCAAATCTGGCCCACTGGCTTTTTTTTTCTTTTACATCTTTATTGGAGTATAATTGCTTAACAATGGTGTGTTAGTTTTTGCTTAATAACAAAATGAATCAGTTATACATATACATATGTTCCCATATCCCCTCCCTCTTGTGTCTCCCTCCCACCCTCCCTATCCCACCCCTCCAGGCGGTGACAAAGCACCGAGCTGATCTCCCTGTGCTATGTGGCTGCTTCCCACTAGCTATCTACCTTACGTTTGGTAGTGTATATATGTCCATGCCTCTCTTTTGCTTTGTCACAGCTTACCCTTCCCCCTCCCCATATCCTCAAGTCCATTCTCTAGTAGGTCTGTGTCTTTATTCCTGTCTTACCCCTATGTTCTTCATGACATTTTTTTCTTAAATTCCATATATATGTGTCAGCATACAGTATTTGTCTTTCTCTTTCTGACTTACTTCACTCTGTATGACAGACTCAAGGTCCATCCACCTCATTACAAATAGCTCAATTTCATTTCTTTTTATGGCTGAGTAATATTCCATTGTATATATGTGCCACATCTTCTTTATCCATTCATCCGATGATGGACTCTTAGGTTGTTTCCATCTCTGGGCTATTGTAAATAGGGCTGCTATGAACATTTTGGTACATGACTCTTTTTGAATAATGGTTTTCTCACGGTATATGCCCAGTAGTGGGATTGCTGGGTCATATGGCAGTTCTATTTGTAGTTTTTTAAGGAACCCCCATACTGTTGTCAATAGTGGCTGTACCAATTCACATTCCCACCAGCAGTGCAAGAGTGTTCCCTTTTTTCCACACCCTCTCCAGCATTCATTGTTTCTAGATTTTTTGATGATGGCCATTCTAACTGGTGTGAGATGATATCTCATTGTAGTTTTGATTTGCATTTCTCTAATGATTAAAGATGTTGAGCATCCTTTCATGTGTTTGTTGGCAGTCTGTATATCTTCTGTGAAGAAATGTCGATTTAGGTCTTCTGCCCATTTTTGGATTGGGTTGTTTGTTTTTTTGTTATTGAGCTGCGTGAGCTGCTTATAAATTTTGGAGATAAATCCTTTGTCAGTTGCTTCATTTGCAAATATTTTCTCCCATTCTGAGGGTTGTCTTTTGGTCTTGTTTATGGTTTCCTTTGCTGTGCAAAAGCTTTTCAGTTTCATTAGGTCCCATATGTTTATTTTTGTCTTTATTTCCATTTCTCTAGGAGGTGGGTCCAAAAGGATCTTGCAGTGATTTATGTCATAGAGTGTTCTGCCTATGATTTCCTCTAAGAGTTTGATAGTGTCTGGCCTTACATTTAGGTCTTTAATCCATTTTGAGCTTATTTTTGTGTATGGTGTTAGGGAGTGATCTAATCTCATGCTTTTACATGTCCCTGTCCAGTTTTCCCAGCACCACTTATTGAAGAGACTTTCCTTTCTCCACTGTACATTCCTAACTCCTTTCTCAAAGATAAGGTGACCATATGTGCATGGGTTTATCTCTGGGCTTTCTATCCTGTTCCATTGATCTATCTTTCTGTTTTTGTGCCAGTACCATACTGTCTTGATTACTGTAGCTTTGTATTATAGTCTGAATTCAGGGAGCCTGATTCCTCCAGCTCCATTTTTCATTCTCAAGATTGCTTTGGCTATTCGGGGTCTTTTGTGTTTCCATACAAATTGTGAAATTTTTTGTTCTAGTTCTGTGAAAATTGCCAGTGGTAGTTTGATAGGGATTGCATTGAATCTGTAGATTGCTTTGGGTAGTAGAGTCATTTTCACAATGTTGATTCTTCCAATCCAAGAACATGGTATATCTCTCCATCTATTTGTATCATCTTTAATTTCTTTCATCAGTGTCTTATAATTTTCTGCATACAGCTATTTTGTCTCCTTAGGTAGGTTTATTCCTAGATATTTTATTCGTTTTCTTGCAATGGTAAATGGGATGGTTTTTTGATTTCACTTTCAGGTTTTTCATCATTAGTGTATAGGAATGCCAGAGATTTCTGTGCATTAATTTTGTATCCTGCTACTTTACCAAATTCACTGATTAGCTCTAGTAGTTTTCTGGTAGCATCTTTAGGGTTCTCTATGTATAGTATCATGTCATCTGCAAACAGTGACAGCTTTACTTCTTCTTTTCCGATTTGGATTCCTTTTATTTCCTTTTCTTCTCTGATTGCTGTGGCTAAAACTTCCAAAACTATGTTGAATAAGAGTGGTGAGAGTGGGCAACCTTGTCTTGTTCCTGATCTTAGTGGAAATGGCTTCAGTTTTTCTCCACTGAGGACGATGCTGGCTGTGGGTTTGTCATATATGGCCTTTATTATGTTGAGGAAAGTTCCCTCTATGCCTACTTTCTGCAGGGTTTTTATCATAAATGGGTGTTGAATTTTGTCGAAAGCTTTCTCTGCATCTATTGAGATGATCATATTGTTTTTCTCCTTCAATTTGTTAATATGGTGTATCACGTTGATTGATTTGTGTATATTGAAGAATCCTTGCATTCCTGGAATAAACCCCACTTGATCATGGTGTATGATCCTTTTAATGTGCTGTTGGATTCTGTTTGCTAGTATTTTGTTGAGGATTTTTGCATCTATGTTCATCAGTGATATTGGCCTGTAGTTTTCTTTGTGACATCCTTGTCTGGTTTTGGTATCAAGGTGATGGTGGCCTCGTAGAATGGGTTTGGGAGTGTTCCTCCCTCTGCTATATTTTGGAAGAGTTTGAGAAGGATAGGTGTTAGCTGTTCTCTAAATGCTTGATAGAATTCGCCTGTGAAGTCATGTGGTCCTGGGCTTTTGTTTGCTGAAAGTTTTTTTTATCACAGTTTCAATTTCAGTGCTTTTGATTGGTCTGTTCATATTTTCTATTTCTTCCTGATTCAGTCTTGGCAGGTTGTGCATTTCTAAGAATTTGTCCATTTCTTCCAAGTTGTCCATTTTATTGGCTTAGAGTTGCTTGTAGTAATCTCTCATGATCTTTTGTATTTCTGCAGTGTCAGTTGTTACTTCTCCTTTTTCATTTCTAATTCTATTGATTTGAGTCTTCTCCCTTTTTTTCTTGATGAGTCTGGCTAATGGTCTATCAATTTTGTTTATCTTCTCAAAGAACCAGCTTTTAGTTTTATTGATCTTTGCTATCATTTCCTTCATTCCTTTTTCATTTATTTCTGATCTGATTTTTATGATTTCTTTCCTTCTGCTAACTTTGGGATGTTTTTGTTCTTCTTTCTCTAATTGCTTTAGGTGCAAGGTTAAGTTTTTTATTCGAGATGTTTCCTGTTTCCTAAGGTGGGATTGTATTGCTATAAATTTCCCTCTTAGAACTGCTTTTACTGCGCCCCATAGGTTTTGGGTCGTTGTGTCTCCATTGTCATTTGTTTCTAGGTATTTTTTTATTTCCTCTTTGATTTCTTCAGTGATCGCTTTGTTATTAAGTAGTATATTGTTTAGCCTCCATGTTATTTTTTACAGATCTTTTCCTGTAATTGATATCTAGTCTCATAGCATTGTGGTCGGAAAAGATGCTTGATACAATTTCAATTTTCTTAAATTTACCAAGGCTTGATTTGTGACCCAAGATATGATCTATCCTGGAGAATGTTCCATGAGCACTTGAGAAAAATGTGTATTCTGTTGTTTTTTGATGGAATGTCCAATAAATATCAATTAGGTCCATCTTGTTTAATGTATCATTTAAAGCTTGTGTTTCTTTATTTATTTTCATTTAGGATGATCTGTCCATTGGTGAAAGTGGGGTGTTAAAGTCCCCTACTATGAATGTGTTACTGTCCATTTCCCCTTTTATGGCTGTTAGTTTTTGCCTTATGTATTGAGGTGTTCCTATGTTGGGTGCATAAAAATTTACAATTGTTATATATTCTTCTTGGATTGATCCATTGATCATTATGTAGTGTCCTTCTTTGTCTCTTCTAGTAGTCTTTATTTTAAAATCTATTTTGTCTGATATGAGAATTGCTACTTCAGTTTTCTTTTGGTTTCCATTTGCATGTAATGTCTTTTTCCATCCCCTTACTTTCAGTCTGTATGTGTCTCTAGGTCGGAAGTGGGTCTCTTGTAGACAGCATATATATGGGTCTTGTTTTTGTAGCCATTCAGCCAATCTGGGTCTTTTGGTGGGAGCATTTAGTCCATTTACATTTAAGGTAATTATCAATATGTATGTTCCTATTCCCATTTTCTTAATTGTTCTGGGTTCATTATTGTAGGTCTTTTCCTTCTGTTGTGTTTCTTGCCTAGAGAAGTTCCTTTAGTATTTGTTTTAAAGCTGCTTAGGTGGTGCTGAACTCTCTCAGCTTTTGCTTGTCTGTAAACGTTTTAATTTCTCCATCAAATCTGAATGAGATCCTTGCTGGGTAGAGTAATCTTGGTTGCAGGTTTTTCTCCTTCATCACTTTAAATATGTCCTGCCAGGCCCTTCTGGCTTGCAGAGTTTCTGCTGAAAGTTCAGCTGTTAACCTTATGGGGATTCCCTTGTGTGTTATTTGTTGTTTTTCCCTTGCTGCTTTTAATATGTTTTCTTTGTATTTAATTTTTGACAGTTTGATTAATATTTTTCTTGGCATAGTTCTCCTTGGATTTATCCTGTATGGGACTCTGTGCCTTTTGGAGTTGACTGACTATTTCCTTTCCCATATTAGGCAAGTTTTCAACTATAATCTCTTCAAATATTTTCTCAGTCCCTTTCTTTTTCTCTTCTTCTTCTGGAACCCCTGTAATTCGAATGTTGGTGTGTTTAATGTTGTCCCAGAGGTCTCTGAGACTGTCCTCAGTTCTCTTCATTCTTTTTTCTTTCTTCTACTCTGCAGTAGTTATTTCCACTATTTTATGTTCCAGGTCACTTATCCGTTCTTCTGCCTCAGTTATTCTGCTATTGATCCCATCTAGAGTAATTTTCTTTTCATTTATTGTGTTTTTAATCATTGCTTGATTCGTCTTTAGTTCTTCTAGGTCCTTGTTAACTGTTTCTTGCATTTTGTCTATTCTATTTCCAAGATTTTCGATCATCTTTGCATCTTTATTCTGAATTCTTTTTCAGGTAGACTGCCTATTTCCTCTTCATTTCTTAGGTCTGGTGGGTTTTTATCTTGCTCCTTCTCCTGCTGTGTGTTCTTCTGTCTTCTCATTTTGCTTATCTTACTGTGTTTGGGGTCTCCTTTTTGCAGGCTGCAGGTTCATAGTTCCCGTTGTTTTCGTTGTCTGTCCCCAGTGTCTAAGGTTGGTTCAGTGGGTTGTGTAGGCTTCCTGGTGGAGGGGACTAGTGCCTGTGTTCTGGTGGATGAGGCTGGATCTTGTCTTTCTCATGGGCATGTCCACGTCTGCTGGTGTGTTTTGGAGTGTCTGTGGACTTTTTATGGTTTTAGGCAGCCTCTCTGCTAATGGGTGGGGTTGTGTTCCTGTCTTGCTAGTTGTTTGGCATAGGGTGTCCAGCACTGTAGCTTGCTGGTCGTTGAGTGAAGCTGGGTGCTGGTGTTGAGATGGAGATCTCTGGAAGATTTTTGCCGTTTGATATTATGTGGAGCTGGGAAGTCTCTTGTGGACCCGTGTCCTGAAGTTGGCTCTCCCACCTCAGAGGCACAGCACTGACTCCTGGCTCCTCAATTTGGGATGATTTGTTGTCTATTCATGTATTCCACAGATGCAGGGTACATCAAGTTGATTGTGGAGCTTTAATCCGCTGCTTCTGAGGCTGCTGGGAGAGATTTCCCTTTCTCTTCTTTGTTCTCACATCTCCCGGGTCTCAGCTTTGGATTTGTCCCCGCCTCTGCGTGTAGGTCGCTGGAGGGTGTCTGTTCTTCGCTCAGACAGGACAGGGTTAAAGGAGCAGCCGCTTCGGGGACTCTGGCTCATTCAGGCCGGGAGGGAGGGAGGGGCACGGAGTGCCGGGCGAGCCTGCAGCAGCAGAGGCTGGCGTGATGTTGTACCAGCCCGAGGTGCACCATGTGTTCTCCCAGGGAAGCCATCCCTGGATCCCGGGACCCTGGCAGTGACAGGCTGCACAGCCTCCCCAGAAGGGGGGCGTGGATAGTGACCTGCGCTTGCACACAGGCCTCTTGGCGGCGGCAGCAGCCCCAGCGTCCCACGCCCATCTCTGAGGTCCGCGCTTTCAGCCGTGGCTCGCGCCCGTCTCTGGAGCTCCTTTAAGCAGCGCTCTTAATCCCCTCTCCTCGCGCACCAGGAAACAAAGAGGGAAGAAAAAGTCTCTTGCCTCTTCGGCAGCTCCAGACTTTTCCCCGGACTCCCTCCCGGCCAGCCGTGCCGCACTAGCCCCTTCAGGCTGTGTTCATGCCACCAGCCCCAGTCCTCTCCCTGCGCTCCAACTGAAGCCCGAGCCTCAGCTCCCAGCGCCGCCCGCCCCGGTGGCTAGCAGACAAGCCTCTCGGGCTGGTGAGTGCCGGTTGGCACTGATCCTCTGTGCGGGAATCTCTCTGCTTTGCCCTACCCAGGTACGTGGGGGAGTTTCTTGCCTTTTGGGAGGTCTGAGGTTTTCTGCCAACGTTCAGTAGGTGTTCTGTAGGAGTTGTTCCATGTGTAGCTGTATTTCTTGTGTATCTGTGAGGCGGAAGGTGATCTCTGCATCTTACTCTTCTGCCATCTTCCCCGGAAGTCCATTTTTTAAGAAGTAAAACAAGCAGCCTTTAGTTGGAAGAGTTATTCTACTGGTACAGTCGCGAGAATGTACCATCTGGTGGAATTAGATCTGTATGTCTGCTTATTAAATCTATAAGAGCTGAATTGGCAAAAGTCCCAATGTAATGAACAATCATGTGATCCACCAGAGCTGGCTTCGTGAGCATGTTATCAGTATAGCCCTATAGTGCCCTGTGCTCGGAAGGACCTTGCAGTTGGGGATTGAAGCTGTTTGGCTGAAGTCTTGAAATTCATTATTTTTTAAAATTAATTTTTATCGTAGTATAGTTGATTTACAACTTTGTGTTAGTTTCTGCTGTATAGCAAAGTGAATCAGCCACACATATACATATATCCACTCTTTTTGAAATTCTTAATAATTTTCCCTTTGACATTGTGTTTTGTAAGTGAATTCAGATGGCACAGTGGAGTCTCAGCTCACCTGTGGTCCCACCATTCCACCTGGTCGAGATGGGTTCTCAGCCATGGGGTCTGGGTCCAGAGTAATGATGTAGCCAGCTCTACATAAATTGTATTAGGAAACTGCAGAGGAAAGAAAATATATATTGTTTCAATACAAACAGAAAAGCCTGGCATTGTGTGAAATAACAGTGTAGCTACCTTCTGCTTGTGGTGAGAGAAATGAAAATAGTCTAAGATGGCACATTTGACAATGAAAAATATAGAAGAATGTTTCCTGGACCTGACACTTGCTCTTGCTACCTGTTTGTCTATCTTTTTTCTCCTCCAAAGAATCAGCTTTTGCTTTTGTTAATATTCTCTATGATTTTGGTGTCAGTTTATTCATTTTTGCTCTTGTCCTTCTGTTAATTTTTTCTCTGTTATTTGATTTTTGTCGGTTGTTCTCCTGACTATTTAGATCAAATACTTGATCTATACATAGCTAGGTGCTTTATAACAACAACAGTTCTATAAGGTGCCTAGCCTGACACTATCTTTAACCAATTTTCTGGAAAAGGTGGAGAGAGTTCCACAAGTCTACAATGATAACTGAACTTCAATTTGGAAACAGATTTATGTAGAAAGAAAGCAGTTTAACCCAAAATATGGAGTGACTACTTCACAGCAATCAAATGCTGTTACAATGCATCCTACTCTGAATCCATGAGCACTGCTCCGTGGTTAGGTCTGTTGTCTCTTTGTTACTTGGGACCACGCCATGTGCCCTGCTCACTGCCAGAAGGGAGAGTAGTACTGGTGGTTAAGTGAGTGGTAAGGACAGGATTGTTGCTGATAACACGTATGAACCTGAACAAGCAGCTGAGAGAAACTCACAGACACCTACTCCTCAACCTGGTGCTCAGTGTAGGCTAGGAGTGCAGAGTATGAACTGCAGTATCAGGCAGGCCCAGTTTCATTCCATTTCTTTCAATTACTAGCTGAGTTACCTGCTGGCACTTTCCTTACTCACTACAAATCTCCCCTTTCTTGTTGTAAAATAGAGGTAATAACACTTTTTACTTACAGTTTTTTGAGTTTTAAATGAAATGCGTCACTTTCTCTGAGAAGCCTTCCCTAACACAATCAACTGTAATGTTTCCTTGTTGCACACAATTATTTTCCTTTAGAACACTTATCTCAATTGGTATGTATACATTCATTCATATATTTATAGATTAATTTGCTGAATATTTGCCTATCTTGCTAGACTGTTAAATTGGTGAGTACAGAGACAATATCTATTTTGTCCCTCACTTTATACCTGCACTGAGCAACATATCTGCCACCTAATAGTTGCTCAATAAAGATTTGTAGAATGGACAAACAAAATGCTCAGCACAGTGCTATGTGTTTAATATAATAAAGTAGTCAACTCAAGAACCAAAATAAATACAAAAAAAGGAATGGTAATTTCTTTTTTTAAACTTATTTGACATAGGTGGCCTTGACCTACTCCCCCAGCCAATTCTTTGTCAATTTAAGCACTCTTAAGTCTCAGCAGCATTCAGTGTCAGGCTTACATTATTTCACTGCTCACTCATTTACTCAGAGACTCCTTTTGCTGAATTTCCCCTAACGGACACTTTCATAACACTGTGAGATCCATGGCTTCTGGTCTCTGGGAGAAGTCTCCCTTAAGGAGGAGGACTGGCCCTTGCATAGACCCAATATTCATCCATTTTTCCTGGCTCTTTTGCCACTTCTATATACTGAAGGGCTATCTGTCATAAAGTGCTTCTGACTGACTCACTTCTGAGTGAATTATTCTGTTTTGAAAAGAAAGTCTATATTGAAACATGTTCAACCTAATTAATCCATACCACAAGTAAAAAACAGAACGCTCAGGGCTTCATTGGTGGCGCAGTGGTTGAGAGTGCACCTGCCGATGCAGGGGACGTGGGTTCGTGCCCCAGTCCGGGAGGATCCCACATGCCACGGAGCGGCTAGGCCCGTGAACCATGGCCGCTGAGCCTGTGCTCCGCAACGGGAGAGGCCACAACAGTGAGAAGCCTGCGTACTGCAAAAAAATACCCAAAAAACAGAACACTCAGGGTTTTTTTTTACCCCTCCCCCGCCGCTGCCACACACACTCACACGCACACACAGAGACACACAATATAAACCTCTGTAACAAGACGACAAAGCCCAGATTCTGGCTCCCATGTATTCTAAGTAATTTTAAGTGCATTCAAATTCTTGTGCAAGAAAGGAGTGTGGCCAGTGCCCTAGTAGCAGTATTGACTAGTACCAGCTTGATTTTAACTGATGGCCAGAGACAAAATCTCCTTTATGTAGGTAGCAATTTCCTGGGGCATGAATAGATATCTCATTTATATTTACTTTGCCCTAACATCTCAGTGTCAATTCCCCTGCTTTCTGAACCCAATACCTGAGTTTAGATATGCAGAAAACAAAGCAATGAAAATGACTCTTTAAATTTCCCTCCACATATTTGATATTTCCCATGTGTCATTTCATTGCATCTTATCATTTATCAGAATCAGACTTGCCTTTGAAAATGCTAAATCCCTGTGTTGTCTATGTCTAATGATATAGTTTACAAAACTTTCTAAAGGAAAGTAAACAGGGTCGATTGGTATAGCAATTATGCATAGCAAAGTATATGCTCATTAATATGAATTACTATATTTTGTGAACTCGTATTTTGAATATTTTTATTTTTCACACATTTCCCACATATAAAATTTCACATATTTATATCCTCTAAAATGGAAGTAAACAAGTAGTTCAGCATATAAATCTCAGTATCTGCTTGTGGGTTCATTCCCTCCATGGGCCTGGGAAAGCAATAAGGCAGGATGACTGAAATATGAGCAGACAACGGTACCATGTTCTTGCACTTATTTTTCAAACTTCTCTGCAAGGACATCTTTGTTTGGTTCATACACTTCAGGTGTGTTCTTTTTTTAGTGTCTCAGCTATAGAAAGAATTCTCAGGGCCTGAGTAATGAGTAGCTGTGTGGTTTGTCAGATAATGTCACTTTAGAAACTAGGATCTCTACATGACAATATGTAGCTCCTACCTGGATTCCTGACAGTCATTTCTTTTTGGAATTATTTGGAGATGAAAGGAAAGCTTTACAGGAAAGGGTGAGTGAGAAACTTGATGCAAACATGAAGATAGGCTCGAACAGCAAATGCCCCGAAGCCACGCTGTACCACTGATGACAGGGTCAGCACCATCTCGCACCGGGTCTATTATAACAGCTGCCAAACTGGTTCCCCTGACTTTAGCCTCCACACCAGTATGTCTTTCTTAAATATTTTACTGTTCCTCTTATATTACTATTATGCTCAAAAACTTTTAAAAGTAATAATAGTTACCATGTTTTAAGGCTTTGGCCTCGTTGTATTTAATAGTTTATTTCTAATCCTCATGGTAACACTGCAGGAGAACAAGTATGACACCCATTTTATGTTATGCAAATGATAGGGCATTAATTAATCACGATCCTGTTAAAATATAAGTCAGATCATATCCACTCCTCTGCTCAACACCCTCCAATGGCTTCCCTTCTCACGAACAGTCAAGGCCAAAGTCCTTACCCTAAGGCCTTACCTTATCTGATCCCCACCACTTCTCAGACCTCATCTTCTAGCCCCTCACTGTTTGGTGAGGGTTTCCTTGTCACTTATCCTCCACAACATTCCATAACTCCTTCCCTGATTTATGTTTTATCCTTAGTACTTATCCCTCTCTACAATACAAACAATATTACTGAGTACTGTCATCTTATGTATTGTTTGTCTTCCTCCACTAAACTGTCAGCACCATGAGAACAGGGACTTTTGTCCTGTTGTTCACTACCGTATTCCCAGCACCTAGCAAATGGCCGGCATTTACTAAATATTTGCTAAACAAAGTAAATTTCATTCCTTTACATTTTAAAATTATGAACTACATCATCTACACACAGAGCCTATATACTGGTAGATACAGTGGAAAGACTACTAAGGAAATTACCAAAACTTTAGATGTCACCTGTGTACTCCTGCCCCACGGCGTCCAACTTTATCTCCCCAGATTTGCCTTTATGAATTGAAAACAACACTCTTTTGTGTTTCTTAGAGTTTATCACTTATGTATGTATCTCTTAACAGCATATTATATAGTTTTACCAGTTTTTGACCTTAATATAAAGGAACTAATGTGTATGTATTCTTCTGAAACTTGCCTTTTCACTCAACATGTTTCATGTGTTAATGGACATTTAGGATGTTCCCACATCTTAGCTATCATGAATAATGCTGCAATGAACACAGGAGTGCAGATATCTCTTTGAGATAGTGATTTCTTCTCCTTTAGATATATACACAGAAGTGCAATTGCTGGATCATAGCGTAGTTCGATTTTTTTTAACATCTTTATTGGTTGCTTTACAATGGTGTGTTAGTCTCTGCTTTATAACAAAGTGAATCAGCTATATGTATACATATATCCCCATATCCTCTCCCTCTTGAGCCTCCCTCCCACCCTCACTACCCCACCCCTCTAGGTGGTCACAAAGCACCGAGCTGATCTCCCTGTGCTATGCGGCTGCTTCCCACTAGCTATCTATTTTACATTTCGTAGTGTATATATGTCCATGCCACTCTCTCTCTTCATCCCAGCTTACCCTTCCTCCTCCCCATGTCCTCAAGTCCATTCTCTATGTCTGCATCTTTATTCCTATCCTGCCCCTAGGTTCTTCAGAACCTTTTTTTTTAGATGCCATATATATGTGTTGCAGTTCTATTTTTAATTTTGTGAGGAACCTCCATATGGTTTTCCATAGTGGCCACAGCAGCTTACAATCTCACCAAAAGTGTGCCAGAGTTCCCAGTTCTCCACAGCTTCGCCAGCACTTATCTCTTGTTTTTTAAACTGAAGTATAATTGATGTACAATATTGAATTAGTTTTCGGTGTACAGCATAGTGATTCAGGGTTTTTTTGCAGATTATATTCCATTATAGATTATTTCAAGATATTGACTATAATTCCCTGTGCTATACAGTAAAATCCTTGTTGCTTATCTATTTTAGATATAGTAAGTTTGTATCTCTTAATCCCATACTCCTAATTTGTCCCTTGTTCTAAGGTGTGAAGTGACATCTTATTGTGATTTTGATTTGCATTTCCCTGATGATTAGGGATGTAGAGCAACTTTTCATGTGCCTGTTGGCCATCTGCATGTCTTCTTTGGAAAAATGTCTGTTCAAGTCCTCTGCCTATTTTTTAATCAGATTGTTTGGGTTTTTTTGTTTGTGCATTGGTTTTAAGCTGCATGAAGAATGCACACTTTTTACCCCTTTCTCCTGAGGTCCCATTTAATACAGAATCATAAAGATAACTAGAGGAGGCCACTAGCAAAAAGAGATTTCAAGAACTCTCTAAAAGATATTCTAGAGTAGATGGGAGAGGAATGACTGATGAATGAGACAGAGGAAGTTGTCCACAGCTGTGGAGGAAATTGCAGAATCACTGAGAGACACTTTTAGTACTAATAAGTCAGTAAAGAGAAATGTGATCTCAAAAAACTGAAGCTTATTAAATCTCCACCACCAAACGCCAGGGATTTATCGCTCAGGGAAACAAACAAGGAAACAAAGTGATAAGGGTCTTTCCTAAAGAAGTTAAATGCTGTGTATTGAGGGTACTAGGGCAGCTAGTGTAGCAATTAGCACGTCCAAAATAATGTGGCTTCGGTGAGTCACCTTGTGAATTAGTCTTCTCTCCTTAAAGCAAAATCTGTGACTGAACGAGCTTCTTGCATGTGCAAAGCTTCTGCTCACCTTTTATATTTCTAAATCTTAAAATATGAAGGACAAACAATAACAAGGTTTTTGAGGACGGTCAGCAATGTGAAAAACAAGACCCAGAGAAGCAAGAACAATCAAAGACCTAAAAAGAGCTCTTAGCAAACAATAGAAGAAAAAGTTGTGGGGATTTCACACAATTTAGACAGGTAGAAAAAGAAACAAATATATAAGGGAAATAAGAGACATGGAGAATTGATCCAAGAGTTCCACTATGTGAATATTTGGAGTTTCAAAAAGGCATTGAAAAATTATATAGACAGCAAACTAGATGCTAGAAGATGCAATGATATGACACCTTCAAAATTCTAAGGGAAAATAATCTGCATTCTAGAATTCTTTTCATAAATTACCAATCGGGTTTGAGTACAGAATAAAGATCTTTTCAAATATGCAAGGGCCCAAATATTCCCTCATTCATTCCTCCTTAAAATATTATTTATTTGCGTGATCCAGAAAAATGAGGTAGTCCCCTAAGAAGGAAGAATACAGAGTCTAGGAAATAGTGGTCAGACTAGGACCCTGGTGATGGAAGTTCGCCGATGATACAGTCATCATCCAGCGTGCATGATGTTCAGGGACAGGGCGCACAATGCTGAGCAGTAGATGCAGAGGTGCAGATTGATGGTCAATAGTCTGATGTCAGTTTGATTACTGTTCCTTTGTAGTATAACTTTTTCCCCCTTGCTTTTCCTTTTGGAAGTTCTAGGATCTTCTGTGTCTGTATTATCATATATTTTACTATGGTGTGTCTCGATGAGTTTTATTGTTGTTATTGTGGTCATGATTGTTTATTACAGGGCATCTGACAACTTGTGTCCTTTAGTTCCTGGTCTCTTTCTCTGGGAGACAGTTTGCCTTCAGGAAGTATGCATTCTTTGGTCCTCAATGCTGTAAAATTTATAGGGGCTGACCTGCTACAAGAGAAACCTATGACTTTCCAGTGGTGCCTGGGGTTGGGGGAATAGATTCAAATTAAGGATGCAATATTAACAAGTCTACTGGACTGACAGATGTAAAGTCATGCTCTCCAACATAAAGTTGATATTTTTACCTCTGTTTGCCTGACTTGTGTTTTCTCCCTTAGCACGTTCTGATCTTAGATGTGGTAGAGGGGTATTTTTTAAAATTTATTTTTTATTGAAGTATAGTTGAATTACAATGTTATGTTAATTACTGGTGTACAGCAAAGTGACTCAGTTATACATATATGTACATTCTTTTTCATATTCTTTTCCATTATGGCTTATCACAGGATATTGAATGTAGCTCCCTGTGCTATAAAGTAGGACCTTGTTATTTATCTATTCTATATATACCAGTTTGCATCTGCTAATCCCAGACTCCCAATCCAACCCTCTCCCACCACCCTCCCCCTTGGCAACCACCTATTTTTTATTGACCTCATTCAACTCCAAGATTTCTCAGAATTCCTATCACACATAATTGGGAAACCACAGTAATATGTTACTAAAACCTATAAAGCTCTCTGTCACAGCCTGGTCTCTTGCTAATCTTCCCACCTTCTCAGCTAACTCTATCGTATAGCTACACTGAACTATTTGCACTTCTTCAAATATGTCATGCCTTATCTCAATGTTGAACTCTGCATACTCTATTCCCTCTGTTTGGAGCACTCTCCCAACTTCCTCCTCACCTCTCTAAAAACTTGTCCTCCAGAAAGTCTTTCCTGATATCTCATAGAACCCTGTATATTACTCAGCACAGTATTTATCATATTTCATTGTAATTCGATACCCCTTTTCCCATTAGACAGTAAGCTTCCTGAAGATGTTGATAGTGGCTTACTCTTCTCTACATATACCACATTATCTAACACAGTGCTTGGCACACAGCAGGTGCTCAATAAATGTTTATTGGAGGGATTAACCTTTTGCATATAGTTCAAGATAAAGAGTCTAATTTGCCCTCAATAAAAATAGAATCTTAAATGGAAAAGCAGGGTCATTTCCTTCAGTTGCCTCATGTAAATGTAACCATTGGCATAACCCACTTGCATCCTTCCCATATACACAGTCAGAGAGTGATAAGACAGGCAGATGGATCTAAGAGGCAGCAGACTGACCAGTCTAAGGGGATTGATCTGAAAGGTGGCAGAGATCAAACTATAGTTGGAAATGGAACTTTAGATAATGTCACTGGTCTGATATCTGGATCCTGAGAGCTGTGTTCCTAAAATGTAGGGGTGAGGCAGCTCCTTAGGTATTAAGAACCATGTACTTTCTATAGCCCTACAGGGCTCATTGTTAGAAGGAGAAGGAGGAGAGGAAGGAGGGGAAGAAGAGGAAGAGGAAGAGGCAGGAGAGGAAGAAGAGGAAGAGGAAGAAGGAGGGGGAGTGGAGGGGAAGAAGGAGGAGGAGGAGGAGAAAGTAGTGGAGGGAGAGTTTCCTCCATTTCCAATGACAGAGCTATCATTAGGTGTTTTGTTTCAATAAATGAAGGTTATCTTCATGATCCTCTCACTGCTTTCCTCCTCTCCTTACAGTTGGAGCCCAATACCTTCATGCTCCCCTAGACCTCCACTAGGGAAAGTCACTCCACAAAGTATAGCAGGCCACAAAACTACCTTCTTCCTCATCTCAACCCAAATCTCCATCCTTACAGAGCAGGGGTTAAGAGGAAGTTTTCACATTTTCAAGGAAGATACATATTAACACAATGGAGTCTATAACTGGTAGGGTTTCTTGCAGTGAAAAATTTGAGGGTGTGTGTGAAATTTTAGATGTAGGCATCAACTACATGGTGTGACTATGAATCTGTCATTGGGTCTCTTCTTAAAGTGATTTCTTTATTAAACAGTGTCTTCCCTCCTTCCATTTGTCTAAAAGTTTCCATTGTTTTTACATTGACAGCAACAGTTGGGATAACTGTGGCAAACTGCATATATGAATCATTTATGACTCAGATGCTGCTAAGTCAGGGATTGCTTATCTTTCTATTTAAGATTATTCTTAAGTTTTCTCTTTGAATGTTGATCTTGAAGGGTTTGTTAAGAGGTAGACTCCTTTGGAAAATAATACTAATGGCAAACCACATTTATATATTGTGCCTCAGTTTCTAAAACAATTCCCACATGCATCGACTTTGAGCCTTCAGTGAGCCTGAGAAATGGGTTGAACAGTATTATAACAAATCCTTTCCAATTGAGGAAATAGAAGTTCAGAGTTTGGATGGCTTGTAGAAGGTTCTCTGCTGTTAATAAAGGAACAAAACTAGTAGGATAGAATCCATGTTTCTCAATCCTGGATTGAGCTCTTTCTACCACATCATTCTGCCTCCAAAACAAAGTTAAGGTTAAGCAGATATCTGGATAACTTTAAGATCTGGATTTAAGAAACATAGCTCAATTATTGGTTGTTAAAGAGAACATATGATAAAAATATTTTACACTATAGTCAGGTATAGATATATGATACATCAGGTGAGGACAAGTGAGTGAAGAAGATATATCTTATTTCTTTACTGAGGATAGAAGAATTATCATCTTTCCTCTGGATGAACTAACCCTATGAGGAGAAGTTCTATTCATAGAACCATGACTAAGTTGCCACTGCTCATTTGTTGTAATGGTAGCTTACCCAAATTACACAAAAATCCTTCAGAGGAAATTGAGTTTTGCATGTTGAACTTGTAAAGACTATGCATATGGTGACAGTAACATCAGAGGAGTCATAAAAATAATATATTTATTAATCTGAGGGAAGCACAAGTTACTAAGTTCATCTTCATGCTGTTACAAATTCCTAGGGAACACTAACAGTTAAAGAGTTAATGTTAACTTAGGAAAATATAAATTAAGCCAAAACTATCTGGATATAAAATACATATAACTATGAAAGTTGGAGAAGAGAATCAAAGACAAGTTCTTTTAGATGCATTTAGGACAAAAACAGATCATTCAATACAGAAACATTGGGAAAAGGCAAGGGAAAAGAGTCTTTAAAATATTCTACAGCTATAAATCCAAGGAAGTTATGCTTTTTTGTTCAATGAAAAATGAATGTCTTCTGTCAGATACCAGTTTATTTTTGTGTTGCTGTATATGCCTATTTTTAAAAAGTATAGTAGTGTCCTGTTATAAACAGTATTATTGCATGGGTTTAGATAGGGTTTAGGCCCAATCATTTCTTCCAAATACAAGAGTTTGAAGCTGCAGCAGAGAGTGTGGTAGAAAATAATCCTGAACTATAAGTCAGAACACCTGAGTTCTCTTTCTTGTTCTGAAGCCTACTAGCTTTGACTGGTGTGCTTTAAAAGCCCATCATTTCACTGTGCCTATTCCCTTTTCTTAGAGAATGTGCCTTGCCTTTAGCATAAAGCGAGCAGCTACTTCCCGTATGACCTTGTACCCCTTAGCTACAGCTGAGTGATCCAGGGATGAAAACCTGTCTCAAGCTTGGGCAATCAGCTTTTCTTTTCCAGAAAGCTGATCATGTAGACCTGGGGCCCAGGGCTGCCATTTGCTGGAGGCAGGCATGCTGGCCATATTCTAATGGATAAGTGAGCAGTAAAGAATGAAGCAGAGATGTAGAGAGAAACACACGTGGTGTGTGTGTGTGTGTGTGTGTGTGTGTGTGTGTGACTAAGAGAGAGACAGTAAGAGCAAGAGAATGAGTGAGATAGAGATGGAGACAGAGACAGAAACAGAGATAAAAATCCAGATAGAGATTAGTTGCTCTGATGGAGGGAAAAGAGGGTGTGTCAAAGCGTAGACAGGCTGTAAAAAATTCCACCTGGAAATGATGCATCTGCTCATATTTCATTGGCCAAAACAAGTTATGTGACTATACAGAAATTCAAGAGGTCAGGACAGTACAATCTTTCCATGTGCCAAGAAGGAGAAAGAGCCTAAACATCTGTGATCAGTGCTAATGACTACCATATTCAGGTACCATCATAGGAGTTCAAGGAAAAATCAAATGAGCTAATGTATAAAAGCATGTCTTCTCTAACTTTAAAGTGGCATTAGATGTAAGAGATGATTATAACTACACGGTGCAGGTCTATAATTTAACTGGCATACATCTGGAGTTCATTAGACCCATCAAATTTCAAAAATCAATTCGAGGCAGAGAGTAATATAGGTGCAATGGGATGCGTTTTTTTTTTTTTTTTTTAATCTTTGTTCCTGTTTTCCTTACCGGTGCACAAAGCATATCTAGGCCAGAATAACTAAAATTGTTCTCTGGTTCTGCAACTCCATGCTGAGAAAGAACTAGAATTCTTTTAGCTGAATAATGTAGAGTGAAAGTGCTAAGAGTAGTTTGATGTTGGGCATGTTAAATATCTGATTGTTTTGTAAATACTCCACTCTGAAGGCAGATGAAAGTAACAGCTTCTTTCACACTTTCCCTTTTTATTCCTCAGAATAGAAAATTCCCCTTTTTCTAATACACTAAGCAATGCTTCAAGTGTCCAAGGAGCAGAATGCTTGATTACCCTTTTCACAGGCAAGAGGAAAAATCAGTGGGTCTAAGTGGCTGCAAAAGAGAGAAATGAGTTGGAGTAGTTTCAGAAGGAAGAGGTTTCTCTCTGACGGAGAAGGGTTAGTCAAATGGGGTAAGCGGAGAGAAGAGAAAAAAGACCTCATGTCCATTAGGAAACTTGGAATGAGTTGAATGATATACAGGAGACAGTCTTTATTCTATGGATGTCAAATGATTTGAAATATACAGTCAAACCAAAAGTAGAGGACACTTTTATGTTCTGTGGACTCAGGCATTTGTGTATTGTCTGACAGACACTTTGGTTAAGGTCTGCTTTACTCTCTATTTTTACTCTTATTTTTACTTTACTCTTAGGGGTTAAATTCTGATCCTACATACGTTTGACAAATTAATTTTTCTAAATAAAGATTTTAGGTAAATTAATTACGATCTAATTACCAGCTTTTATCATCTTCATAACAGAGGTAATTTTATCATTAAAAAAGCAGGAAAGACTAATGAACAACTAGCCCTCTCTATCTCCCTTATAGACAGCAGAAAACAGAAAATGTTTTTAATAATTCGTATTAATTTGGGGAAAATGTGATTCTGGAAAGTTGGAAAGCTGGAGACAGAGATATTGTTCAGAGTCATGTGGGCACTTACTCTGAGGATATGGCCTCACTGATGCCAGGAGACCCCAGTATTTTGTAAACATTACCTTAAATGAAATAATACTGAACATTGTTTTAATTCTTCTAGAATGGTTATGTAAACCTCAAGAGTAAAAGGGATATGGCATATCAAAAAAATTAAACCTCTTGGATCCAATAGGCATTGCTGTTGCAGGCACAGCTAGTTAGTTACCTACTCAATATCCATTTTCCACTTCTTCCTTACCTACAGAACTCACATTTTGTTTGCACTGACAACTTCCCCAGCCATTCACCATACTAAAAATGCTCATCTTCCTAGCCTCTCTTACAGCTAAGAGTGGCTATGTGACCCAGTTCTGGAAAATGAGATATAATCAAAAGTCATGACTCCTCTGTTAGAGTGGAGAAATATTAGAGGCCAGAAAATAAGCAAAGTCCTGGCCAAGATTTGCTTACTGTGGGTCTACTGGGTCCATGAACCCATCTACTGGTCATTTCCCTGGTCCCATATGTATAATTGGATTGGCATACTTAGAAGTTGGAATAACACACACACTGGAACCTTGGCCTACAGGGTTAGAGCTGCCCCGACCCCGACCCAGATGAAGGTAGTAAATTTAAACCAATATCACAGTCCGGGAGTGGGAGAAATTGGTACCACAGTACGGACGGAGCTGAAGGATGCAGAGGCTGTAGTTTCCATCATATCTCCATTTAATTCAGCAGTCTGGTCCCCGGAGAAAAGAATCGATCCTAGATGATGACCACAGAGTACCATAAACTCAAGCAAGTGGTAGCCCAAATCACAGCCACAGTGTCAGATATGCTCATTAGAGGAGATTAAGATGGTCTCAGATATGTGACACGTGGCTGCAGATTTGGCAAATTCTTTCTTTTCTACCCAAAGAGGATCAAAACTAGTTCATATTCTCAAGGATGGAAATCAATATCCATTGTTAGTTTTTCCCTTGGGTTATGAAAAATGTCTGACCCTTGGATATAAAGTAATCTGAAGGAATCTGGACAATCTGCGCATCGTGTAGAATATCACATTGATCTTTTAAATCAATGAGTTCATGCTAATTGGACTGTAGCAGTACAAAATGGTGAAGCTGCTGGAGACCTTGGTAAGACACATGGTTCCTACACAGGAAGTAGGAGGTAGATGCTAAAAGATTCAGGAGTCTGCCAGATCACTATAGTTTTTAGGAACCCAGCTATCAGTAGAGTGCTGGGACCTGCTCATCAAAGGAAAAGACCAATTTTTGCACTTGCTCCACCACAAAGAAAGAAGCATTTGTGCCTGGTAGGCCTCTTTATGTTATGCAAGTTGCATATTTCACACCTTGCAATACTGCTCCAGCCCATATACCAGGTAAAAAGTAAAGCTATCAGCTTTGAGTGGGGCATAGAGCAAGAAAGACCTTTGCAGCAGGTCAAGGTACAAGCAGCCCTGCTGCTTGAGCCATATGACTTCTGCAGACTCTATGATTTTACAGATATTGGGGAAGGGGAAGAAGAAGTTACACTGAGTTTGTGGAAAGCTTGGAGGGAGAATCATAACATGAGCCCCTAGAGTTCTGGAGTAAGGCCATGCCATACGCATTAGAGAATTAAAACCTTTTGAAAAACAACTCTTGTTATGGTACTGGATACTGGTAGAGTGAGAGATTATCTAACTATAGGAAACCAAGTGACCATGCATCTGGAATTCCCCACTATGAGTTGGGTTCTGTCAGATCAATCAGTTGTAAGGTCTGGTGAGCCCAGAAATAACCCATCATAAGATGGAAGTGCTACACCTGAGACTGAGTGCAAGGAAAACCAGAGGGTACCAGCAAGCTGAATGAAATAGTAGCCCAGACTCCAGTGTCATCTACCACATTTGCACCATCTCCTCTCCCTCAGCCATGCCTATGGCCATATTGGGAGTCCCATGTGATCAACTGATTTTGAGAAATCCCAAGCTTGGTTTAAAGATGGGCCAGCTTGGTAGATTAGCATAAAACCAAAAATGGATAGCAACTGCGTTATAACCTCATTCAAGGGAGGCCAGGAAAGACAACAATGAGGGAAAATTCTCCCAATGGGTGGAGTTTCAGGCGGTACACCTTACTGTCCACATTTTGTGGAAGGAGAAGTGTTTAGGGGTTGGAATATATGTAAAGGCTCATGAGCAGTGGCAAATGGCTTGTCTGGCTGGTAGGGGGCTGAAAAGTAAAAGAATCGAAAGGTCTTGGAGAAGGAACTCTGGAGTAAAGCCACGTGGATAGACATCAGAGTGGGCATAACCTGTGAATGTCTTTGTTTCATACTTTAACACTAACCAGAGAGCACCTACTATGGGAGAGGGAACTGAACAACCCAATTGTTAAGATGTCTTGATCAGTTGATGTTAGCTAACCTTTGACATCAGCTACCCCAAAACTGCATGCTAGACACACGGAGACAGAAATTGAGGCTATACATGAGCCCAGCATCATGGACTTCCATTCATCAAGGCTGATGTAGCTTCGGGTGTCCAATGCCCACGGGCCAGCAATAGAGGCCAGCACTGCCCTTCCAATATGCTACCCTTCCTTGAGGATATCAGTTGGCCATGAGTGTGGCCAATTGGTCCCTTTGTATCCTAGAAGGGCAGTGGTTTGTTCTCAGAAACAGGTAGGTATCCCAGGTATGAGATTAGCTTTCTTGTCTGCAGGGCTTCAGCCAGCACCACTATCTGAAGGCTTATAAAAGGATCCACCGAAGTAGGATCCCACATAACATATCATCAGAAAAGAGAGCCCAATTTCCAGGAAAAGGAGTACGGGAGTAGGCTCCAAACCACGAGTTCCACTGGTTGTTTCACATATTGTATCACACAGAAATTGCCAGCCTGATAGTATGTCAGTAGGCCTGCTGAAGACCCAGCTGTAGGGCTACCTTGAAGGCAATACTCTGAAAGTATGGGATTCCCTTTTTTAGGATGCAGTGTATGAATAAAATCAAAGACTTATATATGGTTCTGTGACATAATAGGATGAAGACATGGTCTGGGGAACAATGGATACAAAAGCAGGAGTGCCCCCACTTACTATTCTTCCCTGTCACCTAATGGGAGACCTTGTGTTTCTTGTCCCTGGAACTATGAGCTCAACAGAGGTAGAGTAGAAGTCCTTGTCACCAAAGGAAGCCTGTTTTTGCCAGGGCACACAGTGGAAGTAACACTGAATTATAACCTACAACTACCAGTAGAGCACCTGGGGCTCCTTGTGTTCTGGGACCACCAGCAAGAAAAGAAGCTACCATCTTGGCAGGAGTCATTCACTCTAATCAACAGGAAGAGGTAGGGCTGTTGCTACACAATGGAAACAGGGTGAACACTTATGGGACACAGGTGATCAACTTGGGCATCTCTCGATTCCCCTGTTTGCCCATTGTAACTCTCAATGTGCAAGAGCAGCAACCCCAGCCTGAGAAAGATATGGCGATCAGGGGCTTAGGTTATACCATGAGGGTCAAGATTACACCATCAGGAAAGCCACCAAGACCAGCATGTGTGGTGGCTGGAGATAAGAGGAATCTATTTAGATTAGACTGTGGAGAAATCGAATGTGAGGTGGCTCACAATGACTGAACAAGGTGAGAGTAGAAGAGCCTGGACATTCCAGACCAACCGGGGATACCACTCTCAGGGAATTTGCACTCCAGAGCTCCCCATCAGGTTGGCTGGGGCTTTGCGGGACCTGCTGTTCAACTTCTTCCTCTGCACAATCCCACTTTCTCCCCTTTCCTTCCAAAAGTGCTAAGCCTAGACATCATTCGCAATAGATACTGTCTCATAGTATGCTTCTGGAGAGCTGTGTGTGTGTGTGTGTGTGTGTGTACTTATTTTACCTTTTCCCACTGCCCAAATGAATACCTTCTCACAGACCAGTGCCAAGTAGGGGAGTGGCAATTAGAGCCACCATGATAAAGTGCTCGCTAGAACTAGGGTTTTAGTGCTACCTGCTTCCTACTTGACATGTTCCAGAATTGCTGCTGCTATTTACTGGTTAGGGACAATATTAAAAAACAGAATGTGGGCTGACCAAATATTTGGCCTCCCTGTTCTCCTGACCCTCACCTCCATCTTTGACTTGGCTGTGTAAGTTGGTTGGGTGGCAGTGGGAGGGTGGCAAGAGGCAAATTGACATGACGCTCTTTTAGTCCTCATGGAATGGCTCATGATACCAAAAAGAAGTGGTAGATTCCTCAAGTATGTGGTCTTAGGTTTGCATTGCCAATTCTGAACACTATCTATAAAATTTATTTTCTAAAATAGCTGTGTTTCAGCATTACAGAAAATGCCCACACATATCCAGGGGCTATAATATGCTACAGTTGAAATATTTTAATTGAATTAATGAGCCAGAGATCTGACTTATTTCCTGCCCAAAACTAACGGACTGATTGATTCAATTCATGCCCACCTTTACATATTTGGTGTTTACAAATATAAACAGCAATGTATCCACAAACTAGGTTTCTCTGAATGCAATAATCAGAGCTCTGGGAAAAAAACTACCTAAAATTCTCTACAAGCCTCCAATTCTGACCAACAGAAACTATGTGGAACATTTCCACTGTGTGTGTGTGTGTGTGTGTGTGTGTGTGTGTACATTAGATTTTGATGTCCTACAAGGGTAAGCTGAGTCTCTTCCCCTGATTTGCTGTGGAGTCTCATGGATGGACACATATTCCTCAAACACTATATTAAAGGATGGTGGAAAGGAGCATCTCTCAGACCTGTTGCAAGGGCCTATTAGCAGTAACATGACTTCTCATATATGGTTTCCAGAATGGCACATTCTACTTCCTACATGTTTGCAAGTAGGTACAGCTTACAGGATGTTTGATTTCTATATAGCCAGTCATTTGGATGGAATAGGAGAATGGTTAAAAGAGCAAACTTTGGAGTCAGACATATGTGGGTTCCTCTCATGGTTCATCATTCACTAGTTGTGTGACTGTGGGCAGACTACTTGACTTCTGAGACTCAGTTTCCTCATCTGTACAATGGCTGTTCTATTAGTACCTACCTCCGAGGTTGTTAAAGAGATAAATTGCAGCAGTGACTTGTGGTCTTTACTGAAGCCAGAGCCCGTGCACTCATTTATTTTCTTATTTATCCTACACTAATTGAACTTACTGTATGTGGAGGCATTGTGCTAGGCACGTGAAAAACAGATAAATGAACGAAATACAAGATCCTGTCCTTCAACATGCTATGTTCTAAAGGAGAAAAACAAACATGCAAATAGAATCTTACAATACCACGTGGTGAGTACAACAGTGGGTGTTGGTACAGGATGCTTTAGCAGCACAGATAAAGGGTATCTCCTTCAGATTAGTTGTTGAATGGAGGATTCCTGTAGGTTATAGGCATATTAAGTTTTTAAAGATAAATATGATGTAGTTAGATGGAGGAAGGATTCTATTGTGAGTTCCAGACAGATGGAGAAATACATGCTCAGTCATAGAAGATTAAACAGAAAGCAAGAATAGGGAGCATCACACAATTCAACAAGGGAAGGGATGAGATATGAGGCAGAAGGCAACAATGAAGGCCAGACAATCTAGAACTGTGTTAGCCAGATTAAGAAATTTATCCTGAGGCACTAAGGAGATATTGAGGAGCTTTAGCAAGACTGATCGGATTTGTCTATCATTGGCCTTCCAAGTATGGTCCAAGATTTTGCAGCAAAAGTTATCATCTGGGAGCACTCATATGTGCAAATTCTCGGGCCCTAACCTGGACCTGCTGATGCAGAGCCTCTGGGAGTGGGCCCAGCAATCTGTTTTAACAAGCCCTCCTGGCCATTCTGACACACACTCAATTTTGAGAACCACTGATCTATGACTCTAGCTGCAATAGAAAAAATGGGTTTTCGGAGGTGGGAGGGGACAAGACTGGATGTGGGGAGAATGGTTAAGAAGTTATTATGATAATTCAGTTCAGAAATGATGTGGGTGCTGAAGATTCCACTCCTGAAAGTCAGATCATCCTTTATCAATCTTGCTTTTTTAAAAAAATCAGTTCCCAGAACTTTCAGTGTTTCCAGCCCTATTTCTGGAATGGTTTCACTTTTCTTGTACATTTTTCCTAAAACACCATAACTACTGCTGAAGAAAACACACATTGGACTTAATCCTATAGCCTAGTGCTTCTGAAAACTCTTAGCATGATATAAAGGACTTTCACAATCTGGCTTCATTCCCTACTACTCTATGCATACTCTTTTCTTATGACGCTATTCTCCCTGCTTGGATGCTGCCTTAGTCTGGTGGAGCTGCCACAGACTATATAATATCATAGACAGGGCAGCTTAAACAACAGAAATTTATTTCTCACAGTTCTGGAAGCTGGAAGTTTGAGATCAAAGTACCAGCATGGTTGGGTTCTGGTGAGGAATCTCTTCCTGTCTTGAAGACAGCCACCTTCTCTCTGTGGGAGAGAGTGCTGGTGACTCTTCCTCTTCTTATTAAGGTACCAGTTCTGTTGGGTTAGGGCTTCATACTTTTGACCTTATTTAACCTTAATCACCTCCTTAAAGACCCTCTCTTCAATATAGTCACATTGTTGGGGGGGAGAGTTAGGGCTTCAGCATATGAATTTGGGGAGGACACAATTCAGTCCATAGCAAATGCCAATCCTTCACTTCTCAACTGGCAAACTTCTATGCCTCCTTCAAAATTCAGCACACATCTCTTCTGATACTATTTCAATTTTCTTAAATTTACCAAGGCTTGATTTGTGACCCAAGATATGATCTATCCTGGAGAATGTTCCATGAGCACTTGAGAAGAAAGTGTATTCTGTTGTTTTTGGATGGAATGTCCTATAAGTATCAATTAAGTCCATCTTGTTTAATGTATCATTTAAAGCTTGTGTTTCCTTATTTATTTTCATTTTGGATGATCTGTCCATTGGTGAAAGTGGGGTGTTAAAGTCCCCTACTATGATTGTGTTACTGTCGACTTCCTCTTTTATGGCTGTTGGTATTTGCCTTATGTATTGAGATGCTCCTATGTTGGGTGCATAAATATTTACAATTGTTATATCTTCTTCTTGGATTGATCCCTTGATCATTATGTAGTGTCCTCCCTTGTCTCTTGTAACATTCTTTATTTTAAACTCATTTTATCTGATATGCGTATTGCTACTCCAGCTTTCTTTTGATTTCCATTTGCATAGAATATCTTTTTCCATCCCCTCACTTTCAGTCTGTATGTGTCCCTAGGTCTGAAGTGGGTCTCTTTTAGACAGAATATATATTGGTCTTGTTTTTGTATCCATTCAGCAAGCCTGTGTCTTTTGGCTGGAGCATTTAATCCATTCACGTTTAAGGTAATTATTGATATGTCTGTTCCTATTACCATTTTCTTAATGGTTTTGGGTTTGTTTTTGTAGGTCCTTTTCTTCTCTTGTGTTTCCCACTTAGAGACATTCCTTTAGCATTTGTTGTAGAGCTGGTTTGGTGGTGCTGAATTCTGTTAGCTTTTGCTTGTCTGTAAAGCTTTTGATTTATCCATCGAATCTGAATGAGATCCTTGCCAGGTAGAGTAATCTTGGTTGTAGGTTCTTCCCTTTCGTCACTTTAAGTATATCATGCCACTCCCTTCTGGCTTGTAGAGTTTCTGCTGAGAAATCAGCTGTTAACCTTATGGGAGTCCCCTTGTATGTTATTTGTCATTTTTCCCTTGCTGCTTTCAATAATTTTTCTTTGTCTTTAATTTTTGCCAATTTGATTAGTATGTGTCTTGGCGTGTTTCTCCTTGGGTTTATCCTGTATGGGACTCTCTGCACTTCCTGGACTTGGGTGGCTATTTCCTTTCCCATGTTAGGGAAGTTTTCGACTATAATCTCTTCAAATATTTTCTCAAGTGCTTTCTCTCTCTCTTCTCCTCTGGGACCCCTATAATGTGAATGTTTTTGCATTTAGTGTTGTCCCAGAGGTCTCTTAGGCTGCCTTCATTTCTTTACATTCTTTTTGCTTTATTCTGTTCTGCAGCATTGAATTCCACCATTCTGTCTTCCAGGTCACTTATCCATTCTTGTGCCTCAGTTATTCTGTTATTGATTCCTTCTAGTGTAGTTTTCATTTCAGTTATTGTATTGTTCATCTCTGTTTGTTTGTTCTTTAATTCTTCTAGGTCTTTGTTAAACATTTCTTGCATCTTCTCGATCTTTGCCTCCATTCTTTTTCCGAGGTCCTGGATCATCTTCACTATCATTATTCTGAATTCTTTTTCTGGAAGATTGCCTATCTCCATTTCATTTAGTGGTTTTTCTGGGGTTTTATCTTGTTCCTTCATCTGGTACATAGCCCTCTGCCTTTTCATCTTGTCTATCTTTCTGTGAATGTGGTTTTTGTTCCACAGGCTGCAGGACTGTAGTTCATCTTGCTTCTGCTGTCTGCCCTCTGGTGGATGAGGCAATCTAAGAGGCTTATGGAAGTTTCCTGATGGGAGGGACTGGTGGTTGGTACAGCTGGCTGTTGCTCTGGTGGGCAGAGCTCAGGAAAACTTTAATCCGCTTGTCTGCTGATGGGTGGGGCTGGGTTCCCTCCCTGTTGGTTGTTTGGCCTGAGGTGACCCAACACTGGAGCCTACCCGGGCTCTTTGGTGGGGTTAATGGCGGACTCTGGGAGGGCTCACGCCAAGGAGTACTTCCCAGAACTTCTTCTGCCAGTGTCCTTGTCCCTTGGTGAGCCACAGTTGCCCCCCGCCTCTGAAGGAGACCCTCCAACACTAGCAGGTAGGTCTGGTTCAGTCTTCTATGGGGTCACTGCTCCTTCCCCTGGGTCCCGATGTGCACACTACTTTGTGTGTGCCCTCCACGAGTGGAGTCTCTGTTTCCCCCAGTCCTGCCGAAATCCTGCAGTCAAATCCCACTAACCTTCAAAGTCTGATTCTCTAGGAATTCCTCCTCCCGTTGCCAGACCCCCAGGTTGGGAATCCTGACGTGTGGCTCAGAACCTTCACTCCAATGGGTGGGCTTCTGTGGTATAAGTGTTCTCCGGTTTGTGAGTCACCCACCCAGCGGTTATGGGATTTGATTTTATTGTGATAGCGCCCCTCTTACCATCTCATTGCGGCTTCTCCTTTGTCTTTGCATGCGGGGTATCTTTTTCGGTGAGTTCCAGTGTCTTCCTGTCAATGATTATTCAGCAGTTAGTTGTGATTCTGGTGTTCTTGAAAGAGGGAGTGAGAGCATGTCCTTCTACTCCGCCATCTTGAACCAGTCTCCAAGGATTAGCCTTTAGCTCTATGGGAAAACTTGCTAATGAAAACAACTGATTTCCTAAAGTGTTAATGTATAAACAAGTTCATGGTATAGTGTAGTTCTATATAAAGGACCTTTATTGAATCTTGAAAACCTGATTCTTTTTTGAAATTGAAGTATAGTTGATTTATAATACAATATAGTATTAGTGTCAGGTGTACAGTGTATAGTGATTCAGTATTTTTGCAGATATTACTCCATTATAAGTTATTACAAGATAATGGCTAAAATACATTCACTTGTATTATTTTTTAGGTTCCACATATAAATATCATATAGTATTTGTTTTTCTCTGACATTTCAGTAAGCATAGTATTCTCTAGGTTTATCCACATTGCTGCAAATGGCAGAATCCCATTCTTTTAATGGCTAAGTAATATTTTATTTTATATATATAAGTAATATTCCATTATATATATGCACATAAATTTAAAAAATTTAAAAAAATATATAGCTTGGGTTGCTTTCACATCTTGGCGATTGTAAATAGTGCTGCTGTAAACATTGGGGTGCATGTATCTTTTTGAATTAGTGTTTTCATTTTTTTTCCCAGGATATGTATACAGGAGTGGAATTGCTGGATCATATGCAGTTTTATTTTTAGTTTTTTGAGGAACCTCCATACTGGAAAACTTCATTCTTAAAAATAGGTTGCTTGGTGCTCCCATTTAAAAAAAAAAGAGCCACCCCAATAGAAGTTAGAAATTGATAAGGAACTTAATTTATAGTGAAAGTTTAAGGTATACACCAAGAGTGAACCTTAATGTAAAAGATGGACTTTGGGTGATAATGCTCATTGATTGTAACAAATATATCACTGAGGTGCAGGATGTCAGTAGTGGAGGAGGCTGTGCATGTGTTGGGGAAGGAGTACGTGGGAACTCTCTGTACTTACCAGTCAATTTTGCTGTGAATCTAAAACTTCTCTATAAAATAAAGTTTGTGAATTAATAAAATATCCAAGTCAATGAGCTTTAAAAAAAGAACTCAAGGTTTTCTGGGTAACTTGTAACTGAAAGAGAACACATCTTATCAAACCATTTTTTGGAAAGTGGTACATGGCTTTGACACTGTCTTCAGCATCAAATTGGTAAATCAGTGCTCTGGACACATTGACAAAGGTGGTACAAAAGAGGATTCTGGGGCTTCCCTGGTGGCGCAGTGGTTGAGGGTCCGCCTGCCGATGCAGGGGACGCGGGTTCGTGCCCCGATCCCGGAGGATCCCACGTGCCGCGGAGCGGCTGGGCCCGCGAGCCATGGCCGCGGAGCCTGTGTGTCCGGAGCCTGTGCTCCACAACGGGAGAGGCCACGGCAGTGAGAGGCCCGCGTACAGCAAAAAAAAAAAAAAAAAAAAAAAAAAAAAAAAAAGAGGATTCTGTGGGCAAATAAGTATGGAAGCAGTAGGATTATACAAATCAGTTTTCCTATAATACTCTTCTCAGAGCTCTCAATACACCAGAATGCACAGTGAATGCCCAGAAGCAGGGGTATTTTCAGAAGCACTTCTCAAACTTATTTGACAGTGGAACCCCAGAATACATTTTTGGAAACACAGCTGAGGTTATGGGAAACCACTGGAAAGGATTTTCATAGGATAGTAACACAATCAAATATCTGAAATTTAGAGAGACCACTCCAGGAACAATGTAAAGGAAGAGTTGTAGGTGATCCAAAAACAGGGCAGGGGGACCATCTAAGGGGTAATTGCAAGAGCCCAGATGGGAAAAGTTAAGGGCCTGCTTGGGGCAGGAGGATGACAGTGCAGCAGAAAGGATGATTATTGTAGCGTGGAACTGAATCAAAACACAGGGTTTTCTTGGAGTGCATCTAGGTTTGGTTACTCAGTATATTTGCTGTAATACAATCCCCAAAGGGAAATTTAGGGAAGATTCCAGGGACTGTGCTCTACATATTAAAATGGGTATTTGTGTGTGGCATGAGTTGGCAAAATTATGGTCTGAACCGTCTTCACAAAGAAGTGTGTGGGGTGCTAAGGTCCAGTTGTCCACTTCTATAAGCTATGCTTATTGTGTTTCTATGGTAACAACGCCTCTGCAGCTGCTGCTATTTCAGTGTAATTGATTGAGACACCACATTGCAATCACAGGGCTCCTGAAAGCTGTCCTACACTTGTTTCACAAAGGTGATTGCTACTCCTTTAGCATCCATTCTAGCTGGAAAAATCCTAGGGTAACAATTTCTTAATAAAGTAAAGGCAAGTTGCTTTGATTCCTGAGAAAAAAAAGTGGTTTAAAGAGCTTTAGGAGAGCCTGGCTTCCTATCAATTTTCTGATATTCTGCAAATAATCACTCCTGGGAATATTTTTAACTCCATTTCTTCAGTACCAGTTTCTTACTGAGCTGGACTGCTCAAAAGTTGTGTACTTTTGCACTGAATTTACTGGCCTAAGAGATTACCTTACAACCAAACTGATAAAAAACAAAGCTTAAATAATGTCACCTTTCACTTCCTGGAGGAGAGCCTTGGGTGCGCTGAGCTTATTGTTCGTGGCACAGCGAGAAAGGCG
Organism: Mesoplodon densirostris; assembly: GCF_025265405.1. Lineage (NCBI taxonomy): Eukaryota > Metazoa > Chordata > Mammalia > Artiodactyla > Ziphiidae > Mesoplodon > Mesoplodon densirostris. Next base: position 16,902,699 of record NC_082681.1, read on the forward strand.
TGTAAAGATACCTCAGCTCGGGCTTCCCTGGTGGCGCAGTGGTTGAGAGTCCGCCTGCCGATGCAGTAGACACGGGTTCATACCCCGGTCCGGGAAGATCCCTCATGCCACGGAGCGGCTGGGCCCATGAGCCATGGCCACTGAGGCTGTGCATCCGGAGCCTGTGCTCTGCAACGGGAGAGGTCACAACAGTGAGAGGCCCGCATACCACAAAAAATACAAAAACAAAAACAAAAAAAAAAACCAAAAAACACAAAGCTGCAGAATGGGATTTATATGCAACCAACTACTTTTTACACCCTGTAATATCTCTGAAAGGTCCAAGCCAAACTGGGCACTACCACAACTTCATCCCACACAGCCCAAGGTAGAATACCTGAAAACTCCAAACAATAAGAATAACAGTACTGATAGCAAAATTAGAGACAGTGTACTATGGTGGGAAATGAGCTGGTCAAGGTGTCAAGAGACAGGGAGCTTTTCTTTTCCCCTTGACCAATTCATTGTATCACCTTGGACAGTGTACTTTATCCCTATGAGTATTCTCTACCTGTAAAATGGGTATGCAAATACTAAAATACTTGCCTCACTAGAACATTCTGAAATAATTTTGCACATGTTTTCATATTTGCAGAGCACTTTCACAATCATGACCTTATTTATTCATGTGCTCATTCTTTCCACAAATATTACTGAGAACCTACTATGTGCCTGGCTTTCTGCCAAATTCTGGGGATACAGATGGTCCTGCTCTCAGGAAACTTGTTACTCTGATGGAGGACATAGAAAAGTAAACAGTTAAAGCACAATGTAATAGATGTTATGAGAAGCATAAGTGTGAAATCCTTACAATGGTTTGTAAAACAAGCACACCAAGCAGTGATCATCTCAGTTTTATCAATGAGGAAACTGAGGTTCAACAAATAAAGTGACTTGTCCAAGGTCACGTAGCCAGTTAATGGTAGCCAGAGAACTTGAACCCAGTTTTCCTGGTTCTTTGCTATAATGTTCCTTCCACTGCAAAAGTCTATCTCCAATGCTTTCCTAAACAATCAAATGATATTATGTGTATTGACAATGAATAGCCAATGTAGAACACAATGTTGACATGTCAACAGTAGAGCAGAACTTACAAAAAAACTGGTGGAGATGGAGGCGTGGGTAGAAGATATGTATATAGTTGAAATCAACAGCAGAATGACATGATAAAATATCACATTGTATAGAGACTTGGTGATCTCTTGGGACTGTCGCACCATTGACCCCAAAATATTTTGGAATACTTGGGGAGTTCTGAGCTAGATTCCAAACAAAATAAATCAACCAATATGGTCCCTACCCCACTGGGGGATGAGGGGACTTTAGATCAAAGGCTAAGGTTATTGACCTTATCAAAGGCACATACTTTTGACTTAACTTATTATATATATATATATATATATATATATATATATATATATATATATATATGTATTTGAGAGAGTAATAAGCAAAAGAAAAGTGGTAGGAAAAAAGGAAAGAAGGAAAGGGGGATGCTCAGCAAAGTAAGGGCAGATACATGCCTCCAGGTGGGAAGAATGACTCTGAGATGAGTGGGGGCTTTGGAGGACAAATCCTGGTAATTGTAGCAATTTGATGGTTAAAGGAGATAGGCAGGGGACAATTCCATCCTAAGATATTACTAAAGCAGACAGAAAGTCCTAGTCACAATCACTTAAAAGAAATATACAAGGCAGTGGTCCTTTTTCTATATCCCACACCCATTTGCATTTTTGTCACTTTCATCATCATCATCAAACTAATATTTTAGGGTTTGCATCATTTACAAAACACTTTCTAATGAATGTTTTCATATAATACAGCAATTCTATCAGGTAGGTATTAGCCTTTACCATGTCGCAGATGAAGAAACCAAGTCTCAGAGAGGTCAAAGAACTCTCCCAAGGTCACTCAGCAAGTAAGTGTAAGATGCCAGCTGTTATTGACTCCCAATCTAATTAACAATTCTGAGATCACAGCAGCTCCTAAATGGGTGACATTTTGATTGGCAGCTTCCTGAGGAAATTTTAGGGACTTGCCTTCATTTCATTAGCAACACATTTTCAAGTTATCTCTTAGGGTTGGTTGCTTCTGAAAAGATTTCCACAGATGGCTAACCCCATCTATTTCATTTTCAATTCTTATTATCTCAATCAGAATGACACTGTCTGACCTTGTCCCCCAGTTCTGGAGGCTCATAAGGAGGCTCGTAGCCTTCTATCCCTGACTAACTTGCCTACAAATATAAGGCAGTAAAAGTATTTTAATGATGAGTCTCAAGAATGCCCTCTGTTTCACCTTTGGTTACATGCTGTTTTCATTAATGATGCAGCTAGCCTGATGCTTGGAAAAACACAATATAAGCTTCGTAATCTCTTTCTTGCCTCACTGACCACAGTGAATAATTTTCAGCTCTTCCTTTTATGGTTTCTCCTCAGATATTTAGAGACAAATATCCTGCCCAGTTACCAACTTTCTTCTCAACTGCACAGATCAAATCACAGTCCTGGAGGCAGGAGACTGATGGTAGGGAACCAGTGTCCTAAAAATGGCCAATTAGCTCCTGATTATAGGAGTTATATGTTGCACTGCATGAGGTCAGGCCATATAATTTTTATAGGTGCTTATGACATGTTTCTACTATTTATTGTCAGCTTATAGAATGTTCAGTGCTGTGCTGGCCAGAGTCTGACCTAAAGGCTTGTTCTCAAAGATTCATCTCCATCAGCCTGATGGGAAGCCTGGCTGCAGATGAAGCTGAGATGCATGCTAGAGCTCTGTGTTTTTAGATGCGTGCTACTCAGAAGTCAGGCAACAATCCAAACTAATCACTGCATTCTAATCAGGGCTTCCAGGTGATGATCAGAGGATTTTTCTTGGGATTCTGACTGACAAGGAGTGAATTTTTCCACACCTCTAGTCTTACTGAAAAACAAAAAAAGCTTGTAACACTTGATCAGGAAGCAACATGGCTACCTAGGGACAAACACAAGAGACTTCATCTCCTTTTACTAGAACAAACCATGGGAATATGGTATATTGTCAAGAGAGCCACAGGATGGTCTGAAGAGAGGGCAATAAATACAAGCAGGAGGTTGACTTTGGAGGCTTTGGAAGCTGGCAACCATTTAAAACTTTTTGGAGCCATTTTGAGGAGAGCTAGAAACATGATCAAAGGCTTAGAAGGTAAGGTTACAGGCTGGGGGCCTGGGGGCTGCATGAGAAAGTCTTGCTAATTGTTTTCACATTGGTGACAGCACAGAGCAGCACCAGGTACTTACTTACCGCAGACTAGGTAAGAACTCTGAAAGCGCAAGAGGAAGTGCTTGGGGAATGTTAGTGTTTGGAGCCTTGGGAATACATTCATGACAGGTGTCATTCTTGAGCACCTTCTATGAGTCAATCACTCCATTAGGGGCTTTACATCTATGATATCATTATACCCACCTATCCGGTTGGCACTATTATCATCACCGTTTTACAGATGAAGAAACTGAGGTTTGGAGAGCTAAGTAATTTGTTCAAGTTAATATAGCAAGAAAGATGTTGAAAAGATTCCAACTCAAGTCTGATGGACGCCTTAGCCAACTCTGCTACTAGAAAGGTTTTCACCCTGCCCCAAACATCATTGGTTATCTTCCTCTTCTGGACATTGAAAGACCAGAGTTGCTATGGTTGGCCTAAGGGCAGCCGTTTCTAGCTCTCTGATACCTGTGCAGAGAGCAAGAACATCCAGGCACAGTTTCATACAGCTTTGCCTGCAGGAGCTTTGGGCTTTCCGTCAAGAATCTTGGATTGATGGTCCCCACCAAAGACAAAAATGGGTGAAAGTCAGAGATTTTCTAAAATTCTGCCACTTGCTGGCTTTTTCTCCCAGAATAACATAAACCAAAAATGAAAATAAATGTCAAAAACGCTGAGATATAGAAGATGTTATCTTAAAGCATTACGTTGCTCGGCCAAACATTCTGATTGCCTGAATAGCCTTACTTTCAAACCTATGCTGCTCTCCTGCTCCTGCCTGGGGTGTCAGGGAACAGACCACTTCCAAGTGCTTTTACAAAGCGCAGTGCCAACCTGGGAGGCCAGGATTCTGGGAGCACTCTCACTATTTCAGACACTTTATCTCTGCTCACCCATTCAACCACACCCCTTCTTTGGCTGCAGCAGTTCTGTCCACAAATTGGTCTACAACTGTGTTAGATGATATCCAAATAAAAATGATGAACTCTTCACAAACAACTCGGATCCAAGTTTCCTTTGGCCTCATATGGGCTTGTGTGGGACTGAAGTGATAGATTCTTTTACAAAGTGAGAAAATTCTCCCACTCCCATTTCTTGACTCTGCTAATTCATTCAACAGGCTTTCATCAAGGACCTACTATGTGTCTGGCACTGTGTTCAACACCAGGAACACAAAGATAAGTAAGACAACATTTCTGTCCTCAAGGATTTACAGTCTAATTGGGTGAGATGGACACATACCCAGGCAAGTCGTAATACAATATTACAGGTGATGTTAAAATGACACAAGAACCCAACTAAAATTGCTCCTATATCTAACACTTGAAAATTTGAGCACCAAAATAAATTGTTGTAGTATTGAATTATAACCCGAAGTGTAAAGCAACTCCCATAAGTCCACATGGATATAAATAAATGAATAAATTAGTGGGAAGAAGGGACGAATCTTCCTTACAGAAGAATTCAAATTAAAATGCGGAAGGGAGCTTCCCTGGTGGCGCAGTGGTTGAGAGTCCGCCTGCCGATGCAGGGGACGCAGGTTCATGCCCCGGTCCGGGAGGATCCCACATGCCACAGAGAGGCTGGGCCCGTGAGCCATGGCCATTGAGCCTGCACGTCCTGAGCCTGTGCTCTGCAACAGGAGAGGCCACAACAGTGAGAGGCCCACGTACCACAAAAAAAATATAAAATAAAATAAAATAAAATAAAATGTGGAAGGAATGAGAGAAATATAAAATCACTCTTAGAACACTATAGTGATAAGTACTGCAGGCAAGATATGATGAATGCTAAAGTCAGTAGCTGAAACTTTAAGGCAAAATGGGATAATTGTACAGCCTCAAAGTATTCCTCCAAATATTTATTAGTTACTGTGGTGGTTTTAACAAACATCCACAAATTATTATTATTATTATTATTATTGCGGTACGCGAGCCTCTCACTGTTGTGGCCTCTCCCGTTGCGGAGCATAGGCTCCGGACGCACAGGCTCAGCGGCCATGGCTCACGGGCCCAGCCGCTCCGTGGCATGTGGGATCTTCCCGGACCGGGACACGAACCCGTGTCCCCTGCATCAGCAGGCAGACTCTCAACCACTGCGCCACCAGGGAAGCCCTCCACAAATTATTTGATGTTTTTTTCTTCCAGGAGGTGTAACTTCATTTCTCTCTTCTGTGTGGTTTGGACTTAGTGACTCACTTCTAATGAATAGGAAAGATAATAACTTTACAGTGGAGAAACACGACATTTTGAAAAATATCTGACCAGTACTCTTCAGAAGTGTCAAGTTTAAAAATAAGGAAAGAGTGAGAAACTGTCATAGATTGTAGAGAACTAAGGAGACATTGACAGCTAAATGCAATGTGGGATCCTGGAAGAGAAAAGTAATATCGGTGGAAAAACTGGTAAAATTCAAATAAGCTCTATAGTTGAGTTAGTAGTATTGTAGCAATGTTAATTTCTTAGTTTTGATTAATGTGTAATGATTCTGTGAGATGTTAAATGTTAACATTAGAGGAAGCTAAGCGAATGGTTTATGGAAACTGTACTATCTTTGCAACTCTTTTGTAAATATAAACGTATTTCAAAATGAAAAGTGTAAAACTGTTACAGGTACATGAAAAGAAAGCCAATCTTTGAATATTACTGGAGGGTTTTTCAGAGGAAGTGGGGCTTGAGTTGAGTCTTGAAAGAAAAGTAGATGCTTGCTAGGTAGACAAGGAAAGGGAGGCCACTCCAGAAAGGACACTCTAGGTAGAGTGAGTCCCCTGGGAAAGCTGCAGAGGCATAACATAGCTTCCCAGTTTGGAGAACCAAACTAGCTACAGGATTTGCAATTTCCATTTCTTAGAGACACATTGTCCTAGATTTTCAACTCTTACTGAAAGTGTTCTCCTCTCTTCCAAGATCAGACTCAGCATAGAAGGATGTATGTTGAACTTTTCAGCTAGTTTCATTTTCTCTGTTTTTTTTTTTTTTTTTTTTTTTTTGTGGTATGCAGGCCTCTCGCTGCTGTGGCCTCTCCCGTTGTGGAGCACAGGCTCCGGACGCACAGGCTCAGCGGCCATGACTCACTGGCCCAGCCGCTCCGTGGCATGTGGGATCTTCCCAGACCGGGGCATGAACTCGTGTGCCCTGCATCGGCAGGCGGACTCTCAACCACTGCGCCACCAGGGAAGTCCTCATTTTCTCTTTTGGGTATTTTCTTTCTCTACCCGTGTTGCTCACTGATAGTGAGCTGTCATTCTGGCAAGCAAAGATACCATACATGGGCGAAATATTAAAATGAAAAGAGCTAGTGATGAAGCATTATTTATAATTTGAATAGTCTCTGTTGAATATAAGAGCCAGGTTGTTAAGCCAATTCCTAATGCCTTCAGACAATAGTAAAATGCTCCTCAGTTATAACGGTGTGTTTGTTAGACTGGTGTGAGGACCGTAATGGGGTTGCAGATACAGTGATGGGGGAGGCATGACAGGAATAGAGCCTAAAGCAAATGCAGTGTTTCAGGACATCCTGTCCCTTTGGCCTGCTCCTCACAGCAGCCCCCCAACGTCCTTTTTTTTCCCCTAGCATATCTAATAAGTTGTTGGCTGGGAACATAAATGTCCAGTAAAGAGCATAATCATATTCTCTACGACTTGAGAAAAGAACATTTACTTCCAGAGGCTCAAATGGGAAATAAGACATAGACTCCTGAAATGGTGAGTGAGAGCTAGATCCGAGATGGCGCCCTCTGCCGGTACAGCCCTCACATGGCTTCTGAGCCAAGACAACCATTCATCATTTCAGGGAGATTTTAAGCCCCTTTCTTGAAGGATAGCTTATGTCCTTCTGTTTGAAGAAGAACTATAAATGTACAAAAACGTCATTATTGCAGTACAGAGGAGAGATGTAAGACTCTAAGGCTCAGGGAGAGAGAAGAGGCACTGGTGGCCCTGTGGGCCTGACTACTTCTATGACACTGCCGTTGACTCACACAGCTGGGTCAGGGCTCCTTTCTTCTGAAGGTCAACACAGAGAACTTGGAGTTGGGGGCAAAACTGAAGACATGCCATTTTAATGGGAGAAGGCAATGTTAGGGAAGTACAGTGAAGTGTTAGGAAAAGAGGAGAAAGCCGTTAGAAGTGGGCGTAAGGTCTAGGCAGGACCAGGCTACCTGTGCCCCCAAAGGAGGCTGACTTCATCCTCCTTCCATGGATTACCCTATTCCCAGCACACCACACTGCCTTACTCCAGGAGACCTTTTGTGAAATAACATTCACTTTTCCAGGCAACTCTCCTTACATAGAGAAATGTCTGAATCTGCATGCGTGTGGGGTGGGGGAGAGGGGCAGGTGTTGCATTTGGCATACTTATGCAAGATTTATTTAGGATAATCAAGGAGGACCTCATAGAGGAGGTGATGTTGGAGTACAGACTGAAAGGTTTATGTCAGTATTTGGCAGACACATTCCAGGCCGAAGATAGAAGTGTACTGGTGCATTTGTGAAGCAGCGGGGAAATCACTGCGGCTAGAGCAGAGGTGCTGAGAATAAGGATGGAAGAAGAGCAGAGAAATCGCCAGGGGACAAATCCTGTAGGACTTTCTGGGTCATTATTAGGGTTTTGGTTTTTACTCAGAATGAAATGGGGAGCCATGGGAGGGCTCTGAACAGAGGAGTAACATGACCTTACATTTAAAAAGGATCCACTGGCTTCTGTATGGATAAAAATGTAGGACAACTTAGGAGGTACTGCAGGAGTTTACTTGACATCATCTAAGTCAAATAAGTTGCCAGGACTCTGGAGCCAATAGGAATGGATTGGAATCTAGTGCCAAAACACACACGCATGTGTGTGTGTGCATGCACACACACACACACACACACACACACACTGTTTTCATCTAAAAACCTCAAGGAGATTCAGGAATTTTTGTTGCTGTTGCTGGTGTGCGCAGCTCCATTGTGTCATTCTAGATGGCATCCATAGTGAATCCGAGAGGAGGGTGATAATCATTAGATCAGAGAAACATTATAAGGAATTTACGATGCATGTATTTGCCTATTGAAGAGAAAAGGGCAGATGAATCATGGTAGATTCAAGACACCTTCACTGCTTTAGAAAGGATAGGGGGATATACCTGCCTATCTCCATTCCATCATAACCCTACCCGGGATCTCATAGTATCTTAAACTCAACCTGTACCACAATGAACCCTTCCTTATTTCCCTCACACCTCTTCCTCCTGTTCTCTTCTTCATGTTAGGAATTGAAATCTCTATCTACCCAGGGCCCCAACCAGCAAACTGAGTGCCATCCTAGGCACTTTCTCCGTCCCTAATCCATCAGATCCCTGACCAATTCCTAGGACTTTTACCTCCAGATTATCTCCAGATTACAATCATTTATCTCCATCTCCATCACCTCCCTAGTCCTGGCTACCGTCATCTCTTGTTGGAACTGTGGTAATTTTCTCCTCTTTGGTCTTCCTGTTGCTAGTTCTCCATGCTCTACACTCTCCAATTAAAATTCTACCATCAGAAATATTAGTCTAAAATGAAAATCTGTCCCTTCCATAGCTCTTAATTGCCATCAGGGTAAAATTTTCAGTTCCTTGCTTGACTTATCAGATCCTTAAGGATTTGGACCTTATTTGCTTCTTTGGTTTCATCTCTTTCCACATGAGTTCTGCTCTCGGCATACTCAACCATGTTCAACAGCTGTAAAGTTAATTTTGTATGTCAACTTGGCTAGGCTGTGGTACACAGATATTTGGTAAAACATTTTTCCAGATGTTTCTTTGAAAGTTTTTAAAGACGAGATTAACATTTAAATGAGTAGATTTTGAGAAAAGCAGATTACCCTCCCTAGCATAGGGGTGCTCATCCAATCACTTGAAGGTCTGAATAGAAAAGACTGACCTCCCCTGAGCAAGAAGGAATTCTGCAAGCAGACACCCTTCAGACTCAACTGCAACACCAACTCTCCCCTGGGTCTCCAGCCTGCTGGCCTACCCTGCAGATTTGGACTTGCCAGCCTCCACAATTGTGTGAGCCAATTCCTTAATCTCTCTCTCTCTCTCTCTGTCTTTCTGTCTCTCTTTCTCTGTCTCTGTCTCTCTATTAGAGAGGGGGTGGGGGAGGGAGAAATACACAAACACCCTATTGATTCTGTTTCTCTGGAGAAACCTCACTAATAGAGCCACCCCAAATTACTTCATTAGACCATTGCACCTTATTTTCTGGCTTCCAGGAATGCTATTTCCTCCCCCTTGCTCCTGTTCCCATTGGCTTACTTACTTCTACTTCAGGATTATGGTCATACGCTAACTCCTCTGTGGCAACCTTCTTTATTCTCCCCTCATCACAGAATTTGAGAGAGGAGCTTACATTCTTTGTACTTCCAGAGCACCTGCGGCTTACTGCGACCAAAGCCCTCAATATAGTCCATTTCTCTGGCATGTTTGCCCTTCCCACTAAATTGTGAGACCTGTGAGGGCAGGGACTGTGTCTTACAGTATCCCCAACACCTACTACAGAGGTTGGCACAGAGTAGATACTGAGGACTGTTTGTTGAATCCATTTATCCATTTCATAAATATTTATGACATACCTACTGTGATGGTTAATTTTATGTGTCCACTTGAGTGGGCCACGAGGTGCCCAGATATTTGGTCAAACATTATTCTAGGCATGTCTGCAAGGGTATTTATAGGTGAGATTGACGTTTGAATCAGTAAACTGAGTGAAGTAGATTGCCCTCCATGATGTGAGTGAGCCTCATTTTATTAGTTGAAAAGCCTGAATAAAACAAAAAAGCTGACTCTTCTATGAGTAAAAGGGAATTCCTCTTGCCTGACCGCTGAGCTGGGACATCAGTATTTTCCTGCCTTCAAACTTGAACTGAAACATTAATTCTTCTTGGGTCTTAAGCCACTGGTTTTGGACTGAAACTTACATCATTGTCTGTCCTGATTCTCAGGCTTTCAGACTTGGAGTAGAATTGCATCGCTGGCTCTCCTGGGTTTCCAGCTTGCTGACTGAATATCATGGGACTTGCCAGCCTCTATAACTGTGTAAGCCAATTTCTTACAATAAATCAATCTCTCTCAATCCCTCTCCTTCAGCCCCCCCCCCACACCCTTTTCTCTCTAGCTCTCTGGAACTCAGCCACCACTTTGTAAGCCCAGGCTACATGGTATGTTCTGGCTGAGCATCCCAGCTTAGCTATCAACTTACAGCCAGCACCAACCACTGCACATGTGGGTGAGCGAGCAGTCTTCCTTTCTTCCAGCTGAGGCCCCAGGTACTGTGGAGCAGAGATAAGTTATTTTCACAGTGGTCTGTCTAAATTCTTGATCCACAGGAACCATGAGAGATAATAAATAATTCTTTGTTGTTTTAAGTCACTAAGGCCTGGGGTAATTTGTTATGCAGCACCCAATAATTAATATGGGAACCAAAGGCCCAGATGCTGTAAAGAATGCCAGAGAAAGGGTGGCTCCTCCAATTCTGTCAGCTTCATTACTCTAATGGGAATGACACTGAGTATTTTTTTCTAGTTGAATAAACAGTCTTAACTAATGAACTCTAAGTATCAGTATAATTTCTGCATGATTATTATTGAAAATTAACATAGGAATTTTCAGCCATGGTGTCTCTCAGACTAGTCTAGCAGTGAGATTATAATAGGCAGGGTAGTCATGAATGCCAGTTGGTGTGAAGAAATGACCAGCACTGGCCTCATAGCCTGGGAACCTGGGTTCTCATCTTGTATCTGAGTCTATGTGTGTGACCACAGCCAAGCCCCTTAGCTTTTCTGATCTTAAGTTTATTCATTTACAAAAATGGAATAAGGCCATTTGCTCTGCCTTCCTTAGAAGATTTGTGTGAAAATCAAAAGCAATATAATAAATAAATATACCAAGAGACCATGAAGCACTATGGTCATAAGAGGTCTTATTCTCCATCTTTCATAGCCCACCCCATGTGACAGCACTTGTATGCCACACAAGGTGGGGATAATCTTTGGACTGATAATTTGTGTTAACTCTAGTAGTTTTTCTTAAATAAACTTAATTTTGGTATAGTTCAGAACTTATGTTTGCAAATTTAATGAGGGGAAAGATCAACGCCACCTAATAGGATATTTTTTAAAATACCAAATAATTAGATTCTTTAATATTAATTGTAATTTTAAAAAGTCCTGCCTACATCCATCCTAAATATTTCTCAAATTTATTCCATATCTATGACTACTACCCTCAGGGTCAATGCTAGCTCTTGTGACTTCTTTGTGTGAATTAGAACACAGTGTCTCTTTCTCCAGGGGGGTAAAACCTCTTACTGAGGTACTTGTCAATTGGAACACAGACTAGATTTCAGCTCCCATTTGCCCCCTCAGCCAAGCACCCTTGTGCAGTGAAAAACCTGAACAACCATATGCAGCCACCCTTACTCTTCTCATTTAAGCAATGGGATCATACCTAGGTTATGACAATAGCTTTTCAGTAGATTACCTGGACCTGCCCCCTCTCGCACACCCTGCCTGCTTCTGCCAGAATACAAATCTGACCATGGTATTCTCATGCCTGAAGACCTATGATGGCTCTCCATTTCTTCAAGAATAAATTCCAGATTTCTTAGCCTAATACAAGGGGTCCTCCATGAGCTGAGCCCTATCTTCTGGCTTTGTCTCTGTGCCTCAAACTCCAAGCTCCTGTAACATCAGAACTTGTAGTTCTCTACCTGCTTCCTGCCATTTTATGCTTTCAGTCTTTGCTCCTACTGACTCCTCTGCATAGACTGCCTCATAGGCCCACACCTCTTCTCTCCTTAATGAAATCCTATTCATCTTTAAGGTTCAGTTTTGTGTCACCTCCCCCAGAAATCTTCCCCTTGACAGCCCAGCTTGTGCTGAGAAAGGAATGAGGATGGGGTGCTCCTTTGCTCTGCTCCCTTAGCGTTCCACCACCATTCTAGAACTGACCACATGACATGTCAATGTTTTCTCTCTTCCCTACTAGAGGTCAATGAATATAGGGACTGTTTCTTATTTAACATTGCATTCCTAGCAACCAGCAGAGTGCCTGCTACATATTATGGGCTCAGGATGTATTTGTTGAATGAATGAAAGAATGAATGAAGAATAATAGAATGCCAGCACCAAAAGGAATTTAATAAATTTTCCAGTCCAAGTTCCTTATTAAATCTATGAGAAAACTTAGGCCCAGAGAGGGTAAATAGCTGATGAAAATCACATAACTAGTTAAGAATTGAACCAGGCTTAGGATCGAAATTCCTTTTGTCCTATCTTTTCATTTTCCTACACTGACCCCAGACTTATTATCTCTTTAATATCCAACCAAATAGACAGGTACTTTTCTTGAGAGAATTTTCAATTTATAAATCTCTGTTTGAATGCTTTTCTCCCCTGTTGTCTGGCAAATACCATCTGTCAACTGGTATTTTATGTGAATGGAATAACAGAAGGTTTGTGCTCTCCGGAAAGTTAGAAATTAATACTTCCTGCTGTGATCCATATTTGGTTGCTTAGAGAAAAAGTCTTTTTCAGCATGAATAAGGAAAAATCAACTCACAGCTTAACTAATTCCTTTACAAACTGTGGTTGAGTTCAAGGTTGCTTAAATCCTTATGAAACTTTTTTCGAAGTGTGACGTGTCTTTTTTTTTATAACTCTATCCCCCAAAAGATATCAGAACAAGAGATTGATAACATTATTAGCTTCGAGGCCACTGAAGAATTTACAAGGGAGAAATGGATGATGTAGACTCCATAATTTCTAAACCTCTACATACACATAAAAATGGGTAAAATAATAAGGCAAACAACAGATGAGAAAAAAATTACCAGTAAACATGACAAAAGGCTAGGATGTATATAATCTAAGAAGCTCATACAAATTGTTAAGAAAAACATTAAGAAGCTCAGTAGAGGGCTTCCCTGGTGGCGCAGTGGTTGAGAATCTGCCTGCCAATGCAGGGGACACGAATTCGAGCCCTGGTCTGGGAAGATCCCACATGCCACGGAGCAACTAAGCCCATGTGCCACAGCCACTGAGCCTGCACGTCTGGAGCCTGTGCTCTACAACAAGAGAGGCCGCGACAGTGAGAGACCTGCACACCCGTGATGAAGAGTGGCCCCTGCTCGCCACAACTAGAGAAAGCCCTCGCACAGAAATGAGGACCCAACACAACCAAAAATAAATAAATAAATTTAAGAAGCTCGATAAGTGGACGATGGAGATGAACAATTTATAAAAGGAAGTGTTATTAGTAAACAAGCATATGGGAAAATATTTAAACCCTCTAGCAAAGAAATACAAAAGAGAACATTAATGAAGTGCTTTTTATAGCCAGTAAACTAGTCAAAACCAAAATGCTATTGGCTATCCATGATGTTGTGGTAAAATTGGCACATGCCTATATCACTGGTGGCAGTGTAGGTTAGGATGAACATTTTGTATTTGGTTATGCATAGCCTTTAGCATAGGAATCTTACTTCTGAGAATTCAACCTCAGGAAAGAATCCAAAAGGAGAGAATAAACTATAGTCATAAAAATGTCAATTTAAGTAGTACCTAGGGTAGAAAAATAGGAAACCACCTAAATATTTAATAAAGGTAAATTATCTGGTGAAGCAGTAATCATCTAAATCAGCGATCCCCAACCTTTATGGCACCAGGGACCGGTTTCGTGGAAGATAATTTTTCCACGGACTGAGGCGGGGGATGGGGGGGATGGCTCAGGTGATAATGCGAGCGATGGGGAGCGATGGGGAGCGGCAGATGAAGCTTCACTGGCTCGCCTGCCACTCACCTCCTGCTGTGCGGCCCGGTTCCTAACAGTACCGGTCCCACCCCGGGGTCTGGGGACCATGATCTAAATGATGAGACATTATGTGGTCATTATAATTATGATTTGGAAGATAATGTAGATAACACAGAAAAAGCTTAAGACATAAAAACTGAAAAAAAGTATAAAGAACATAACTACAGTATAATCATGGTTATAATATTTTGTTGGCAGGGACCCAATTCCCCTCTCCTCATATTCCCATAAGAGAAGTTTTGCTCCACTCCCCAGGAGGAAGTAGTATCAAAGTGACATTTTAAGGCCTTCTCTTTATGTGTCACATTTTCCTCTCCTAGGGAGGGAAAATGATTTATCTGATTAACGAGATAGGGAAGGTGTCACTAGATACATGCAAACATATGTTTATTGCTTGCTCTCTTTGGGGGCACTTGCTCTACTCCCTAACCCTGCTCCCATATATGGTAAAGAGAGCTGGATCGGGGCTCAGGACCTAGCTTCCACAGGCAAGACTGGAAGTCTCCCTCCTCATTGTCCCTCAGCCCCCTGCTCATCCAGGGCATGACCTTCCGTGTAGGTAACTGGGGAAATGCCCAGCTCTCCCCATATGTAAATCCCATGATATAGACTTGAGAGGGAGTAATATGGAACATCCACTTTGGCAACCAGTCCAAAACACTTCTTCCAATCCACCTTTACCAACTACAAAGATATAAGTTCCACCTGGTTCCTGTGTCTAGTTCTCGACTGCTTTCAGAAAGAAGAAAAAAAAAAGGCTGACAAATGAACTCCCCTCAACCCCAACTTGGGTGCTCATGCCCTAGAAGGGAGTCCAGCAAAATTAAATCCATTTGATTTATTGGGGAGATAAAATACGGTTGTGAATTATTTCCCTTTCTTTCATTTGATTTTCCATTGTTCTTGTCTGAGATATGAATAGGTCCAAACTCTAAGCAGGTAGTAACTACTTCTCCTGGTCTTAGTCCAGGTAATGCTATGTGGCTGGCACACACCCAGAAATCACTTTAGAAAAGGGTTTTCGAAAGCTTTGTGGGGGCATGGATAGTTCTGTATTGCCCAGAGGTAGCTCTCAAGGGACTATTCACTGGTATAAGAATGGGAACCTAACACAAACTGGATCAATGAGATCTCTTCCCTAGTATTATTTGTTTTTGTCTTTATCCTTATTTTTTTAACATCTTTATTGAAGTATAATTGCTTTACAATGGTGTGTTAGTTTCTGCTGCATAACAAAGTGAATCAGCTACATATACATATATCCCCATATTCCCTCCCTCTTGCATCTCTCTCCCACCCTCCCTATCCCACCCCTCTAGGTGGTCACAGGGCACCAAGCTGATCTCCCTGTGCTATGTGGCTGCTTCCCACTAGCTATCTATTTTACAATTGTTAGTGTATATAAGTCCATGCCACTCTCTCACTTCGTCCCAGCTTACCCTTCCCACTCCCCGTGTCCTCAAGTCCATTCTCTACGTCTGCGTCTTTATTCCTGTCCTGCCCCTAGGTTCTTTAGAACCTTTTTTTTTTTTAGATTCCATATATATGTGTTAGCATACAGTATTTGTTTTTCTCCTTCTGACTTACTTCACTCTGTAGCAGACTCTAGGTCCATCCACCTCACTACAAATAACTCAATTTCGTTTCTTTATATGGCTGAGTAATATTCCATTGTATATATGTGCCACATATTCTTTATCCATTCATCTGTCAATGGACACTTAGGTTGCTTCCATGTCCTGGCTATTGTAAATAGAGCTGCAATGAACATTGTGGTACATGACTCTTTTTGAATTATGGTTTTCTCAGGGTATATGCCCAGTAGTGGGATTGCTGGGTCGTATGGTAGTTCTATTTTTAGTTTTTTAAGGAAGCTCCATATTGTTCTCCATAGTGGCTGTACCAACTCACATTCCCACCAGCAGTGCAAGAGGGTTCCCTTTTCTCCACACCCTCTCCAGCATTTATTATTTCTAGATTTTTTGATGATGACCATTATGACTTGTGTGAGGTGATACCTCATTGTAGTTTTGATTTTCATTTCTCTAATGATTAGTGATGTTGAGCATCCTTTCATGCGTTTCTTGGCCATCTGTATATCTTCTTTGGAGAAATGTCTTTTTAGGTCTTCTGCCCACTTTTGGATTGGGTTGTTTGTTTTTTTGATATTGAGCTGCATGAGCTGCTTGTAAATTTTGGATATTAATCCTTTGTCAGTGGCTGCATTTGCAAATATTTTCTCCCATTCTGAGGGTTGGCTTTTTGCCTTGTTTATGGTTTCCTTTGCTGTGCAAAAGCTTTTAAGTTTCATTAGGTCCCATTTGTTTATTTTTATTTCCATTTCTCTAGGAGATGGCTCAAAAAGGATCTTGCAGTGATTTATGTCATAGAGTGTTCTGTCTATGTTTTCCTCTAAGAGTTTTATATTGTCTGGCCTTACATTTATGTCTTTAATCCATTTTGAGTTTATTTTTGTGTATGGTGTTAGGGAGGGTTCTAATTTCATTCTTCTACATGTAGTTGTCCAGTATTTTGTTGAGGATTTTTGCATCTATGTTCATCAGAGATATTGGCCTGCAGTTTTCTGTATTTTTGTGACAGTTTTGTCCGGTTTTGGTATCAGGGTGATGGTGGCCTCATAGAATGAGTTTGGGAATGTTCCTCCCTCTGCTATATTTTGGAAGAGTTTGAGAAAGATAGGTGTTAACTCTTCTCTAAGTATTTGATAGAATTCGCCTGTGAAGCTAGCTCGTCCTGGGCTTTTGTTTGTTGGAAGATTTTTAATCACAGTTTCAATTTCAGTGCTTGTGATTGGTCTATTCATATTTTCTATTTCTTCCTGGTTCAGTCTCAGAAGGTTGTGCTTTTCTAAGAATTTGTCCATTTCCCCAGATTGTCCATTTTATTGGCATATAGTTGCTTGTAGTAATCTCTGATGATCCTTTGTATTTCTGCAGTGTCAGCTGTTACTTCTTTTTCAGTTCTAATTCTGTTGATTTGAGTCTTCTCCCTTTTTTTCTTGATGAGTCTGGCAATGGTTTATCAATTTTGTTTATCTTCTCAAAGAACCAGCTTTTAGTTTTATTGGTCTCTGCTATTGTTTCCTTCATTTCTTTTACATTTATTTCTGATCTGATTTTTATTATTTCTTTCCTTCTGCTAACTTTGGGGTCTTTTGTTCTTCTCTCTCTAATTGCTTTAGGTGTAAGGCTAGGTTGCTAATTTGAGATTTTTCTTGTTTCTTGAGGTAGGATTGTATTGCTATAAACTTCCCTCTTAGAACTGCTTTTGCTGCATCCCATAGGTTTTGGGTTGTCGTGTCTCCATTGTCATTTGTTTCTAGGTATTTTTAAATTTCCTCTTTGATTTCTTCAGTGATCACTTTGTTATTGAGTAGTGTATTGTTTAGCCTCCATGTGTTTGTATTTTTTACAAATCTTTTCCTGTAATTGATATCTAGGCTCATAGTGTTGTGGTCGGAAACGACAGTTGATAACGATTTCAATTTTGTTCAGTTTACCAAGGCTTGATTTGTGACCCAAGCTATGGTCTATCCTGGAGAATGTTCTATGAGCACTTGAAAAGAAAGTGTATTCTGTTGTTTTTGGATGGCATGTCCTATAAATATCAATTAAGTCCATCTTGTTTAATGTATCATTTAAAGCTAGTGTTTCCTTATTTATTTTCATTTTGGTTGATCTGTCCATTGGTGAAAGTGGGGTGGTAAAGTCCCCTGTTATTGTGTTACTGTCAATTTCCCCTTTTATGGCTGTTAGCATTTGCCTTATATATTGAGGTGCTTCTATGTTGCATGCATAAATATTTACAATTGTTATATCTTATTCTTGGTTTGATCCCTTGATCATTATGTAGTGTCCTTCTTTGTCTCTTGTAATAGTCTTTATTTTAAAGTCTATTTTGTCTGATATGAGGATTGCTACTCCAGCTTTCCTTTGATTTCCATTTGCATGGAATATCTTTTGCCATCCCCTCACTTTCAGTCTTTATGTGTCCTTAGGTCTGAAGTGGGTCTCTTGTAGACAGTATATATACAGGTCTTGTTTTTGTACCTATTCAGCCAGTTGATGTCTTTTGGTTGGAGCATTTAATCCTTTTACCTTTAAGGTCATTATCAATACGTGTGTTCATATTACCATTTTCTTGATTGTTTTCAGTTTGTTATTTAGGTATTTCTTCTATCTTGTGTTTCCTACCTAGAGAAGTTCCTTTAGCATTTATTGTAAAGCTGGTTTGGAGGTGCTGAATTCTCTTAGCTTTTGCTTATCTGTAAAGGTTTTAATTTCTCCATCGAATCTGAATGAGATGCTTGCTAGGTAGAGTAATCCTGGTTGTAGGTTTTTCCCTTTCATCACTTTAAATATGTCCTGCCACTCCTTTCTGGCTTGCAGAGGATCTGCTGAAAGATCAGCTGTTAACCTTATGGGGATTCCGTTGTATATTGTTTGTTGTTTTTCCCTTGCTGCTTTTAATATTTTTTCTTTGTATTTAATTTTTGATAGTTTTGCTTAATATGTGTCTTCACATGTTTCCCTTTGGATTTATCCTGTATGGGACTCTCTCTGCTTCCTGGACTTGATTGACTATTTCCTTTCCCATATTAGGGAAGTTTTCAACTATAATCTCTTCAAATATTGTCTCAGTCCCTTTCTTTTTCTCTTCTTCTTCTGAGACCCCTATAGTTTGAATGTTGGTGCATTTAATGTTGTCCCAGAGGTCTCTGAAAGAGTCCCCAATTCTTTTCATTCTTTTTTCATTATTCTGCTCTGTGGTATTTATTTCCACTGCTTTATTTTTCAGGTCACTTATCCGTTTTTCTGTCTCAGTTATTCTGCTATTGATTCCTTCTAGAGAATTTTTAACTTCATTTATTGTGTTGTTGATTATTGCTTGTTTGCTCTTTAGTTCTTCTAGTGCCCTGTTAAACATTTCTTGTATTTTCTCCATTCTATTTCCAATATTTTGGATCAACTTTACTTTCATTACTGTGAATTCTTTTTCACATAGACTGCCTATTTCCTGTTCATTTCTTTGGTCTGGTGGGTTTTTGCCTTGCTCTTTCATCTGCTGTGTGTTTCTCTGTCATCTCATTTTGTTTAACTTACTGTGTTTGGAGTCTGTTTTTCGCAGGCTGCAGGTTCATAGTTCCCATTATTTTTGGTGTCTGCCCCCAGTGGCTAAGGTTGCTTCAGTGGGTTGTGTAGGTTTCCTGCTGGAGAGGACTGGTGCATGTGTTCGGGTGGATGAGGCTGGATCTTGTCTTTCTGGTGGACAGGTCCATGTCTGGTCGTGTGTTTTGGGGTTTCTGTGACCTTATGATTTTAGGCAGCCTCTCTGCTAATGGGTGGGTTCGTGTTCCTGTCTTGCTAGTTGTTTGGCATAGGGTGTCCAGCACTGTAGCTTGCTGGTTGTTGAGTTGAGCTGGGTCTTAGCGTTGAGATGGAGATCTCTGGGAGAGCTTTTGCCACGTGATATTACAAGGAGCTGGGAGGTCTGTGGTGGACCAGTGTCCTGAACTCACCTGTCCCACCACAGAGGCTCAGGCCTGACACTCGCCTGGAGCTCCAAGACACTGTCAGCCTTTTGGCCCAGAGGAAAGGGAGAAAAAAAGAAAGAAAGAAAAATAAAATAAAGTTATTAAAAATTAAAAAATTGAGAAGTAGTACAAAAAGAAAAAGAAAGAAAGAAGAGAGCAACCAAACCAAAACACAAATCCACCAAATGATAACAAGCACTAAAAACTACACTAAAAAGAAAAAAGGAAAAAAAAAGACAGACAGAACCCTAGGACAAATGGTAAAAGCAAAGCTATACAGACAAAATCACAATCACACAAGAAGCATACACATACACACTCACAAAAAGAGAAAAAGGGAAAAAATGTATACATATCGTTGCTCCCAAAGTCCACCTCCTCCATTTGGGATGTTTCGTTGTCTATTCAGGTGTTCCACCGATGCAGGGTACATCAAGTTGATTGTGGAGCTTTAATCCGCTGCTCCTGAGGCTGCTGGGAGAGATTTCCCTTTCTCTTCTCTGTTCGCACAGCTCCCGGGTTTCAGCTTTGGATTTGTCCCCACCTCTGTGTGTAGGTCGCCTGAGGGCGTCTGTTCTTCGCTCAGACAGGACGGGGTTAAAAAAACCGCTGATTCGGGAGCTCTGGCTCACTCAGGCCGGGGGGAGGGAGGGGTACGGAGGCGGGGCGAGCCTGCGGCGGCAGAGGCCGGCGTGACGTTGCACCAGCCCGAGGCGCGCCGTGCATTCTCCCAGGGAACTTGTCCCTGGATCACGGGACCCTGGCAGTGGCGGGCTGCACAGGCTCCCGGAAGGGAGGTTTGTATAGTGACCTGTGCTCGCACACAGGCTTCTTGGTGGCGGCAGCAGCAGCCGTAGCGTCTCATGCCCGTCTCTGGGGTCTGCGCTGATAGCCGCGGCTCGCGCCCGTCTCTGGAGCTCCTTAAAGCGGCGCTCTGAATCCCCTCTGCTCGCGCACCAGGAAACAAGGAGGGAAGAAAAAGTCTCTTGCCTCTTCGGCTGCTCCAGACTTTTTCCCGGACTCCCTCCCGGCTAGCCATGGCGCACTAACCCCTTCAGGCTGTGTTTAGACCGCCAACCCAAGTCCTCTCCCTTCGATCCGAGCAAAACCTGAGCCTCAGCTCGCAGCCCCGCCCGCCCCAGCAGGTGAGCAGACAAGCCTCTCGGGCTGGTGAGTGCCGGTCGGCACCGATCCTCTGTGGCGGAATCTCTCTGCTTTGCCCTCCGTACCCCTGTTGCTGTGCTCTCCTCCGTGGCTCCAAAGCTGTCCCCCTCCGCCACCTGCAGTCTCTGCCAGTGAAGGGGCTTCTAGTGTGTGGAAACCTTTCCTCCTTCACGGCTCCCTCCCACTGGTGCAGGTCCCGTTCCTATTCTTTTGTCTCTGCTTTTTCTTTTTTCTTTTGCCCTACCCAGCTACGTGGGGAGTTTCTTGCCTTTTGGGAGGTCTGAGGTCTTCTGCCAGCGTTCAGTGGGTGTTCTATAGTAGCAGTTCCACGTGTAGATATATTTCTGATGTATCTGTGGGGAGGAAGGTGATCTCCACGTCTTACTCCTCCGCTATCTTGAAGGTATCTCTTCCCTAGTATTTTAAAAGCTAACCTGAGAGAATAAAACTGATACAGAAACTGACTGACAATGGAGAAAAAGAGCTTTGTTAGGGGGTAGGGAAGTTGTTGGCTCCAGTTATTGTTGACAACCACCTATACTCCTCCTTCCTCTATACTTGGTAACTTAAACCAGTAACTTCTCATTTTGCATAAGCTGGCTTGAGTTGGAATCTACCTAGTATTCTGAGTACTGCAGATGGAACCTGTGTCTGTGAAACCATATGCCATCAAAGGGTGCTTTGCAGTCAGTAATAAAGCTGCCCTGATTCTCATCCCAGGCTTACTTAGGAAGGTTGTACCAAATTATATTATGAAACAATCTGTCTCAGAGAAAGAGTATTCTGCATATAATCCATAAGGACAAGACACATTTTAAATAATCCCAACACCAAGTGGTTTTTCAGAAGAGTAAATCAAAATTGTTCAAAGTCACTCGCTGTTATATTTCATCAACTCTGTTAGAATCACAGCAGGTATGAATGAGTAGCAAATTCATGAATTGTGCATTAGTTTATCTTTTCCCCAAGGCTAATTGTTTGCTTTATTTTTTCTTCTATTAGAGCTGTCAGTGCACAGTGATATACGGTAAGCCTTGCATCTTGATGAGAAACAAAAAGAAAATTTTAACTGTGGATATAATTATACAATGCCACAGAGTTTGTTTCCTTTTCCTCCCCACTAGCTCTCATCAAGGCCAAGAGCTTTTGGAAATTAACACAATCAGCCCTGGGAATAAATATGTCAACAAACAGAGTTTATGCATCTGCTGACTGCTCTCTCCATGAAGAACATTATCTGGAGTTGGTCTTTAGCTATTAGGCTGCATAAAGGTTGTGTGCATATGTGTGTGTGTGTGTGTGCGCACATGTGAGTGTATGTAGGCTAAAATCCACACTGTAGGTTGTTTTCCAAGCTGAGAGCTCCCTTTCCTGATCTAAATGTCTGTGGGTGATGATTACAGACTCTGTACCTGGTGACAGGAGCCCTTTCTCTCTTTGGCACACTGGCCATCGTTTGCTTTTACCATGCCTGCCAGATAAACTCTTGAGGTGGCAGTCAATATTTACTTTGCCTTAGGTCAAATTCTGTTTCTCTTTTACTCTAAATATCATTTGAGAATAAAGAGAATCTTGGCAATAGCCAGAACTTCCAGAACTAATTAATACCGTCAGCCACTTATTGTCATAAACTCTTCCTCCATCTCCATTTTTTAACTGAATGGGATCAGGTTCTAAAGAACTCCTTAGATAACTTGGAATGAAAAAAAAAATGACAATCACATGTCTATCCCTCAAGGTCTTTTTGAAAGTTTCATTCCAATACAAGTTTTATTTCCCTTTCCTTTCCATGATTGTCTTATTGAAACAAAAAAGAAATCAAGTTATGTTTCATTCTTTAATCTGATGCATCTCTTTCCATAACTGTGACACTGACCTCAAGCCACTCTCCAGGACTTCGACTCATCCGGTTTTATTTTCCTCACAGATCTTATGCTTCTATTGAAGACTGAAGAGAAAGTGTAATCCCTCTGGGTAGTATATGTGTCAGGGGATACAAGCTGATGGGAAAATTATAGACATTATCTTAGATTCTGTCTCTCAGTGAACAAAGGCATCCACAATGCCAATGAGCATGTGGCAAAAGGTTTGTGTTTCATATCAAGGGGTGCCTGACTCAGTCGAAACTGTCATGTGCTTAAAATAAACATGGAGGTGGCCAATTAAAAATATTTATAAGCCTTTGGACTTCCCTGGTGGTGCAGTGGTTAAGAATCTGCCTGCCAGTGCAGGGGACACGGGTTCGAGCCCTGGTCTGGGAAGATTCCACATGCCGCGGAGCATCTAAGCCCGTGTGCCACAACTACTGAGCCTGCACTCTAGAGCCCGTGAGCCACAACTACTGAGCCTGCATGCTGAAACTACTGAAGCCCGTGTGCCTAGAGCCCGTGCTCTGCAACAAAAGAAGCCACTGCAATGAGAAGCCTGTGCACCGCAATGAAGAGTAGCCCCTGCTCGCTGCAACTAGAGAAAGCCAGCACGCAGTAACGAAGACCCAACCCAGCCAAAAATAAATAAATAAAATAAATAAATTCATTTTAAAAAAACCAAACATCTGACAAAACATAAAAAAATAATAAGCCTTTACAAAACATGAATACATAGAAACACATAAAGTGAATTTGCTAGTTATGGATATTAGGTAGTAATTCCCTTTTATCATAGCCTAATTATTTGTATATAAATTATAAGTTTGCAAAGCATCTTTATTATAATCAGGTAAGATCAGCATTGTCAGTACATCATTTCTCTGCTCCTATTCATAGTAAAATTCCTAAAAATACATAGTTGTCTATACTTATTGTCTCTCCTTTGCCTTCCATTGTCTCCTGAACCAATTCCAACAGGCTTTCACAAAACATTCTTCAGCAACCACCACTATTATATTTCTCAGTAACCTCCATGTGGCTAGATTTGGTGGTCAATTCTCAGTTATCATTTTACTTATCTCTCAGCAAAATTTGATACGATTTATCACTTTCCTCCTGCCTTGAAACATTTCCTACTGAAGTACCACTCTCTTATTTCTCCTACTACCTCACTAGCTGTTCCTTCTCAGTTTCCTTTGTTGATTCCACTTGATCTACTTGATCTCTTAATGTATGGGTGACCCAGGTTCAGCCGTTGGACCTCTTCTCTTTTTCATGTACACTTTCTTCTTTAGGGGGTGATTTTCCATTTTCATGGCTTCAAAAACCATCAAAATTAATTCCCAAGTCTTTCTCTCCATATCTAAGCACTCTCTAAGTTCCAGACACATATATTCAATAGCTGACTCGACATCTCCACTTAAGTATCTCATAGGAATGTCAGATTTCACACGTCCATAAGAACTTATGAAGGCCCCAAACTGTCCCCTCAGTCTTCCCTATCCCAGCTGATATCAATTTGAACTTTTCAGTTGATCAGGCCTAAAACTTCAGAATCATCCTTGGCACCTCTCTTGCCCTCACAGATCAAACCTAATCTATGAAGAAATTCTGTTGGCTCTGCCTCCAAAATAATGTCCCACATCTGACCATTTCTCACCACCTCTGCTGAAGACAATCAGGATCTAAGCCAGTATCATTTCTTGCCTGGATTATGCTAATAGTTTGCCAAGTGCTCTCTGTTTCCACCATTGCCCCCTTATAGTCTATTCTCTGCAGAGCAGACAGAATTCTCTTTTTAAAAATGTAAGTCAGATCAAGTCACTTCCTTGCTTAAACTCCCAGTAACTGCCCGTCACACTTCGAATAAAATCCAAAGTCACGATGGCCTAGAAACCTCTCTATGATCTTGCCATATCTCCTACTGCTCTCAATTTTCTTTCCTGTGTTCCAGCCGGTACCCCCAACATATTAAGCAACTTGCCTTAGAGTTTTTGTGATTTCCAGTCTTTCTGCCTGGAAAGCTCCTCCCCTAAATTTTTGCATGGCTGGATTCTTTCTTTCATTCAGGTCTCTGCTCAGAAGTCTCTACTTCAAAGAAGCCTTTGTGAAATACTCTACCAAAAAGACAGTCTATCCATCCTACCCATCCCTCTCCATTCCTTTATTCTGCTTTATTTCTCATAGAACATACTACTCTGTGAAATTATACATTATATTATTTGTTTATACATTTATTGGATGTCTCTCCACTTAGGCTACAAACAATGTGAAGGCAAGGGGTTTGTCTTGTTTACCATGACAACCTTAGTGTGGAGCATACAATAGATACCCCAAACATCTGTGGGATGAATGCATCAAGCATCATATTTTTCACAAGAGAAAACTAAAGCATGAAAGGTTAAGTAATTTGTCCAAGGTCAGAGAGACAGAGCTTTGACTTGAAGTCATATCTTCATGGTGTTTACTCTGGTTGAAATTACCCATATTTATGCACAATGCTTAAACAGAAAACCTCTGATTTAAGAGAGCACCACCAAGCTCTTTCATTATATATACCAGCAACATACTGCATCGCACAAGGCAAAGCCCAGTGGACTAGCCTGCAATAAATTTCTAATAAAACTAAAAAATTTATTTATTAGAAAATAAATTTCTAATAAATAAATAAACAAACCAACAGATAAGATTTAATACTTAGCTTTCCAAAGACAAGCCTGCCACTGAACCCAAACTTCAACTGATGATGATTGGATTTCTCTTAGACATGCCCTTTTTTTTAAGTGGATGGGTTGATTACAAATAACTCATCTTTTCAGATTGTTCATTACTTAACAAAGAAATGGAGAGAGGGATCCAGCATCCTTCCTGCTGCCTCCTGCAAATGGAAGTGAGGCTCAGACATCCAGGACTGCACATTAATTTAACTTTTTAAAAATAGGGACTGACAACTTTAATAATTCAAGACATAGATGTCTCTATCTTTGCACATGAGCTTTTTTAATCTTTGGAGACTAAGATAGAAATCATTTCTTTGGTACAAAGTAAAAGAAAGTTTTTTTTTTTAATTGTGGTCTTTTGTAGATAGCTCTGTTTCCTGGTGCATTAATGCCAAGAAGCTTTTTCTCTGAGAATAAGAATGCTCTGTAGTCCTAGGTTTGCACTGTAGTCCATAAAATGTGTATGAAATTCTACCATTTCTAATTCATTTTTTTGGATCTCTTATCCCTTACTGTTCAATGATTTGTCCCTTCAAATGCAAATATTCAGGGCCAGAGTCCCCTCCCTCTTCAACCAGCACCACTCTTTAAAGGATCTGTGAAATCCAAAGGGATCTGTTCCATCCATGATGCTTTGGTGGTATAAGTGTTGGCAAGGAATCACTTGCATCTGTAAGTGGTATCTATATGGGCAAGATCTTCAACTCTTTTGATGAAACTGGTCAATTAAGATTTTTTTCTGGGGACTTCTGTGGTGGTGCAGTGGTTAAGAATCTGCCTGCCAATGCAGGGGACACAGGTTCAAGCCCTGGTCTGGGAAGATCCCACATGCCTCGGAGCAACTAAGCCCATGGGCCACAACTACTAAGGCTGTGCTCTAGAGCCCACGAGCCACAACTACTGAGCCTGTGTGTCACAACTACTGAGCCTGCGTTCTAGAGCCTGTGAGCCACAACTACTGAGCCTGCATGCTGCAACTACTGAAGCCTGAGCGCCTAGAGCCTGTGCTCCACAACAAGAGAAGCCACCACAATGAGAAGCCTGCACACCGCATTGAAGAGTAGCCCCTGCTCTCCGCAAGTAGAGAAAGCCTGTGCGCAGCAAGGAAGACACAATGCAGCACTCCCAATTTTTTTTAATTAAAAAAGATTTTTTTCTGAGTCAGAAGGTTGATATCAGCATGTTTCTTTCTGGATTGACTCCTACTTACAGGACAGACCCAAACACTGTACTGAGTGAAAGAGAAATGTGAGTTTGTGTGCAGAGAGAGCCCCTGGCTCTACTTTTGAAGGGGAGCTACCAACCAGAAGCATAAAGTCAATTTCACATCTTTAGGCAGCTCCAGGATTATTTGAATGTGCTTTCATAAGGTGACTCATCCTTGGAGCCCAACTTCACCTTCAGTTCTGTCTATTTTAAAGCAGGACATTAAAGAGTTTTGGAGTCAAGAGAGAGCTGGGCTCGAATCCCAGGTACCAGGATATTTGCCCTCATGCACGTTACATAACTTTTGTGTCTCCATTTGCTTATCTATAAAGTAGAGATGACGTTAGCCCCTGCTTCATAAAGTTTGTGAGGATTAAACAAACTGATGCTTGTAGAATGCTTAACATGGTGCCCGACACATAATGCAATTCAGTAAATGGAAGTTATTGGTGGTGGTGGTGCCTCCTTTAAGTGGCACTGTGTTGTATCTTTGGCATTTACCAGCTGTGTGACTTCAGGCAAGTCAGTTCGCATCTCTGAGTCTCAGTGTTCTCATTTTTCAAATAGGGATAATAATAGTATCTACTTGAAACAGCCTTGTGAGGATCATGTAGAATAATCAGTGTAAAGCTCTTAGCAGAGTACCTGACACGCTGTAAACAAATGAATAAATGTTGATATTATTCTTGTTTATTCCTCCTTTTCTTGACCAACCTATATCTTTCCTCAGACTAAGAAATCTCTTAGTGAGGAGGAAAAATAGAGGCATGGTGGGTAGGTGGGGAGAATATCAGTGCATGACAGGAGTATCTGTATACAGAGGAAGGTGATAGTCTCATCAGTCCCTGAATGATGAGACATCAAATATCATGACACAATCACAGAATTCATACACAGGATGAGAATATAAATTCAATTAAAACATTAAAATACGTTGTTATTTTCATGTTGGAGGAAATAACATAATGCATCAAATTTGATTAAGAATGAAATTGAGACTAGAAATTATTCCACAAAGTGATGAAACTGGAAGATTTCTTAGGAGCGACTGTAAGAATTAAATTAACTCCCCCAGCCCTTTTCAGAAATTGAAACCCTTGCCCACTTTGAAGTTATTGGAAGGGAGTATGTGATCCACTCATGTGGCCATTGGCACAATACTACTCCTCTCTACCATCCTACTACATAATCCTCACTACATAATGTGCTCTTTGAATCCTGTCCATAGATCGAATTTTCCCAGACTAGGTTCTTAGTCTATACATTGAATGTTTGCTGTTTGTGCCATATGTAAAAAAATATTCAGTACTCTCCATCGCAACCACAATTTCTGACTTAAGATGAAATTCAGAAGAAGAAATAAAAAGGACAGATCTAAAATATTCAAATGCCCACAATCAGTCAGAACTGCCAATCTCATGACTCTTCCATAGAATATTTCTTTTAGAAATTGAAAGCTCGTAATATTTTGGTATGTGTCAGATATTAATGTTCTAAATGCCCTTTACTTGTTTTTAGGTAACTTTTAGAACCTGTACAACAAACACTCTGGATGTGGGCTAATAGGTAGTGGAAGTATCTAAATAACATAAAAATATTTCCAAATATTCAAATGGTTTACTTCTAGGGGATGGTGTTCATTTAGAGATGTTGCATTATGTAGTTCATGGTTTAAAATAACATATTTTGGGGGACTTCCCTGGCGGTCCAGTGGTTGAGACTCCACGTTTCTAATGCACAGGACACGGGTTCGATTCCCGGTCAGGGAACTAAGATCCCACATGCCGCTAGGTGTGGCCAATAAATAAATAAATAATGTATTTTCCTATGAGTGACAGAAAGTTTGAGCTGCCTAACTTTCTATAAGCCCAGATGTAAAGTACTCAGTTTCTATTTAAACTACTTTTCTAAGAACTTCTATTCCAAATATCCATTCCTGACTGCTCAGATACATTTATGGTATTGATTTTCACCAAGAGTAGTTTTATAGGAAACTGGTGACCCAACAGTTCCAGTTTTTAAATGTTTCTTGCTTTTGCTGTTATTGTTTTTCAATCTCCTAGACTGGTTGGAAATAGAAAACCCAAAATAAAACAGAACAGATTCAGGTAGCTTAGGTAAAATTGAATTGGACTGTAACCCAAGTCACAAGTCACAAGGCATAATTTAGCAGATGCTCAAAACAATCTTGGGAGGTCACCAAAAGGGTTTGATTTCAAATAGTTATTTTTCTGTGATAATAATCAGTGTGTAGGATGCTGTTTGTATTCAACTCTTTGACTTTTTTTTCTAAATTGCTTTTTACATAGAAGTTCTTACTTTGGGGAATCTTGTGATTGTTTTTTTACGTTGATTTTTATCTATATTTGGGAAGGAGGTAAATGTTTTACCAGAAAACAACTCATTACTGAAGGGGATGTGTATGGATTCCCAGAGCTGCAATAAACTCACTGGTGGTAATAAATTATGGTTCCTAGCTTTGATTCTTTGTGGGGATAGGGGGGATTGCTGTTTTCAAGGAAACATCACACTTTAATGAATGTTTTTAGTGGCTATCACTGAAGCAGCCATTTAAAAAGGACAGAAATATTTGTTACATATTTTTATTTACACATTGCACTTTTTTACTGTTAAATGATACTTGGTGCAGTGAATACATAATGGATGTAACACTGCCACCTCTTGGTTATGTAAATGAGGTACTCTGCAGTCATAATTCTCGTCTTCAAATTGGAAAATGCAAGTGCTTGAAAGTCAATTAAGCCTTTTCTATTTTGGTTTGGCAAAAACAGTTGTAAATAAATATCTATGCATGTGTGAATGCTCTTAAAGAGCCTCTATAAAGTACATTATCTATGTATTAAAGGATATCTGTGCTTATGAAATAAAAGTGACAGTGACATTTTGTGCTGAAGCATTCCAGAAAACAAGGTTCAGACTTGGAATAAATTTAGAACTGTTCAGAGTGTCCTTTATTCAATCAAGATCAAGTTAATTCAATCTTTCTTTAAGTGTAACCTAAGGCATAGAAATCCAATCATTTTCTTTTTCCTTTCTTTTTTTAAAAGAGCATTCCCTCCTGATTTTAATCAGTTTTAATCACTTTAGCAAGATATTAGATAACCAGATTACAGGCTAGAAAAGCTGGCATTTTCTTATGAAGGAAGGTCTAAAACCTTGACTAAAATTGAATTCAGTGCCCCAGGAATAAAAAGGCTAGATAATTTATTTTTTCTTTCACTTAGGTAAGAAGGAGCTTATAAAAACAACATGCTGGGTAATCTTCCTCTGCTTACATAGATGCTGAGATCAATTACCTATTTCAACAAAAATGGCAAGAGCTAGCCACAGTGGAACACTGGGTAAGTGTTTTACTATTTTCATAACAGCTCTCGTTTCTGCCATACTTTATATTTTACACAGCCCCTCCACATCTGTCAGCTCACATGGTCAAATGGTTTCCTTGACAGTGGGAGCGCATACTGCAGTCATGCAGGACCCACTGCCTTTTTGTCTGTCAGGTAGTCAATGGTGCTCTTATTCAATCAAGAAATAATGTGAATATGCTGTTGTCCAAACACAAAGGTGATCCTGCTGACACTGTCAGGAGGACGGATGTGCCCTTGGTGACTGGTGAGGGCAGTAAGGATTGTCATACACGTCTGCTTGCCTGTTTCCCCTAGCAACCAAACACTGGTCCAGGACTGGGGACAGAGTGTGTAACTCTAGAATGGGTTACATTCTATGTAAAAGTGTTAGGAGAAAAAACAGATCTCAAAATTGGAAGAGACCATAGAGACCATTTAGTCCAACTCTCTTTAAAAAGGAAAAATAAGGGTCCTGAGAGGAGACATAAATGGGTCACCCAGTAGATGGGTGGCAAAGCAGGACCAGAAGCTGGGTCCTCCGACCGCAAGAACAACCCCCCTCCTCCCCACCATGCTGGCTCTTCAGCTTTTAAGTCCTGGCTTCTGCCTTCAGGTGTCTTTAGTTGTGGAAGTTGAGGCCTGATTTCTTCAGAGCGGCTTTACAATTATAAGTGGTAAAGGCTTTTAAGCCACACTCCCTCACTCAATGCCCTGATCAGTGAACCCTGTGGAGTTCAGGGAATGCTTACAGGGACAGGGACAGCTCCTAGGTCAGGGGTACTTTTCAAATCTAGGACATAACCTTGTATGGTCTTAGAAATAAGTGAGCACAGCTCAAATGATAATCTCAGACAGTTCACCAAAGAGGAAGTTCAAGAACATGGCCTATAACCTTTACGTAGCCAGTGGAGGAACTGCTACCCAGGGAGAAGTGGAGACATGTCTGGCACAAGGTCCCCCAGCAGGACTGTGGTCTCCTGGAGCCTGGTGCTTTTCCTGTAGCATGCTGACACCCGCATTGCTGCTCTAGTGCATCAACTGAGAGGGCAGTGGAGAGAAAGCGATTTTACAGAGTGAAAGAAAATTTGAGGCTAGAGGGTGCTCCATAGAGGTTCGATAACCTTGAAGGGATGGTCACTGTGTAAGGTGGCAGCTGGAATAGGGGGAACTCATTTGCTTGTATTGAATTTCCATCACGAGCAGCTTTTCCTGCTTCCCACTGTTCTCAGTGACTGACCTGACCCCTGAACCAGTGTTGCGGAGAATTCAAGCTAACCAAGTAAGTTAGAGCTGCAAACGTGCTATGTTCTTCAGGCCCGATAATTATTACCCGGACCTCAAACTATGGAAGAACCTGATTTGCTTGTTTGAACATCTTACAGTTTACACGGGTCACAGAAGCAGCCGAGAGGCTCAGCAAAGAGAGTAGATCACTGGTGTATTTTTTTTTTTTTTTTTTTTTTTTGCGGTACACGGGCCTCTCACTGTTGTGGCCTCTCCCGTTGCGGAGCACAGACTCCAGATGGGCAGGCTCAGCGGCCATGGCTCACGGGCCCAGCCACTCCACAGCACGTGGGATCTTCCCGGACTGGGGCACGAACCCGCGTGCCCTGCATCGGCAGGTGGACTCTCAACCACTGTGCCATCAGGGAAGCCCAGATGCTCTCTTTTGAAAAGAGTTCTTCTGAACTGCAAATCCGAATATCTT
Source organism: Mesoplodon densirostris (assembly GCF_025265405.1). Classification (NCBI taxonomy): domain Eukaryota; kingdom Metazoa; phylum Chordata; class Mammalia; order Artiodactyla; family Ziphiidae; genus Mesoplodon; species Mesoplodon densirostris. Next base: position 16,934,403 of record NC_082681.1, read on the forward strand.
CTATCCTTATCTGAGATCCTTTGGTATTCATTAACTAGGACTTTCTTTGTTTTGCGGTACGCGGGCCTCTCACCGTTGTGGCCTCTCCCGTTGCGGAGCACAGGCTCCGGACGCGCAGGCTCAGCGGCCATGGCTCACGGGCCTAGCCGCTCCGCGGCATGTGGGATCTTCCCAGACCGGGGCACAAACCCGCGTCCCCTGCATCAGCAGGCAGACTCTCAACCACTGCGCCACCAGGGAAGCCCTACTTTGTTTTTGAACTTGTTTTTGAAATGAATAATGGAGTGGTTGCAACAAAGTAAATTTATCTTAACAAAAAAATGGGGGGGGGAGCATTTTTAAAATCCAGTATTTAACCAGTCAATTTAGAGTCTGTACTTCTACCATGTTTCAGCTTCTCGAAAATCCCAAACTCTCCCATCATCTCTAACTCTGAAACCAGGTGGGCGGTTACTAGGCGCTGCCTGGTTTCCTGAAAGCCGGTGTTACGTCATCAGGTTGTGAGCAGCGCCCCGCTGCGTGTGTTTGTGAGGTCACAAGCCCTCTCCAGTATAAAAGGCTGGACGCTGCCGCGCGTCCCAGTCGCACCAGGCGGTGCGGCGCGCTTAGCATACTGGTCAGCGGCTTCCGTGGTCTGGGCGGCTAGCAGCCCCCTGCTTCCCAAGCGCTAGCTGAGTGCTTTGGTGCCCAAGAAAAGTGAAGAGGCCGTAGAGGAGCCATGAGCGGAGTCCTGTTCCTGCTAGTGAGCTGCTTTCTGTTCGCCTTCACCTTTGTCTTCTGGAAAACCTTGTTTCGGGTAAAGTGTACAAGAGCAATTGGAATTAGATGAAGCTCGATGAATATGTGGACTTGGGAGGGGCCGTGTTTAAGAGAGTAGAAAGATAGTAAAATAAGAGTAAGGGGGAGGTCACTTCATTCCTTTTTCTTTTGAAAGAGCCCCAGATGTTGACTCTTTACCCGCACACTTCTCTCATATTGACCAGTGGTTCCACAGCTGAAGTATGTTATAAAAAGCCCCAAGTCACTAAGTGATATGGTCATCTTTTCACCCACTTGAAAAGTACAGCAGAAAGCACCCACTCCCCAGCACCAACTCCCATTTTAAGAATCTGTACTTTCTCTCTTCTATGGCTTCTACTGCCACATGTGTTTCTGTTTGCCTCTTCCTCCCTTGTATTTACCTTTTCAGCCATCTTTATAAGAGCTTTTGGGGGCATTCACAAGTAATTAAGGTCAAAATGTGGGTTTCCTGGTGATATTTAAAGTTCCAAGTGAAGTGCCTTTAGATAGGAATCAGACAGGATCCAAGTATAGACCTACTGGATTGCCCAAGAAATGTAAGCCAAGGGTATGGCATTTGGGCATTAAAATTTAAATTTTAATTTATTTTTTTTTCTCAGTCTGTGTTTGGGAAGGGCATATTTCCAAATCAGTGTATTCATTCAACAGATTTTTAATCTTGGGGGAGGACCATCAGTTCATTTTGGTAAACCAAGGCTAAGGATGTTATTTGGTGGTATGTGGATATTACTAAACTCAATAAACTACATATGTATAATTTCCTTCCCTTACAGAGAAACACTGGTGGGGCTTCCCCTGTGGTTCAGGACACGGGTCTGCGCCCCTGTCCGTGCCCCGGTCCACGCCTCCGTCCGCTCCCCGGTGCGCGCCCCCGTCCGTGCCCCGGTCCACGCCTCCATCCGCGCCCCGGTCCACGCCCCCGTCCGCGCCCCAGTCCAAGAGGATCCTGCATGCCGCGGAGCGGAAGAAACTAAAAACAAGAAAAAGAGAAACACTGGTGAAATGTCATCAAAATCGACTTCTCTTGTGCTGGTGAGATCATCCTCTTCCACTCAGTCAACTAAGAGCAATACTGATAAGTGTCTTTCAGTCAACAGTCAATGGAATATTAATCTCCAAAACTCGATAGCCATGGAGTGGAAAATATTTGTAAACCTCAGCATCGTGGAATACAATCTGGTTGAATTGGAACGATTCCTAGTTACTAAGGGTTTAAATCCTGAATTAAGTTAACCGGAAATCCACTAACAAGCCTACAGAATGTAATGACACTGGAGGCAATCATTAAAGGCACTTTGAGTGGATTCATTTGATTATATGTGTTTAATTATAAATGAATTATTCTTTAAAAAGGGGAGGAGAGGGCTTCCCTGGTGGCGCAGTGGTTGAGAGTCCGCCTGCCGATGCAGGGGACACGGGTTCATGCCCCGGTCTGGGAAGATCCCACATGGCGTGGAGCGGCTGGGCCTGTGAGCCATGGCCACTGAGCCTGCGCGTCTGGAGCCTGTGCTCCGCAACGGGAGAGGCCACAACAGTGAGAGGCCCACATTTAAAGAACTGATTATGTTGCTAATATATATTTCACTGCAAAAGGAATGAAAGCACAATAGAAAAAGAAACAGTTCGAGTTGTTTTCTTTTTAATAAGCTACACTAAAAAGAATATTGAGATACAGTGATTTTAATTTCACTCAAGTGTGAAAAACAGTTTTTTCTAATGGTTTACAATACAATACTGTAAATGTCTCCAAGTTTGCATTAAAGTAAATGGGATTTGATGGAATGCTTTCCATTATGCAGAATAGTCTTTCTTACCACTGCTGAATCTGTGTAATAATAATACTAAGAGCTATCATTGAGCACCCTAAAATGTGCCAGGCACTCTGTTAAGATCTGTACTTTACACAATTGTAAAGATAGTCACAGAAACTCTTAACTACTCTTTGTAGTCAGCTCTTGAAGTGGATTTCTTTTCCAGTACCAGCACTACCACCAATTAGATATTATCAGTATTTCATTAGAAGTGTGCCTAAATCTTCCCTGAACTGTAAGAGTCTTTGTAGAAAATTACATGCATTTTTTTATTTGGTGAAAAATCCACACCTCAAATAACACCAAAATATAAGGGTAGAATGCATGTAATATAATATGGATTAAAGTTAACATCTAAGCTGTAGTTATCTATTTCAAATAGTATTTTATAAAATCCAGTATAATTGAGGAATTAACAGTCTGTTGACATTCACTAACAGCATTTGATCTACACTCAAAGAAAATCCTCAAAATATCTAACACAAGTTCATCTTATATATGTACATAATTCACTGAGGTTTTTCAGTTACAGGCCTACCTATTTACCTACCTTCATGCCCCCTCCCCCCAAAATAAGTTACCAGTGTAAATTAAAGAAACCCCTTAATCCCTTACTCCTTTAATCTTCAATCAAAAGGAAGAGGAAAAGGAATTTAAAATGTATAAGAAATTAAGGCTTAAAATTATTCTTTTATTCCTCATTTGACAAGAACAAAAAGCCAGCAGTAGTATATGTGGTTCTTAAACTTTTCTGAGTCACAGATCACTTTTGATATTCTGGTGAAAACTATGTCCTCTCACCCTAGAAAATGCATACACACATACACGTAGAAAAATATTACATGTAATTTCAGCTTCTTACATTCTCTGAAGCCCAGGTTAAGAACCTTAAGAACAAATGAAAAGTTTCTTACATAGTTAGGTAATGGTCACCATCCTAGGCTGTGATAGTAAACCAGTTGTCAGTGATATATAGTCAATGTATAAACCTATTAGTGGATGGATCTAGAGACTGTAATACAGAGTGAAGTCAGTCAGAAAGAGAAAAACAAATATCGTATATTAACGCATATATGTGGAACCTAGAAAAACCTAGACACAGATGTGGAGGACAAACGTACGGACACCGAGGGGGGAAAGTGGTGGGGGTGGGGGTGGGATGAATTGTGAGACTGGGATTGACATGTATACACTAATATGTATAAAATGGATAACTAATAAGAACCTGCTATATAAAAAATAAATGAAATTAAATTTTTTTAAAAAGTGGATGGAGCACTTAGAACTCCCATGAGTTGTCAAAAAAAAATCTACGAGTGATATAATATGTTTTCATTATCTTTTGTAAGCAAACTGGGATATAGGACTTTCTAATTTGGCTGCCCTCATTCTTGACAAGTTTCACACGTTTATCTCCTCTAAGTATGTAAATAAGTTACCACCCATAAGTAGTAACTTATTCAGAGAAGACAAAATCATTCTACTTGATCTATTAACTAGAAGTAATCAAAGCTTCTGGATTCCAGTTTCTAGATTTATCACTGGCCATAGGATCCTTAGTTTTCTGTCTTACGTCACTATTTGTAAATAAAGAATGTAACCACTAAGTTCACCTAGAAAAAGTGAGCCATGAATACATGAAGTTTTTAGACATATGAACCAAAAGTATTAAGCTACAGTCATCATATTATATACACAGTCCATTTTTTTCATATATATGGCATTTCTAATTAAGTGAGGCTTTCAATTTTAACACTGTCTTTTAAATATATTGATTTATTTTCCCCAGCATTATGGAAAGGAAGGATTATGTACTAAGAAAATGTAAGCAAGTGATATTTAAAAACTTGTATAATAGAAAATATAATTATTTTCCGGGCCTCCCTGGTGGCGCAGTGGTTGAGAGTCCGCCTGCCGATGCAGGGGATACGGGTTCGTGCCCCGGTCTGGGAGGATCCCATATGCCGCGGAGCAGCTGGGCCCGTGAGCCATGGCCGCTGGGCCTGCGCATCCGGAGCCTGCGCATCCGGAGCCTGTGCTCCGCAAAGGGGGAGGCCACAACAGTGAGAGACCCGCATACCACCAAAAAAAAAAAAAAAATATATATATATATATATATATATATATATATATATATAATTATTTTCTAAATAACCAGTTCATAATAAAGCCTTCAATATATTAGAAAAATATTTTTAATATTTTATTGTCAAATAGAGGCAGCTATGTGTGTGTTAAGATAATCTTAAAAGAAATATAATAATCACATTGCTAAACATTAGTAGATTCACATTTTTATATTACATTCCTGCTTAAATAGGGAAAAAAAGCTCATCATACTATTATGAACCTAGTATATATGTGTTTCTGCTCAACATTCAAATAAATAAAAATTTCCTCTATTCAAAAATAATCATGTTACACAACCACATATTTTTAAAAACTAGATCTCATTCTGGTTTTCTACTGCCACTAATGGTAGGTATTTCATGGTCAGTCTCTTTTTTAGGATCTACCATATTTTTATACTTTTCCCCACGATGTCTTTCCAGGTATGGCCCCCAGTTAGGAGCTGGTCTGCAGCAGCTTACAATGCGCTGAAAAGCAAAGAAAAAAATGAAATTTTAGAGTGTTAAGTCTCCTTGCTAGCCAAAATGAAATAAGAACCATAGAAAAGTAAAAAATGATCATCTAAATTCTTAATATACTGTCTACCAAAAAAATGACACTCAAATGTAACCAATTGTTAATAGAATTGTATGAACTACAAAGCCAAGATAATTGAGTATGTAAATGATTTCAAAAGAAAGTGTTTTGTGAACCCATTCAAGCAACAATATCACTTCATATACTTTCACTGAATTCTCAGACATTTCTATCCTGGCCTTAGGGTGAGGGTTAAGTGAGGATCTAAACCAGTGTATGCCTGGGAAGTTTCAAGAACCAAAGAGAGGGTCAAGCCATTGATCTAGATCCACAAAGCACTCACCTAGATCTTGAACCCAATCTGCCTGCTGAGCCTACCCTGTCATTGTCCTATTGAGATGTCATAATCAACTCCCCTAGACCTCCATGGAAGAGGGATAACTCAGGGTCTAGACTGGGTTCAAGAAAGTTACCAGAGTTTTTCCAGTTTTAACATGCTATTACAGTATGTATTATAACCAGATGAAGTTTTAAGGGTGAAAATTATAGATATAAAGGAAAAAGGTCATTTGCTTTGTGTCATCTCAGTAGAACTCAGTACGGGTATAGATACCATAACTTTTAAAGTATAAATAATATTAACATGCTTACTTGAAGGATGGTTCCTTCAGCTTGAATTATTTTTATAATAGCCATAATTGGAATCCAAATAATGCAGAAAATAATCATACGCAGCCTAGAGCAACTCTCCAGTCAGGGTATGGAATTTGGGCATAATTAGGTCTATGAAATTGTACCAATGACCAGATCAAGATTGCCTGTGAAAGTAAAATATGAAAAGAAAATGGTAAAGATTAAGCTTTATTGCACTAATGATTTCATTTGCACTAAGTATTAGCAATTTGATTCCATTCCTTATCAAAAGCAATTAAAATGAAAATACATTCAAGCCAACTAAGATAATCAGGTAACTAGCCAGAAGATAAAATACTAAATGAACCAATCTAAATAACTTGTATTTGGCTCTGAATAGATTCTTCCAAAATTAGCACTTCCATATACTTATAAAAGATACAAATACTTGTACAACATGTATTTCAATCAAATACTGAAATACAACATGTATTTCACTTATAATAGCATGGTTTTATTCTGTTCTATAAGCTAGCCAGCATATCAATCAATTCAATGAGAATGTAAAGTACACTTTAGTGAACATGCTCTGCACCTTGCTTAGCAGTTGTTTCTATTATTTTCTACTACACAGAGCACCCCTTACTCCACACCCAAAACACACACGCATTCACACATTGGTACATAATTACCAAAGAACCCTTCACTTTCTTATTGAGAAAAAAACAAGCTCAATACATGTTTGGGCAAAACAGTGACTCTTCAAGATGAAAACTAAGGCCAAGTTTTTTAAAAAGTGTTTAAAAAAACCCTACTAGAATGTTGTAGCATTAAAACTAATTATTTAGAAATCTATAAAGCAAACAAAACAAAATGAGCAAAAACTAAAAAATCATCTAGTAGTTCCTCTAAATTTACCTGTCTTGAATTTTATAGATATTCAAGTTTAATTTTAGAATTAAATAGATTAATTTCTTTCATTTCATTACAGTAATTTAAGTTTATTTCACAATTACCATAATTTTACATAACTACGAGAGAATGGCTGAGGGATAGTGGAATCTAATATATATGACTTTATACAAAATAGATGATAATGTATATCATTTAATATCTAATACTTTTGCATTTTAAAGTAAATCCAGTTGTCAAACCTAGTAATCAGTGAAAATTAGCTGGCTAAAAAGTCTAGCTAGATCTTCTAAGTTGGTAAAGCACTTATATTATTATGGAGACTTGTGGAGACTTGTGAAGTAAGGAAAACAATATTTAGTAGCACTGTGAAAATCATTTAGCAAGAATATGGAGCATACAAATATTTTATTTCAGCACACCCAGTTCCCAACCGCTCACTACTTGAACCTGACCTTATAATGTTAAAAACACCCTCTAAAACAAATTCTAGATCAAATTATGTAATGGCCTTTTCTAGGAAAACCTTTAAAGCATGGGGGCAGTGAGAACCAAAGCATCCTCTATAAGGCTTTGCCACTGCCCCACCCCCACCATTATCTCTAGTCCATAGAAATTCTCTGTCCCATTAAGTGTTTATTTTGGCATTCAGCCTTTTACTGTCCTGAGCTTTTATTTAAGGATATCACGTCTATATGTCATGTTTCTCCAAGGAGACATCTTTTGCTTTCCCCCAGCTCCTAAATAGCACCAATTTTTAACATAAACTATTGCCTCTATTGACACATGTGAGTTTCTTTTAGTAATTTCAGATACTAAACACTTCCCATAAAAAATATGCATTAACAACTGAGTGTTGTTTCTTAGCAATTAGTATATTTAGATTGAATTCCTTGAAGGCAGAGACTGGGTCTTAAGCAGAGAGGTTAAGGACATTGTAGATGGCTCAGCATATTTTTTAGGGAATGAGCAAATGACTGGCTTTTAAAAATTTATCCTATTGATAATTTTTAAGTATCTAGGACCTTTAAGTCTATAGGAGCCTGGTTATTTTCTCAAATGGTAACTGTTTAAGCCTATGGCCTCAAAACTAAAACTACAAAGAAAGGCATTGTAATTTAGCCAACTTGGAGGCGCCAGTCATGAAGTAAAAGTTGAAAATCATTACTTTATGACATTAATTTGCCTTACTCTATTCAGTGTGAATAATTCAAGTTTACCTTAGAAGTGTTTAAATATATATATTATTGATACCAAATTCATGGCATGTTAATACTTACCGTCAAAAGGATAGGTGTAATGAAAAACCAGCAAGCTCACCACCATAGCCAGAATATCCACCTTTTTGCTCCAATCATCATTTCTATATCTTCAATGAATCTGTTGCCTCCTAAAAACAACAAAGAGTTCATTCAGCCCTTATTTATACTTTCATTCATTAATCATTGTGGCCCCAAGTCATCTTTCTATGTCTAAACGTTTTCCAATACTACAGCAATGAAGCATATATATACCTTTAACTACATTTTATTCATAATAAATTTTTGTCCAGTATATTATACTTAGCTACTACAGTAAACATAATGAGAAGGAATCAAACTAAGTCATTTTAGTAAAATGTGTAGATAATTCTATAGTCACTATTTACCATAAATCCAGATGATCCCTATTAGTTCCAGTATAGCTGCAATCAAAATGTCCCCTCCAGCACAGAAGTGGTCAATCAGATGAACCCAGTAAATTCCAGCCTACCAAAAAATATCAGTTACTTTTAAGTATATTTTTAATTATTTCTATGATTGATGAGGTACTCAAATTGAATCTTCTAATTTGATTTTAACATATGCTCCTTGGTTTCACCTCTGCCAAAATGCGAAAAGGAATGTTTTCAAATGTGGCTTTAAATATCTCAAACAGGATGTACCTTTTATTCTATACTGACTCACTGTTAAAAAATAAGCATTTAGAATAGTTGATTATCAAAATGATATGCAGTGTGTGCTCTGTAGTAGCTGCCAAGAAATACAGCCTATGTTTATAGTATATAACTTTATTGTAATTGGGGAAATTGTCCATTATTGGGCTTTTTCCCCCTCTGCAAAATATACTTACTATTGAAATTGTGTTATACTGGGGAAAAAACCTGGGCTAAAACTCAGAAAATCTTGATGCAAGTCAGACTTGGACTTGTCACTAAACATCCTCTTAAACCTTGGCTTCCTCATTTAGATTATAGAGTACATTCCAACTAATATTTTGTCTATGAAAAAATACTGTAGTATACCTGAGTCACACAGACGAGGCCAAGGAGAAACAAAATGAAGCAGCAACCCAAAGTTATGGGAACCCTCATTTTCTTCATCACTTTGGGAATTAAATCTTGAATTGTTGTTGTAATCGTTTCTTCAGAAGGGAAAAAATGACATGTCAACTCATTTGCCAATAATTTTAATCACAGAAATCAACTTCTATTAATCAAATTTACAAGTATGTGTTGAGAATATACGCTGGGCCCTACTTCTTACTTTTAAAAATCCACGGGGTCCTTTCTCTTGCCAGTGACCACTCATCAGTTCTGATAAAAATCAAATGGAGCTCTATTTGTTGTTTTTAGTCTGTTTTATAAGGTTTTTCGTTGGTAGCAATTATAAGGTAACAGGTTCCCAAGGGCTGAAGTAGTTTGAAAGAGGGTTATAGGGAAGGAAGAATTCTAGTAGAACTAGCAGTTATTTATATTTGAATAAATAACATGGAGACAGAAAGGCCTTCTAGGTTTAAGAAATAAATGTGTTCGTGAAACAGGGTACTGGCTAAAAGTAGAAGGATATATGAGTAAAAGGATTAAGAAACATATTTGAGATTTTTGAAGGGCTTTGAAAGTCAACTAGAGGAAGCTGGACCTTATCCTGTAAACTATTAAAATGGTTTATGTAAGAGCACAATATGATGAAATTCAGAATCTTTAGGTGTGTACCCTAGGGGAAATCCCTATGTGTACACAGAACCATGTGCAAGAATAGTCATTGCAGCAGTGTGTGTAATTTTTAAAAATTGGAAATAATCCAAATGCCCGTCATTATGGCAACAGATTGTGAATTAATTAGCACTATATGTCTATGTGTCAACATGGATTCATAATACATATAAAAAACAACTGTCAGAATGATATGTATGCTATGAAACTTCACATTTATGTGAAATTTTAAAAATTTATATGTTATTTATGGATACATATAAAATGTATACAAACATGGTCTGAATAACATACATAAGCCATGGTGACAGTTGCTTCTAAGAAGGAAGAAATGTGAATTGTATTAGACAGAGAGACACAGGGGACTTCAAATTTATCTATAACAGTTTAGTTTTCTAAAAAATATCTGAAGCAAATATAAAATATTAATCTCTGCTCCTTTTGGGTGTCTGATACATGAGTACTTTGGATTTTTCCATATTTAAAACTTAAGTTAAAAGGAACTTTCAGAAAGATGATTCTGAGAGTAAAAGCTAGAGGGAGGCAACAAGGGTAAGAAAAGGATGTTTTTAAGTAGAGGAAACATGAGTAAAATATAAGAGGGATATGTTAACATTGGGAGTATTACTTACCAACGGAAGCAAACTGCGAGTCGAGACCCAAAGTCAAAAGCATGAAGAAAAATAATATGGACCAAAATGGCCCACCTGGGAGTTGAGCTAGAGCTTCTGGATAAGCAATGAATGCCAAATCAAAACCTAAGAAAAATGAATGGCATTTTCATTTAAAATTAGTTGCCAAGAAAACTCACATATTTGAACATTTTCAAAATAAGATACTAGAAAAACCTCATTTTAATTTGGCAACCCAATCCATAATATACATTCTTTAGCAACTGTTTCACTTTCACTTTTAAAAGCGTTTGACTGGGTTGTTCTACGATGTGATAATGTGAACATATGACGTGAATTAAGCTAGTGAGATAAATTTTGTAAATGGTACATTTCTCACATAGGAAATCTTAACTATATCAATGATTTTGTTCAGCTGATTTTATTTATTTTTTAATTAATGAAGAACAATTGTCTTAAATGCCAGAAACCTAAATTAGGTCACCTTAGCCTAGAAATTCTAAAAAAAATTACACTATCAAGAAAGATATGTTCATGGAATTAACTTTTTAGTCTTTAACTCTCTTTCCAAATGTTTACCCAAAATCACTATAGGTAGTGCCATTTAATTATTTTTTTCACTGTACATTTCACAGTCGTGTAGTGCCATTTTATTTTTTTTATTGAAGTATAGTTGATTTACAATCTTATGTTAGTTTCAGATATACAGCATAGTGATTCAGTAGTTTTTGCAGATTATACTCCATTATAGGTTATTACAAGGTAATGGGTGTAATTTTAGTGCCGTTTTAATTATTATATGGATACCTGCAAAATTGTATGTAATGAAACTATAAATTGAATCTTATTTTCTATTTGTTTTATTTGTTTTTATTTTTGATTTATTTTAAACATTTTATCAAGAAGGCCCTTTTTTTTATACAGCAGGTTCTTATTAGTCATCAATTTTATATACATCAGTGTATACATGTGAATCCCAATCGCCCAATTCATTCTATTTGATGTATGTTACCTTTAGAGATGCTTTATTAAAAAATTTCAGTCATGTTATATGATACTCAGTTTTAAGTATTTTAAGTTTCTCCAACCTCCCAGAGGACTGATCTAGGAGTCAGGAGAATTAGCTTCTAGCCTAGGCTCTGTCACTTCCTAATGATTCGATCTTCTGCAAGACATAACATTTCTGTGCATCAATCCACTCCTCTGTAAATGAGGAGCTGGATACTAGATGATCTCCAAAGTCCTTTCTAGTCCTAACATTCTATTCTCATTCATCAATCTCTCCATCAAATGATACTAACCATAAATAGAAATTTAATAAGAAAGTCCTACTTAAAACAACCCTAGAACTCTGTTCCTGAGAATCTTTAGCCAGATAATTAAGCATCCCTAGTTAATGTCTTTAAAGTTAGGAAGTTCACTAATCAGATTCCTTTCAAGTTGGACACAGCTGTATACTCAGTCAGTTGTGTTTCTATCTGTATGACATTTGTGCGTTTTAAAATTCAGACCTAATAGTGTAATTTTACGTGGATTAATTTTTATATATAGTCTCTTATATATTCATATATACATATTAACACACACATGTATATATATATGTATGTGTATATAGATATACATACACACAAATGAAGATAATGCACGTAAAGTGAATAGCATGATGCCTGATACTTGCAATTGTGCAGTAAGTAGTTCCTATTAAGGACTAAACAAAATTTGGAAAAGATATTCTTAAACAAGTGTTCTGTAATGTATTGTTGTTTCTGAGATCATCTAAGAATTATTAAATCATTAAAACAATCAAGTTATATAAGATGAAATGAGAAAGAAAACACAATACCCTAAATCTTGAGTGCTTTAATTGCTGTAAAATAGATCAGTGTTTCTTAAATGAGCTATATTGAGTTAATCAAAGTTAATAATATATAGCATTACATACCTGATTTTACAACTTGAGACTTCCTTTCCAGATATATGAGCCATGTGTCCCAATATAGAAAAAATAGCAAATCCAGTGAACACACTAGTGAGGCAATTTGTCAAACAAATTACAATGGCATCTGAGAAGCAGTTGTTATTGAACTTATTGTAAGATAACAGAGCAACTAAAACACCCCAAGCCACTGACAAGGAATAAAATATCTGTGTGGCAGCATCTTTCCAAACCTACAAGAGAAAATAATATTTAAAAATACACTCTTAATTTTTCATTTGTATAAAATATTTCATATATACAAATGAATAAATATTCATACAAGAACAAAATAAATACCCAAGTACCCACTACTCAGCTTAAGAAATAAAATGTTACTAGTCTATTAAAGCCTCCCTGTGCCCCTTCCTGATCATATCACTCTTCCAACCTCAGTGGTAACTGCTATCCTGACTTCTGTGTTTATCATTTCTTCAATTTTCTTTATATTTTTACTAACCTAAGCAATATGGCATTTAGCTTTACATGTTTCTGAGTTTATAGAAAAGTTTTCTTAAAGCATATAAACTTATACAACCTGCTTTTTCCATTCAGTAGTGTATGAGATTTATCCATTATCAATTTGAACCACATGAAATTTCAATTTTGTAAGTCAAAAATGAAAGAATATAGGCAAATTCATATGGTTCAATTAAATGTATGTAGTTCTGAACATTTTTTTCCACTGCTGTATTGCCCCACTAAATATTGCCAAATTGTGCTCCAAAGTAGTTGCATCACTTTGCACTGCCACCAGCTGGTATGAGAGTTCCCATTCCCCTACATCCTTGCCAACACTGGTCAGAATTTTTAATACTGTCCAAATTAGTGGCTGTGAAATGAGTTTTGATAACCCTAAGTACTTTATAAGGTTTAGCATGTTTTTATGTGTATATATATATTCCATAGTCTTTTCCTGTGAAATTCCTGTTCATACTTTTTGCCAATTTTTTGTTTGGGTTATTTGCCTTATTTGAGCTCTAGGAATTCTTTATGTAGTTCGGATTCTAATCCTTTAGCTGTTATATATGTTAGTATTTTTCTCCCAATTTGTGGCTTATATTTTTCACCTCTTAACATTGTGTCCTTTGACGAACCAAAGATTTTGTTTTAATGTAACTGAAGGTATTCATCTTTGATTTTATGTATTGTTCTTGATTTCTCTGACTTAAAAAAAGAATCCTTAGCCCAAGGTCATAAAGCTACTATCCTATATTTTCTTCTAAAAACTTAAAGTTTTGCTTATATCCTTAAGTTTTCAGTTCACCTGAAATTGATATTATGCATATTAAATTAGAAATCCCAACACACTGTTTTCTAAATGGAATATCAATTATCTGAAGATAATTGATATTATCAATTATGTCCAAAGATAATTGATATTTTCAATTATATCATTTGGATATCAATTTTATATCAATTGGATAGTCCATCCCTTTCCCACTGACCTGCATCCCCACCTCTGCCACATATCAATATCCATATGTTCATGAATCTGTTTCCGAGATTACTATTCTGTGCCACAGGTCTGTATGTCTATACCTAGGCTAACACCACATTGTTTTTATACCTATAGCATTATAATATTGTTTCATATCTGGTAGGACAAGTCTTCCTCACTTCCTCAGAAACACCTTGCTTTTTTGCCTTTTCTCCTTTGCATAAATTTTAGAATAAATTTTCAAGTTCCATGGAAACGGTGCTGGGAATTTGGTTGCAATTCTATTTACTCCACATATCAACTTGGGGACAATAAAAACATTACTTCTTAACAAGGGTGGTACTAGGCAGTTTTTGAAGAATGATGATACATTTAGGCATCCCCTCAGTCATCCAGTACCCTCATTCCATGTTTTGATTAGAGCCCCACGTGGCTGGCCTCATCTCTCCATCTAATTCGACCCCTTTATCATTCCCCCTTTCACAATTTACCCCTCCTATGTCTCTGCTAAAGGACAATAATAAATCTTGAAACAAACCTAGGTAAATCCATTTTAATAGTAAAATTCTGTAGATATAACATTACCCCAAAGAAAAATCTAATTGTGAAGACTTCACATAATAGGGCTGGCACATATGTAGGCAAAAGTGTGCTTTTAGTCCATCTGAAAACAGGACTGGTCAGTGGAAGGCAGGCCGTATAACATGCTGACTAACAGTTCTTGCTCTGGAGTCAAAAAGAATGAAGCCTAAATCCAGTACGTCTCACTTTCATTGAATTTGATTTATTTAACATCTTCAAGCCTGTTTCATCATCTATAAAGTAGAGATGATGATGATGATAATAATAGTAGTAATAATTATGTGTCCTAGGAAGGATGTGAGAATTAAATGAGATAACATATGTAAAGCAATTAGTAGGATACTCAGTGATAATTATTATTGTTTTTATGGAAAAGAAACATAAATTGATACTCGGTTTCTTTTGTGGAAGTTAAAAACAATAATTTTCTCCTTGAAAGATATGTAATCTATTTCCAATTTCAATTGAAATAAAGTTGTTAGGAGTGAAATAAATACTTACTAGGTCTTCAGAATACAGCTTGATGTTAGATTATTATTACATTTTATTTCTCACATGATTTTGTTAAGTAGAAGTGAAATATATATATAATATATATACTGGCAGGAAGCCAGTAGGAAGTAAAATGGATGGATAAATAGATGGATAGATAGACAGCTAGATCACGGTTAGTTCACTTATATATAACAAAATCATGTGAGAAAAAATGCTCTTTTATTTCTTAGGCGGTTGTACATATTAAGAAATGAGCAACAGGCTTAGTTGGTCTCTCAGCTGCTTTGACTTGATACATTATGTATGAATATGTGAGTTGGGGGAAGGAGGCTGCAGGTCGTGTGGCAGGTCTGGGATGTGTAAGAATGCTACTGCATACCATGATGTACCTAGGCTGCAAATAAAAGTGAAATATAGTTCCAAACATAGTTATAATCTCTGTATCTACCCATCTCATAGCTATATACAAGATTATTAGTTGAGTGATTAGGAAACCTTAATTCAAGATGCAAAAGCAGGCTATGTAGATTTAATTAAATGTGACTCTTCCTGGGTCTCAACTTCATCACTGTAAAATGACGGATTTGGGCTTCCCTGGTGGCGCAGTGGTTGAGAGTCCGCCTGCCGATGCAGGGGACACGGGTTCGTGCCCCGATCCCGGAAGATCCCACATGCCGCGGAGCGGCTGGGCCCGCGAGCCATGGCCGCGGAGCCTGTGTGTCCGGAGCCTGTGCTCCGCAACGGGAGAGGCCACAGCAGTGAGAGGCCCGCGTACAGCAAAAAAAAAAATAAAATAAAAAAATAAAATGACGGAGTTAGTAAAATAGTCACTGGAGGCCCCTCTAGCTATAAATTTCTATGGTTCTCTACTCTCCTAGAAATATCAGTAGAGTTCAAATACTTAAAGAAAAGGAAAAAATATATACTTATGATTGCATGTTTAGAATATGGATTGGAGAAGAATAAAAAACATCTAAGAAAAAATTCTCATTGCCAGCAGACCCAAAGAAGGCATGAGGGTAGTGTTTGTGTTGGGGAGAGGAGGTAGGATGATTAAACTGTATGTTTCATAAGGAGCTTTAGGCTTAGCTCTGATGTTTTAAAGACAATAGAGACACCGAAACACAGACCAGTATGAAATAGTCATATAAAATTTTCTGGATAGTTTCATGGAGCTATAAAGCCCAGGTGATCTGAGGCTTGTAAAAGCCACTTAAAGGAATATCAAAGGGGTTTTTCAACTGTGCTCCATGTTATGAGGTTTAAAGAAAATGGAGGGTCCACTTCTTAGGGAAAATGTTGCATCTACAATAATATAGTATTATATAACAGCAATAATTAAAATACTTGTGTCCTCATATTTATATAACAGTTTACCATTTCAAAGAACATTAACATATTTTATCTTGTTTAATAACCTAACAGAGGGAAGATGGTGAGTCCCAACTTCCATTTTATTTGCTTCTCATGCATTACCAAAAATGGTCTAGATGGAAAGAGACTAACAGACAAGATTAAAAGATATGAGGCCCAAGATAAATGAAGAAATCAATAGTGGTCTACGGACACATCAAACTATGTTAATCTCCAGCACATAAACAATAAAAGTTCATGGTTCTAAAATAATTTAGGGTTTTTTGGTTAATTATTGAGTAAAAATTATTTGGACACACAGAAGGTAACTGAAGGCCAGAGACTGACCTCTCAATTTTCAAAAAGGTAAAGGATGGATTTCCATGACTAAAAACTGATAAATTTGACTTGCTTACCAGAAATGTTCTACAACAAATAATTAAATATCCAGATTGTGAGTATTTAGAAAGTCACAATTGCTGGAAATTAGCATGAGTTCCACAAAGAATACCATAGCATTTCCATTTCCATAGCCTAATATCCATTTTGGCTAACACTACTAATATGGTAGATATTATAGTGTTTCTTGATTTTAATGTAATATCGTGGGGTTTTACCTGACCAGAAGCTTAATGTGTTCCAAGAATGTGACATGACTACTAAAAAAGTGAAACTGTTATTAGCCTGTATCAATAGAAGCATAGTATATAGAGTACACTTACAGACAATGCTGTCTGCAGTCAAAATTGTAAAAGATTTTATGTACCTATGATACACACAGCCATTGTCTGGAGATGGACTAATATTATAAGGGGTTACCAATTCATATTCATGGCGCATATTTATGTGTCTGGTACAAGTAACAGTTTTGTTTATGGAATGCTTCATCCATTTCAAATTTATGTTTTAACTTCATAATATTAACTTTTGATACTAACTTTTGAAGACAATTAAAATTTATATTAGACCATTAAACCATCAGCTATAATCTTTAAATCTACTACGAGTTTATCTGATAAGTCACATAGCCCTAGTCATCAATTTGTGGGTATTCATGCATGAAATATTCTTTTTCAGATTAATAAGCCCCAAATCCTTTTGGTCAAATAGAATCAGTTTGAATAAAATGACTTTGAAAATCCTATTGCTAAAAATGATTGTCTCACTTCCAATAAGAGAGCATTAGTGCCATGTTCAATAGTTAAATCAGACATCCTAGGGGACGGAAACACTAATAAACTTAAGTACATATTCTTTTGCACGCTACTATATTATGACACTCCATGGCAATCAAAGATTTTCAATATTGGCTTTTAAGTTTTACCTCCTCAGATAATTTGAAATCCAAATTGTCTTACCTCAGCTTCCCTAAGTTTTGTAAAATTTGACTGTGCTCCAATATAGTATGAAATGCCTTTTGATGCACCATCCAGAGTTGCCCCTCGGATCAGCAGGATGAGCAAGGCAACATAGGGGAAAATAGCTGTAAAATATACCACCTACCAAGAAGAACAACCAAAAGCTAATGTTATTTTTTTAAATCATGGTGTATAATTATATACAAATAAAGTTATTAGCCAGTTGAAATTAGTAAAATAAAGTATCAAAGATTTCATTAGGTTATTAATGTCCGATAATACTAATACCAATGTGGGCATAACTTTCTCTTTCTGTTCTCACCACTCTCAAATGATCCACTTTCAAAACACTCTGATGTATGAAGCAATATTTACCAGGTTTGTGTTGTAAATACTCAATACATTAACAATGGTGACTTGGAATCTAGATCGAGTGCCTTCCTAAATGTATCCTAATAAATGTCTGAGGGGACTGAATAGCACCTCTTGGTAAATTACTGCATTGATGTGGGAAGGGAAATGATTTTAAACCCTGCTATGATACTCAATCCCCAAGGAGAAGGAAAATCTCCTAGTAGGTGTCCAAATCCCACGAAAGTTGATTAAGTGAATACTTAATCAACACTTGCTATTATTATCCTTAAAGCTACCATTAAGAGAGTTTGATAGCACACATATATACGTGTGAACTGCTTGTGTCCTAGATAATACATGGTTCCAGATGAGCAGACTGCCTTTGAGGCTGGCTTTTCATTAATGTGGATGATTTCTTTGGTCCATAGATGTCCTATGTTTGACAATATGCCCAAGGAGATGATTTAAACAAGTCATCCAGAGACCAATAAAAATTAATTGCGTGGATAAATGGCTTTTAATGGATTCTTTCAATATTAACATCAAAAAGGAGCCAAAGGTTTCAAAAATGTGCAATTGCAACATTATTTTGGAAAGTTTCCACTGACTTTGTGATGTTCACTGTGTTTTTCTGATCTAACAGCATGTCTCATTACAATGTAACATTAATTGACTGTGCTAGATATTGTACCAGAACACAAAGATAGTATCCACAGTTATTCCTGTCGTCTTTCTTTACGGAAATTTCAGTCTAGTAGTTACAAACACATACACATTTACTTTTCTGAGTACTGTCCAACTGCTCACAGAGAAAATTTCATACTGTTCTCTGAAATTGCCACAATGTTCTCTGAAAGTTTAAAAAATAAAACAATGAAGTGGGAAATGTTTTTCAGAAGAGGACTCTGCTGAGACAAGGTTCTGAGTCAATTTTGGCAAGCTTTAAGAGAACAATGGTATAGTTTTTTTCCTTCTCTCTCTAACAAGGAGAATCCTGACACTGTCACCCTATATAACCTATATAACAAGGATCTAAACTTTCCAAACCAAACATTGCAATATATAATTCCATTCAAGATGCTTCTTTATTATAGTAGGACAGAAATACTCCCAAGCCTCAGAATGCTGTATCAGCTAGAAGGGCCCAAGTTTAGAGAAATTGCACACATCTAGTACTAATTTTTGCTTGTTTTGTTTTATTTTTAATAATAGCAGGGTTCTTATGTATTTTCTTAGAGCGAGGCTGCCTACTTAGAAAGCTTTTCACACATTTGAATGTTCCCATCATAGAAAAAACATGCATTTGGTACTACCTGGCATTGAACTACAATGAAATTGGAAAACAGCTACATCAATGTCTAATGTGTTTTCTAAATTACCTTCCCAGAAGACTTGATTCCTCTAAATAGTGCTGCTCCAACTATGAGCCAGGCCAGAAGAAGACGAAGTGCTAAATACCACACAATGACTCCAGTCTCATCCAATCCACTTGACCGTTGGCGCCACTTTACTGAAAACACATAAGCCCTTTGATGAACACACAATCACTTGTCTTTTTTTTTTTTTTTTTTTTTTTTGCGGTACGCGGGCCTCTCACTGTTGCAGAGCACAGGCTCTGGACGCGCAGGCTCAGCTGCCATGGCTCATGGGCCAAGCCGCTCCGCGGCAGGTGGGATCTTCCCAGACCGGGGCTCAAACCCTTGTCCCCTGCATCGGCAGGCGGACTCTCAACCACTGCGCCACCAGGGAAGCCCCACAATCACTTGTCTTAATACATTGAATTTTTTAATATCTTTCATCCAGGGAGAAGCTTCATGAGTACTTTATTAATACATCAACATTGTGTGAGTATTTTATTGATACAGTTGTATGGAGGGGCAAACATAGTTCAGTGAAAAATTAGGCTCTGAACTTTCTGGTCAACTGCAGCCAATCCAAAGTTCCAAACCCCAGAATAAAAGACACACTCATTCCTTTAGCTATGATTTTACCCTAATATTTCAAAGCCCCTGTATGGAAAGAATTTAACCTTACATCAGATTATTTCATTTTACTTGTTACGGTAGTTTTTTCTCAAGTTCAAATGATGGAGAAAACATTTAAATTGTATTAAATATTTTCTTATTCATCATACTTGTAGTTATCAAACCTA
Organism: Mesoplodon densirostris; assembly: GCF_025265405.1. Classification (NCBI taxonomy): domain Eukaryota; kingdom Metazoa; phylum Chordata; class Mammalia; order Artiodactyla; family Ziphiidae; genus Mesoplodon; species Mesoplodon densirostris. The sequence goes on from NC_082681.1 coordinate 16,954,522, forward strand.
AATGGTCCCATTATTTTTACCTTTTTCAAAGGTATAATTCCATGATTTCCACTAGGGACATATATGGATCTAGGATTTTAATTCTTAGCTTGATATTTGGAACATTTCAAGGTCCAAATTTTAAAAGGGTCACAAAGAGCAACAACATGGAGCTGAGGAAGAGCTCATTACAGCAATAGTCAAAGAAGTTATGTAAGGGTAAAGGGTAGGTATACAGTAAGGAGATAAAAGAGAGCTCAGTTAAAATTAATAAAAGCACATATAACCCCAAACATCTATTTTTGCCATATAATGACAATTATAAGCAAAATGGATAATGAAGAATCTCCGCCTTAAATAGCAATTTTGCCCCCAATATTACTCATCACCCACCTGTTTATCATTAGAACTTGCTCATTAGAGTCTAAAAGTTGCATATTTTTCCTTCACAGCAATGCCCTAGCTTATAGCTAATAAACACTGTATAAATCATCACTGAGAACATTGTGCCCATTTAATAACTAATTTATAAATGACAATCTATTAACTATGAGCTAATTTTGCAGGCTACTACTACTCACACAGGCTAGGTAAACATTTGAGTCAAACGAAGTATAATTTGCTCTGACTTGACTCCCCCCGCCCTTTTTTTTCTACTTATATGGGTTAAGAAAAGAGCGGATCAATATTTTATGGTTATAAACATTTTTAATAACATCCGTTTAAGGTGTAGATAATTTACTGTACTCACTTCCAATATTGTTCACTGGGAAGCCGCCCTGGCTGATAAACTTCACTTCCATTGATGCAGGTAAAATTGTTGGCGTCTACCCAGCTTTTATTCACTTGGAAGATTTCACCTAGCTTTATACTCACATTACAATGTGTCACTAAAAATTAGAAAAAAGAATACATACACAGACACATACTTAGTTTTAGAAGAGTACTTACCTGGAAAAAAAAAGTTTTAATGATGAAACATTTAAAGTACTGTCTAAATTGTTACTTGGTGAAGGTGGAGTAGAAATCTTACAAATGGAATAAGCCATGCACATTCAGCATCTGAAATCCTCTCTACTACTAAGCTGGGGGTGAGTATGAAAATATCTGCTTTTTTAAATTGTGGTTCTATTTAGAGTAATAACAGCTATAGAGTAACAATCATTTCAGTTGGGACTTAGTGCTCTAAGGAGCTTTTCATATGTGGACTTATTTAACCTATATAGATAAATGACACCTTTAAATTCCTAAGAGGTGTTAAATCTTTATCACTTTATCCTCCAATATACACAGGCAATCTCAGTGGTAATAGTCTACAATATGGATGCTACATTGTCCCAAAGATTAGCAACACTCAACCATCAACTGAAACACTACTACTATCATAAATAGTGCTTTTCTCTCTTACCACTTTCCCATTTTCTTCCTTTTCTTGATGCCCACAACTTAGGCCTGCAAGAAGTACTCCAAGTAGTGGTTTAGCCTTACTGGGTGCCCTCAGAAATTAACATATTGCATTAATCAATTTTCAGGTTATACATGCTTTATTCTGCTTTTATCAATAACCTATGGTTCACTTAAAATTGAACCTAAATTGGTTAGAAAATGATTTAACCCTTTAATCTTCTTAGAAAATATAAAAGACTGATGCAGAGTTAATAATATTTTTTTAAATAAATAAATGAATTTTACCTACAGGAGATCTGCTACAGGTTTTATCTGCCCAATAAGAACAAGTTTTCCATGGTAGTTCACGTTGAAAAGAAGCAAACATGTAGTAAAGACTATGGGCAATTATGACATTATAATAGATTGTCACAAAAATGGATATCAGGACCATTGTAATCCCCACACCTGGAAAAGAGAACAATTAAAATAAAAAACAAGTGAAATTTGTTGTCCTACTTATTAAAGCTGCATCTCAATTTCCACAAAATCTATTTTAAAATGAGAAAACTGTTTCAAACAATGTTTTCTCTCTCTCTCTCTCTCTCTCTTTTTTATGTGGGGAGGCACTACTACTGTCTGAGTAGCTTTCTTCTCAAAATTATTTTGATGATTGACTTTCTGAGACAGTTTTTGAGTTGATCAGAAAAAGGTTCTAAGATCAAAGACCTGTATTAAGCCATCAAATTCACATAAGGGAAAAACATGTTCATTATTCTTTCTTATTAAGTCTGTAAATTCTGGTCAGAGTGGATATTACTAAAAAAAATTATTCAAAGCTCATATCCTATCGACTGGCTGACCAATACTTCCCTCTTCATCTATAAACCAGCATTTTTAAAAACATCTTTATTATAATTGCTTTACAGTAGTGTAGTAGTTTCTGCTTTATAACAAAGTGAATCAGCTATACATATACATATATCTCCATGTTTCCTCCCTCTTGCATCTCCCTCCCTCCCACCCTCCCTATCCCACCCCTCTAGGTGGTCACAAAGCACGGAGCTGATCTCCCTGTGCTATGTGGCTGCTTCCCACTAGCTAGCTATTTTACGTAAACTGGGACCAAATGAGAGAGTGGCATGGACATATATAAACCAACATTTTGACAAGTAGAAGATAAATCCTTTGAATGAATGTCCTAAAAGGAGAGTGTACAGCATTTCTACAAGTGCATGTAAAGAAAATTCAATAATTCAGTAACAATCGAAATTTAAACTTCTGAAATTCCTTTAACTCAGTAGTTTCAAAATACAGCAAGCATATTGAATGTAGCTCCTATGTTAAGACTAGCTTTTGTGACAAAGCAAGAGAGTGGCATGGACATATATACACTACCAAACGTAAAATAGATAGCTAGTGGGAAGCAGCCACATAGCACAGGGAGATCAGCTCGGTGCATCGTGACCACCTAGAGGGGTGGGATAGGGAGGGTGGGAGGGAGGGAGACGCAAGGGGGAAGAGATATGGGAACATATGTATATGTATAACTGATTCACTTTGTTACAAAGCAGAAACTAACACACCATTGTAAAGCAATTATACTCCAATAAAGATGTTAAAAAAAAAAGATCAAAGAGACATATCAACAAAGAAAAAAAAAGAGTAGCTTTTGAGGTAGCTTCCTTAATATTCCAGCACTATATTCTATACACCTCGCTATAAATACATTTTTGATGTTACACTGAAACCTTTACAAGTAGTTTTCAGCAGCTAGCACATACCAAAATGATATCTAATCTTCAAACAGAAAGGCTATTGGATGTTTAATAACAATGAAAGCATTTAAAAAAAACCTCTCCTAGTGTCCTATTCCATGAGGAGCATCCAAGAAAAACTAGTGACCTGCCCTTCAACTCTTCTGAATGAGGCGTTCTAAAGGATATGCAAAAGCAAGAAGACAAAGACCACATATGAAGTAGAAAAAAAGCCAGAGCCATAAAGTGAATGCACAAGACTGTGTGCCAAGAGCATTCAAAAGGTGAAAACAGGAAAATAATGACACCTTTACAACTCTCTCATATCCTTCTTAACCCCTACCGTATCTGCAGCCCAAGCTAAAGAGAAATATAAATTAACATTTGATTTCTAAATTCGACAGTGTCAAATAGTCAGAAAAGCAACGTATGCCCTTTTTCCTTTAATATGAGGACAGCTATACGCAGGAATAGACCAATAAGCACAATAAGGAAAACACTTTAATACCAACCTTGAAACAATGGTAGAATCCTCCAAACTGAAACTGGACCTAAGCTAGCAAATTGTCCCAGTGAGCACTCTAGGAAGAACAAAGGTAAACCAGCCAGTGCTAGCATAATCGCATAAGGTATCAAGAAGGCACCTAGAAAACACACACAAAGAACAAAAGCACTATTATATGCCCAAATCTTGATGGCACTTTGACAACTAGCACAACATTTTGAAAGCATTCTGATATAGCGGAGTCAGAGAGTACTGGGTTTAAGCTCCAAATTTACTACTGTCTGTGAGAAAATAGTTGATTCTCTAAATCTTGGATTCCTCATCCATGAAATGGGGATGCTAGTATTACCTAATGAGGTTGCTGCGATTATTAAAACAATAGCCCGGGGCTTCCCTGGTGGCGCAGTGATTGAGAGTCTGCCTGCCGATGCAGGGGACACGGGTTCGTGCCCCGGTCCGGGAAGATCCCACATGCCATGGAGCAGCTGGGCCCATGAGCCGTGGCCGCTGAGCCTGCGCGTCCGGAGCCTGTGCTCCACAACGGGAGAGGCCACAACAGTGAGAGGCCCGTGTGCCACAAAAAAAAAGAAAAAAAAACAATAGCCCATAAAAAGCAATCCAGAGAAGTTGAATGATCACAGGCTTTGGAGCTAGATAGCCCTAGCTTTATATCCTGGCTCCATCATATACCAGTTATGTGACCTGGGGCAGTTTACCTAACCTCTTAACCTTGGGTTCCTCATAAATGGGAAGAACAATGCCAACTCATCAGTTTGTGGTAAGGGTTAAATCATAGAGCCTATGTGAAAACACTTGGCAAAATGGGCAGGCATATAGTATATTTTCCAAGTTAAGTTCCCTCCTTTCTCCTTAAAAAACAAACAGTTTTTAAGACTTAGGGTTCAAATGTTAAATGTGGCTCAAAGTGGAAGTTACTGCAGCTAAGTTCAGTATTCTCCAAATAGTCATAAGGGTCTTCACTCAACGTTAATAAGAAACATTATTTTTGGTGGAAGAATCTGAACAACTGAGATGCATTCAGAATTAACTTTCAATTTCATAAGGACTACATTCTGGCCAGTTAAATGAGAGTGGTAGTATCATGTGCAGCTTTGGGGAAATGTCCTTAAAAGAAAGGAGGCATGTCTTTCTTCACGTTTCCACCAGCCTGGTAACAGAACAGTTCAGCAACAACTTGGACCACGAGGTGGAAGATGTATGTTGAAGATGACAAAGCAACAGAGTATAACAAACCAGGGTTCCCAATATGTTTATGAATCTCCCGTGCCCACACTGAATTGCTTGTCTTTTAATCAACTCTTTTTGTTTAAGTTATTCTTGCAGTGAAATATTATTCAGCTTTAAAAGGAAGGAAATTCTGACAAGGGCTACAACATGGATGAACCTTGAAGACATTATGCTAAGTGAAATAAACCAGTCACAACACAACGAATATTGTGTAATTCCACTTATATAAGGTACGTAGCATAGTCAAATTCATAGAGACAGACAGTAGAATGGTGGTTTCCAGGGCATGTGTGGAGGGGAGAATAGGAAGCTAGTGTTTAATGAGTACAGATTTTCAGTTGGGAAAGATGAAAAAGTTTTGGAGATTGATGGTGGTGATGGCTGCACAACAATGTGCATGTACCTACTGCCACAGAACTGTACATTTAAAATTGGTTAAAATGTTAAGTTGTATATTTTATATACTTTATGACAGTTTAAAAAATGCCAGAAAAAGTCAATGTCAGCAACAGTCAATGTGCATGATGGGAATATTTTCCAAAATCTTTGAGGTGCTCCCTTGGGTACCAGTAAGATCAAAATTCAAAATTCTATTGTTAGAGACAATGTTACTGGGCTTCACTCAATTTTATTTGATGAAATAAGAAATTAAATGTTAATATAACCACAATTACATGCCAAAGGAAGTGTTATCACCCAACTATTAAATATTTAAATCCTTCAATGCTCTATTCTTACTTCCCTTTCAGTTTGTACGCCCTACACTGACATGAGGGAATTTCTTACACATCTAGAGCTTCAATTGTCATTTATATGCAGATGCCTTGCAAATGTATGTTTTCACTTATTTCCCTGAGATCAATTATTTTATGTTTCGAAGTCTCCTCAAACTCAACATGTCCAACACCAAATTCATGATCAGCACCCCCATACTTGGTTATTTCCCATCCATTCAATTGAGTAGGCTATAAAGCCAGGACCTTCACTCTCCTTTACATCTCATATCCTAGTATAAGCTCCTGTGTCATCATGTACTTCTTGTTATCACTTATCTCATTAATACTTTTACATGATTTCTGTGAGTATTTGATTGATTAATGTCTATCTCTCACACTAGAGTGCACATTCCAGGTGAGTAGAGACTTTTTTTTTTTTTTTGGTACGCGGGCTTCTCACTGTTGTGGCCTCTCCCGTTGCAGAGCACAGGCTCCAGATGCTCAGGCTCAGCGGCCATGGCTCACGGGCCCAGCCGCTCCGTGGCATGTGGGATCTTCCCGGACCGGGTCACGAACCCGTGTCCCCTGCATCGGCAGGCAGACTCTCAACCACTGCGCCACCAGGGAAGCCCCGAGACTTTATTTTTGCTCAAAGTCATATTCCCAGAATACAGCACAGTGCCCACCCTTTATGTGGGTGTTTAATAAATACGTGTTAAATAAATCTTTAAGCTCTGAACTCATAATTGGGAAATAAGTTTGATATGAAAAATATATAAATGTAATTCCTCTCCTTCCTGTCTATATGAAGATTTGAGTTATTCCCCAAGCAGGGTTAGTGGATTACACTTTGACACTCATCTTGAGATTACCCTGGCTATTGCTTTTAGTTCTGCGTTTTAGTTCAGTGCCATTTTGTACATTTACCTGAATTTCTTGAATGCTTCTAACTTGTCTAGTACAATGATTCCTGTATCTATCCCCTCTCATTATCTAATCCAAATACACTGTTCAATTCCTTGGGTGGAGAATAGTATATACTTGAGGCTCACAAGTGCAGGTAGAAGTCCTGGGGATGGGGATGAGGGTAAGGGAATGGGAGAGTTTATCTCAGGACTCAAACTCTGTGGGTTCAAGACGTGCTTTTGCTGCTAATTTCAAATGAGTTTACTTAACATCTGAATCTGTTTCTGCATTTCCAAAAGTAGACACAGTATTAAAAATACCTATAGCACAAAGTTATTTTGAGAACTCTGTGGAGGAATGACCCTGTAATTACTTTTTAAACTGTACAGTGACACAAATGTACATTAACTATCGCAGTGTGAATAAGGTTGGAGTGAATCCTAAAATAGCAGCGGGGGTAGGGAGGAGGTATTTGGCCAAGACTCACAATTTGTAGGTAACTACTTTTACAGCATTTCTACTTCGTTTTTGTTTGTTTCTTTGTTTGTTTGTTTGTTTGCGGTACGCGGGCCTCTCACTGTTGTGGCCTCTCCCGTTGCGGAGCACAGGCTCCGGATGCGCAGGCTCAGCGGCCATGGCTCACGGGCCCAGCTGCTCCACGGCATGTGGGATCTTCCCGGACCGGGGCACAAACCCGTTTCCCCTGCATAGGATGGCCCAGTTATCTTCTGTGGTCTGGGCTAGTATTTGGCTGGTCTGGCAGGTAATTGAGGTGACCTCAGGTCCCAGTATCCAGCATCGGCAAGCGAACTCTCAACCACTGCGCCACCAGGGAAGCCCGATCACTGGTGTTTCTTGCTGTAATTTTCCACTGACCTCTGAATCAGCAATTATGGCAGTGATTGTGATGCAGGAAGAGACTCTTTCTGTTATTTGGGGCCCATACAGAGTTAGAAAGAGAAGGGCTTTGAACTTCAGGTAACGATGGTCTCAGTCAGTCAGTGAGTGCGAGGCGCGGTCGTGCGCTCGGTAGCCAGCGGCACAGGGGAAGTGCAAGCCCAGCCAGAGCGCACCGCTGCTGTTAACAGAGGTGAGGCACAGACTGCTGTGACGGAGGCGGCCTCTTGGGACACACCATAGGCTTGGGCCACTATCCTAAGCCTACATGTTGTAAATGTCATGATTGCATTTAATGGTCCTGGAACAAGCAAGAGAGCGAAACTTTGTGCATGTGTGTGTGTGAGAGAGCATGCGCTGAATGATGTGCACGTGTGGAAGTGTGATATGGTGGACCTGCGTGTGCTGGGTGCCTGTGGGCATCCTTTCGGTTTGGGTAAAGCACTGTGAAGGGATGGGGGCGTTAGGGTGTATGTGGTGTGTGTGCTGATGGGGGCAGGGAAGGGGAACCTTCCAGTCACCCATGGCTCAGGTAGGTGACGTAGTATTCAGCAGTGGGGTGGCTGAGGGGCACTGGGAAGGGGGTGCCTGATATTTTGGGCTTTGTGGGACTCTGGAACCAGACATTATCTTAATCAGAAATTCTGGATCTTTCTTAGCTTGCAGACTACCACCAATAATAGCTACAATTTATTGAGCATTTACCGTGTGCCAGGTCCTGTGTGCTAAGGTCTTTCCCTGTATGAGTTCATTTGACTCTTCTAACAGTGCTATGCAGTAGGCACTGTAACTTCCTGTTTACTCTGGAGGAAGAAACTGAAGGCACAGAGTGTTTAAGCAACTTCCCTCAGGCCACTCAACTCCTAAACAGCAGAGCCAGGCAGCCTGGCTACATAGCCCATGCTCTTTGTCACGATGCTCTACAGCCTCTTATCTGTCATCTCCCTATCAAAACCCACTTATTCTGAGGACCCCAACACTCTCCTTTTACAGCTACGGAAAAAGGAGCCTGGAGAGGAGAAGCAGCTTGCCTAAGGCCCAAGTGGCCACTGGTAGAGCCCGTACTTCAGCCACAACCTGCTCTGTCCTTGACGTTGGGCAGCCAGCCTCCTGGGCTGGGTGGGCGGCATCTTCTCTGTGAACACCTTACACAATTCTGGTCCCGCTGTCATTAGCAGCCTTGATTTCAAGGGCTTGAGCATAGCTGGTCAGAAACAGAGTCCCTTTGCTGGTTTGAAGGCAAATGGAATCATTCCATTTTGTTTCCCTTTTGTCATTAATATTGTGAATGAGGGTATATTTTGCTTAAGGCTGTGCACATATGCACCTTCCAAAGTCCTCCAACCTATCAGCCTCGCAGTAATACGGGGAAGGCGAGTTTGACAAATCTAGTGAAACACCTCAGAGGACACTAATCCAGGAGGGTTATTGCCTATTTTTTTTTAAATAGCCAAAGTGCTAAGACAGGATCTGTGTAACACCAGGGGCTAAGCCATAGGAATATGAAGATTCTTTTATGAATGGCTCTTGGTGATATGACAAAACGAAATGAAATATAAGGAATTGTAAAATTACTTTGTAACTTTACATTTTACGCTGTGAAGCCATGTGTATATGATAAGCAAAACAGAACCACACATGGTTGATCGATGCTTTTGACCATCTTAATGGCCAAATGGTATGTACTGCTTGGGTGCTGGGATCATTTATGCACAAATTAGGCAAGGCTGACCACCTCTAGAATGAGCTGATTGGGGATGAAACAGCCCTAGCAGTGGTTGTGAGATAGCCCCTCCTAAATTTTTGGAGCAGCATATGCTCCATCTATTTCTCTGCTAACTTGGAAATATGATGTTTTTAACCAAGAAGCAAAGTCTAGATTGGAAGAAATAGATACAAAGCACAGACTGTAAATCAGAAATGCACATTATGCATTTTACTCTGGAAATGTAGCAAATGAACTCACTAGATAAATCAGTGGATGAGCCAACTTTCCAGAAAACTGTCAGAACAGCCATGGAGGACAAGAGAAAGCTTATTTAAGAGTACGTCCTACAAATGTGGTATACATACACACACACACACACACATACACACAAACACACACACAATGGAATACTACTCAGCCATAAAAAAGAATGAAATGCCATTTGCAGCAACATGGATGAACCTAGAGATGATCATACTAAGTCAGAAACAGAAAGACAAATACCATATGATATCACTTATATGTGGAATCTAAAATATTGACACAAACGAACCTAACTATGAAACAGAAACAAACTCACAGACATAGAGAACAGACTTGTGGTTGCCAAGGGGGAGGGAGGTGGGGGAGGGATGGAGTGGGAGGTTGGGGTTAGCAGATGGAAGCTATTATATATGGAATGGATAAACAACAAGGTCCTACTGCATAGCACAGGGAACTATATTCAATACCCTGTGATAAGCCATAATGGAAAAGAATATGAAAAAGAACACATATACACACACATATATATAAATATATGCATATGTTCATAAATATATGTATATAAACACGAACATATATATATATATATATAACTGAATCACTTTGCTGTACAACAGAAACTAACACAACATTGTGTCAATAAAACAGCTAATCTTTAGAAAAAATAAATTTTAAAAAAAGAGCACAACCTTCAAAAATGGCTAGGCTCTTCACCTCATACTAGCTAACAAGACAGAAGACTGGCAGTTTTGGTGGGTATAGTTTCCCCTGGTTTAAAAAAAAAATTTTAATAAAAGTTATACCAGGGTAACTGCCTATAGCTGGGTGGAAATGGAGGGGAGGTAATAAATTAACAGCATCTTCTGACACACAGGAGAAATACTATTTTATTTTATTTTATTTTTAACATCTTTATTGGAGTATAATTGCTTTACAATGGTGTGTTAGTTTCTGCTGCATAACAAAGTGAATCAGTTCTACATATACATATATCCCCATAACTCCTCTCTCTTGCGTCTCTCTCCCACCCTCCCTACCCCACCCCTCTAGGTGGTCACAAAGCACCGAGCTGATCTCCCTGTGCTATGCAGCTGCTTCCCACTAGCTATCTATTTTACATTTGGTAGTGTATGAAAACCTAAATAGACATTTCTCCAAAGAAGATATACAGACTGCCAACAAACACATGAAAGGATGCTCAACATCACTAATCATTAGAGAAATGCAAATCAAAACTACAATGAGGTATCACCTCACCAGTCAGAATGGCCATCATCAAAAAATCTACAAACAATAAATGCTGGAGAAGGTGTGGAGAAAAGGGAACCCTCTTGCACTGTTGGTGGGAATGTGAATTGATACACCCACATGGAGAACAGTATGGAGGTTCCTTAAAAAACTAAAAAGAGAGTTACCATACGACCCAGCAATCCCACTACTGGGCATATATCCTGTATAATTCAAAAAGAGTCATGTACCACAATATTCATTGCAGCTGTATTTACAATAGCCAGGACATGGAAGCAACCTAAGTGTCCATTGACAGATGAATGGATAAAGAAGATGTGGCACATATATACAACGGAATATTACTCAGCCATAAAAAGAAATGAAATTGAGTTGTTTGTAGTGAGGTGGATGGAACTAGAGTCTGTCATACAGAGTGAAGTAAGTTAGGAAGAGAAAAACAAATACTGTATGTTAACACATATATATGGAATCTAAGAAAAAAAAACAGGGTTCTGAAGAACGTAGGGGCAGGACAGGAATAAAGACGCAGACGTAGAGAATGGATTTGAGGACACGGGGAGGGGAAGGAACGAAGTGAGAGAGTGGCATGGACATATATACACTACCAAGAGAAATACTCTTTTAAACATTTTTCTTTCTTTTTTAAAAACAACAACAACAAGAATTTAATATCAGCTGTCAACAAATAGAAGGACAGGAGAAAGATGAGTACAAGGATTTGGAAATTAGACACATAGTCGTAAGTTCTTCCGAAATATTTCCAGTTCTACTTTTTGAAGTGTTAGGCTACTGTGCAGAAAAAACAATAGATTTGTAGCTGAGAAATGATGCTCCTGAGATCTTAATTGTTATTTAAAATAATGAGAACTGCAACAAGAACTTAAAAATATCATGGTGGTGGGCTTCCCTGGTGGCGCAGTGGTTGAGAGTCCGCTGGCCGATGCAAGGGACACGGGTTCGTGCCCCGGTCCGGGAAGGTCCCACATGCCACGGAGCGGCTGGGCCCGTGAGCCATGGCCGCTGACCCTGAGCATCCGGAGCCTGTGCTCCGCAACGGGAGAGGCTGCAACAGTGAGAGGCCCGCGTACCGCAAAAAAAAAAAAAAAAATGGTGGTTATTTAATCACTTTGGTAGTTTCTAACACCAGAAATGTCATGTATTCTCTGCAAAGTTTTATGTTTCCTTTGATCTATTTCTTTGTGGATTTCCTAACTCCTACAGTTATTTCTTGAAATAATCACTTGTTTATTCTGTTAAGTAGAAAAACTTCTAAGCTATTGTACATATACCTTGGAAAGAATAAACAATTATACTGATCCCAAAGCTTGAATAGCACTCAATGATATTCAAATACATTATCTTATTTGTCTCACAAACACCCTGTCTGTAAGGCAGACCCTGTTATTTCCATTTTACAGATAGAAAATTGAGGCCCCAAGACATTAAGTGACTTACTAAGATCATCTTGCAAGTGGTAGAGCTAAATGTAAGCCACTTTTCTGACTCTACCATTCTATACCTAGAGGATGTCTGACGCAGAGCAATTTTCAAATATAACTGAAAGATGTTTAACCCTGGTTATTGGAGAGCAGACTACCATTTAGTGAGGTGAATTGGCCAGGCATCTTCACATCCACCTGCAATCCAATAAGGGGATCTAGGCGAGGCTGGGAAGGATTGTGTATGTGAGCACAGCTCCCTTTGGCTTGAGTGCGCCATGGCCCCATCCAGGACCAGCTGCATAATTTGTGAGGCCAAGTGCAAAATGAAAATGCAAGGTTCCTTGTTCAAAAATCATTAAGCATTTCAAGACAGCAACAGCAGAGCATTCAACCAAGTCTGGGGCCCTTCTAGGCACAGCCCTCTGACTACATGGGTTGCATGCCCAGGAGGCTGGACCTGGCCCCTGTGCCGCCCAAAGCACTAATAGTGAGTGTTCAGAAGACTTTTCCTCAGGCAGTACTCCATCAGGAAAGTGACCAGAGAGCGCCTGGCATGGCTAGCCCAGACTGCCTCTGAGAAACTGCCACGGAAGTTTCTGTTTCCTCAAATATACAGTAGAGAAAAATAAGCAAAAAGTAAGATGAAAGGATTAACTGAAGCTCCAATAAAAGAAACAGAAGACATTTGTGCAAACACAAGTGAGAGTGACAAGAGTTGATCAAATATGATGGAGACATAGAGTAGGTACTCAAAGAATATTTGCCAAAAGACTAATGGGATGGATTTGTGCTTAGTCACATACCTACCCCATCTTCTAACTCGTATAGGTATTATAATATGGAAATATGGGAACACATGGATTACGTAAGTGATTCCCAGCAGCTCAGAACCTGGGCTCCATATCATTGGAGGAAGAAGCAATTTCCTACTAGGTAGAATCCTCCAAAGGCTTGCTCAGGGCAGTTTCTCAATGTGCCCACTTCTCCTGGGATTCATGCCTTTATTGTCAGCCACAGGGTTGGTCACACTCCGCTTATGGCTCTGATCAAGGATTCTGTAGCGTTGCTACTGCTGAAACAAAAAGTTACATGGGAGCTGGGACTGAGGCACTAAATAAGAGGAACAAAAATAGCTCCTTTCCTGTTAAAATTGAAAATATTATCTGGAGAGCCAGTTAAGAGTTCAGACACAGGAATGAGGCCAACTTAAGCCTGAAATCCCCCTTTGCTATTTTGAACTTTGTGATCTTGTCTAAGTCACTAATCTTTCTAGCATCAGTTTCCTTTCATGTAAAATGAGGATAATACCTACCCCATTAGGATGCTGTAAGGAATTAGTGAGATCATTAAAGTATGTAAATTGCTTAGCACCTGTGCCTGGCAATTGATAGACACACAAAAGATGCAACTGCTATTATTATTGGAAAAATTAAATAAGTATTGCCACTATTAGCTCCAGATCTTAAAGTCCATTTTATATCTTTATGAAAAGTATAATGATCCCCAAAATATCAACACTGTATGTTCTTGGGATGCCAAGTCTCAGGTTTTTAAATATGAGTGGGCCTTTTAACATCTTGCATGACTTTAGGTGTAGTTTAGAGAGAAGTTGGGGAGTCATAACAAAATTGTGTCAACACAGCATTTTATTTTATTTTATTTTGCGGTACGCGGGCCTCTCACTGCTGCGGCCTCTCCCATTGCGGAGCACAGGCTCAGGATGCGCAGGCTCAGTGGCCATGGCTCACGGGCGCAGCCGCTCCGAGGCATGTGGGATCTTCCCAGACCGGGGCACGAACCCGTGTCCCCTGCATCGGCAGGCGGACTCTCAACCACTGCGCCACCAGGGAAGCCCACACAGCATTTTATTTTAGACTCTATAACATTTTGGTTTATTCTTGTGAGTTTTCAATTAAAACACATTCATTTAATATGTAGGTTTTAATGACAGTTACATAAATAACTGTAATGACAATCATGTGAAATAAATTACGTATAAGGATTAAGTCTGGAAGGGAATATGGGAAAGAAAAAGGGTTGTACTATCAGGGACAAGGGCTTATTTTTAAATATTCACTTTAATGTTGTTGAATTGTTAATTTAGCAATAAGTAGTATTTTAGTTATATTTAGGTTTAAAAAAGAAAAGATATTCACAGTAATATAAGATACTTTTACTCATGCATAATTAAAAGAAGAAATCAATATTCATCTTGTTCTTATATTCCCTTTAAAACATGAAAGTGGAAGAAGAGGTCAAATACCCCAAATCACTGAAGACTTACCTATTGATTTTAAGTAAACAACTTCCTTTGATCTTTGTTTTTCAAATGTAGTGTATTGTTTTCCATAAATATTCACACCAAAAGAAGGGCTCTCTGGTTTTACCATTTCTTCTTGCAGTCCATAGCTCTAGCCTTTGACGCCATATGCACATCTAAGTGATCATTCCCCCACTATCACTACAAGTAACAGCCCACACCTGGAAGTCAAATGAATCCTTCTAAAAGACTTTTTGTAAAGTTTACCCCTCTCCTCTTCCTTTCAAAATCCTCAGTTGTATTCTAGTGGCTATAGGATAAGGCACAAACAAACTCCTCATTTAATGTGCCCTTTGTGGTTTTTCACAGTTGGGCGCCTCTTTCTTCAATGTTATCTTCTACAACCTCATAGTAAACTAAACCTTTCTCGATAGTTTTTCCTACCTGACATACATTGCACTTCTGTGTTTCCTAGCTATTCCTTAAGAAGCAGCTTGAGACCAGCATTCTGCAGGAAAGTCCTCCCTTTCTCTTCAGGCCCTTGGGGATCTCTGCTTTCACCACCTCCTCTGCCCACCTATGTACCTGAACATTCTTGGCCTTGAGCACTTGCTGCCTGATACATGTGTGGCCTTGACCTCCATCCTGACATGAATGCCTCCTTTTTTCCCCTTCCAGCAGGGAAGGCACACATCAATGTTGTTTGTTGATGATGATGATGTTAGAGCAATTATTGTGAAAAAAATCGATGGAAAAATAGCCCTAATCTTTCCCCTTCATGTACCCTAAGCTCTTACCTACAGTTTTAGTTAGAAGCATATGATCGCATACTTGCTGCCATGTTACTTGTAATTGTCCTTGAGTATTTTTCTCACATGTGTGCTATCTTCCCAACAAGAATCTCAGCTCCCCAAAGGGAAGACTCTAGTTTTCTTCATCCTGTGTAATACTGAACTTAGCAGGGCCAACCTAAAGGTTCAGTTATGTCTTTGTGCCTAAGTAGCCATAAGTAACCAAGAAGGAAGGCGTGGACAGCACCTGAAAGGGAAGGGTATTAACCTAACTTCCTAGATACCTCTTCCAAATTTGATTATTTTTATTGGCAATGGTACATCCAATAGCTTGGCGCAAAGACATTTCTTAATAAAAATTTTAATGCCCCTCCCTCACGTTATGGGTGTGTGAGTGGGGGTCATGGCGGTGCTGAAATGTTTTTGGAAGATAAGGTGTTATACTTGAGGTAGAGTGCAACTTAGGCCAAAATGCATCTAATCCAGGAGAACTTTTCAGGGAAAGTGAGACCAAATGTGGGATTAGGACACCAGTATGTTATAGTGAGAAAAGCCCTGGACTACAAGTCAGGAAATCTGGGCTCTTATCCCTGTTCATGTACTGAATGCATCTCCTTAAACCTCTAACTTTAATTTTTTCATTTGTAAAATGAGAGAGTTGGTCTTGCTAAGGTTTATAGAATCTCAGAATTCTTGAGACCCATCAGATATTAAAACCTTCCCTCCAACGTCTACATCAGTGGGCCAGTGAGCCAGTGCTTACATACCTCCTGTGACGGGGATCTCACAACCTATCTAGGAAGCCCATTTGTTTTAATGCAACTCTAATTCTTGGGCAGTTTTATTTTCTGGAATGATATCCTTTCTAGCTGCAAACTTGAAATTTGATGAGATATCTGGGATAATCTGGCAGATCAAATTGAAGGCCATGTCCGGCACAGGAGAAGGGACAATGTGATAGAGGGGGAAAATCAACAACCTGTAAGAAGTGAGTTCACAAGAGGGAAAGGGAAGAAGGGGATAAAAATATCTGCTACGACATAGGAAGGGTCACAAAGAAGCATGTCGAGAAAAAGCTGCTAAGGCCAGGAGGATGAGACCACAAAGAGAGTGACATTTCACTGACATGGGGTGGGCCACGAGGGTCTTCAGTGGCGACAGCAGCTACCCCCACATCCCCCATTTCCTTCGTACACCACTGAGCACGCATCAGCTCTCAAAGAAATCTGAAGCCTAGTTCGTGCCCTCCGGTACTGCGTGTAAACTATCAGGTTTGTTTCCTGCTGGGATTTCTCTGCTTCGGCAAAGTATCTAAATGACTAAGAATCTTGAAATATTCTAAGAAATTTAGTTTCAGCAAAAGTTCCAATGAGCCAAAGTGCACCTTTTCAGCTCCCTGAGAACGATGATCAATGGGCACTTGGGCTCACAGTAGTTATTTCTGCCTTCAGACTACCCTCTTTTGTGGCGGTTTCCATCACCCTGTTAACACTGTCTCTGAGTCACCTGCCGTCAGCATGCACACAGCAGCTGCATGGAAGGCAGTCTCCAGAGGTGCTGAAGGAAGGCAGCCTGAAACGAAATATTTGCTACAGCAATCTGAACAGGGCTGCCTGGAAGGCGGTGGGGCTATGTGTGCGCAGGGGAGAGAGAAGGAGCTGACGCCTACTGCACCTCTTGCTGCTATGTGCCAGGAACATAAATGCACGGAGCTTCTCATTTACTCTCCACAAAACTGCTATAAGCTGAGTGTTGTTATTATTATCCCCATTTATATTCATTTATTCATCCATTTAGTCAACATATACGATTGCATACGTTCTGTGATGAGGAAGCTGA
This sequence comes from Mesoplodon densirostris, assembly GCF_025265405.1. Lineage (NCBI taxonomy): Eukaryota > Metazoa > Chordata > Mammalia > Artiodactyla > Ziphiidae > Mesoplodon > Mesoplodon densirostris. The sequence goes on from NC_082681.1 coordinate 16,971,471, forward strand.
GCCTGCGAGGTGGAAAGACTTGCTGGAGGGCACAGAGCTAGTACCCTGTCTTGTTTGCTCCATTTTCTGCTGAAATCAGAATATCAAAAATATGTCATTGAGGATAAGAAGGGTAAAGCAGCTTCTTTCCTTATCTCCTGAAATTGGTAACACAGATTGTAGTTAGAAAGGCCAAAGAGATCAGATAGTTATTACAGGAAAGTATTCTGTAAGTATACTACATAGGAGAACAAAGTGACCTGGGGTTTGGCAACTCATCACCACATTGCATGATCGGGTAGGTAGTTCCACACCCATCTGTCTTGCAATGCACCACTCTGCTTTGTAAGAATATATGATACTTTAGCCTGTTGCTTCGAAAAAGCTACCTCTGAGGAAGTCCCTCTAGTTCTGACCTAAACCAGCTGGACTGTCTTCCAAAGAGCTAATTTGCCTAGACTGGTTCTTCTTTCTATCACTTGCTTTATGTTTATGTAGACACAGCCAAGGAATTCAGTGAAGTCAGAGGATGCTTTTGCTGCCTCCTAGCTCTGCGAAGCTCTGTGAAGCTTGGAGACATTCAGGTTTTTCAGGCACGAGCAGCCCAGACTGCAGTGTAAACATGAGCGCTCCACGAGCTTAGGCATCAGAAAACTGACAACTGCTACTAAAAGTTCTGCTCTTCCCTCCACGAAGTCTCATGAGGCTGACACTGTCACTAGCCATGCCTTTGCCAAGTTCAAGTTCATAGAGTTGCAAAGTGAGTAAAATAAAGCCCAGCGCCTCTGCCGGCCTTAAAGCTGGGTCTTGGCTATGGCCAGTCCTTGAGGCATTTGGTCAGAGTTTGGTGGAAGCTGTAAGTTAGTGTCTCTCCCCCTTCCATTACCAGCTCAGCTAGAATCAAGGATCTGCTGGTTAAAGCCAGGCTTAAACCAGTTGTCAAGATACCAAAGGCATCGGTCCCATTAAAGAGGGCTCCAGGTAAAGGAAAAGATTAATCTCTGGATGCTACAGGCCAGGCCAAGGGTCCTCAACCATTGGGAGAACAGGGGATGCTCTTAATTTCTGTGAAACCTTGGAATACTGATAGAAGAGAAATAGGGGGTCATGACTGAGAGTGCACATCTTAGCAGGAAGGCCCTGAGCAGAGTCAGGGGAAGAAGACAGATGGCATGTACACGTTTTAGTCCATGAATGGGACAGGGGAGCAGAGAGAACTTGGGGCCTCTGGGGGATCCTGGAGGGCCATTGGGGATTGCTTCATGCTAAGAGAAAGGTAAAGAGTAATGCTTGCCAAGTGGCTACTATGTACCAGGCATTGTGCCAATTGTTAGACACATTCTTTTTTTTTTGACTGTTTTAAGACTGATTTATTGTCATTAAAAAAATAATTTTAAACATACAGAAAAGTTGCATAAAACTACTACATCTCCTTTACCCAGATTCCCAAATCGTTTAACCATTCTCTCTCCCTCCATCCCTCTCTCTCCCCCCACCTCTCTTTGTCTCTTTTTTTCTATGTTTTTTTTTTCTATCATGATGCCTCATATCCTTAAGTACTGCAGTGCACTTCCCCACACGAGGATGCACTCCTGTATTACTAGTATGCAACCTTCCAACCAGGAAATCAGCATTGAGGCAGCACTGCCGTGCAGTCTGCAGACCCCATTCAAATTTATCAACCATTCCAGCAATCCTTATTTTCTTGTGGTCCAAGAAACTCTCCAGGAACATGCATTGCATTTAGTTTGCATCAGTCTCCTTCAAAATAGTTAGTTCCTCAGTTTTTCCCTTCCTCTCGTACACATGACAGTCTTCAAGACTACAGGCCTTTTATTATGAAAAAAGTCCTCAATCTCGGTCAGTTCAATATTTCCTCATGACAAACCTCAGGTCTTGCATTCTTGGCAAGCTCATCACGTACTTGTTCCAGTTCTCAAATCAGTCACTTCTTCAAGGATCCCTGCTTGATTATAGCAGCAGGTGGTATTTAGAAAGCAAAATCTGGGATTTTAGTATAATCATTGTTCCTAGGGTGTCAATGCTTCCAGGACCTCTTAATGGACAGAGCTGGAAAATATATGTGTATGTATATGTGTAGTTATGGTCTGTGTATGTATATATGTATGTATATAAAAACACACCTATATAGACCTACATACATATACACACCCCTACATATATGTCTATAAACATTTCTGTATCTGTGTGTGTGAGTGTGTGTGTGTGTGTTTAACCAACCCATGAGTTCATACTGATATTTCCAATTTCAACCCAACACCTGAGGGTTCTTTCTAGCCTTCTTTCTTTCCATGTTGTTAAATTCCTTATCAGATGCCTAGATACCTAGCTCTCATTAATCTAATCTAACAGTCTTTCTTTTAAAAGAAGAGTTTAACTTATTTACATTTATTTATAACACAGATATGTTTGGTCTTGTTTCTGTCATTTAAAAGAAAAACTAGTATATTTGCTATTTCTGTAGCTTTAAAAAGCATTTCACTGTAGCTGTTTTCTTTCTTTTGTATTTTTAATTCTGAATATTTGGTAAATTAGATTTTTTCCTATTGGTTATTTCTTACTGCTACTTTATAAAATATGCTTAATCTACTTCTTTACAAGTGCCCGTTAAATTCCATGAGCAATAATAAAATTAGTGTATTTCTTCACCGCCCTCTCACCTAACTTGAGTTGACTGTACTCTCTTTCTTAATGTCCAACTTTGTACTTCATATTGAATGATAGATTGGCTGGCTGTAAAATTCTTGGCTCACAATGCCTTTTGGATTTTGAAGGCATTGCCCTTCTTCTTTCTTTATTTTAATATAAATTTATTTATTTTTTTGGCTACGTTCGGTCTTCGTTGCTGTGCGTGGGCTTTCTCTAGTTGCAGCGAGTGGGGGCTACTCTTCGTTGCGGTGATTGGGCTTCTCATTGTGGTGGTTACTCTTGTTGTGAAGCACGGGCTCTAGGTGTGCAGGCTTCAGTAGTTGTGGCACGCAGGCTCAGTAGTTGTGGCACACGAGCTCAGTAGTTGTGGCTCGTGGGCTCTAGAGTGCAGACTTAGTAGTTGTAGCGCACTGGCTTAGTTGCTCCACAGCATGTGGGATCTTCCCAGACCAGGGCTCAAACCCATGTCCCCTGAATTGGCAGGCGGATTCTTTTTTTTTTTCCCCCTTTTTTTTTTTATTAGTTTCTGCTTTATAACAAAGTGAATCAGTCATACATATACATCCGTTCCCACATCCCTTCCCTCATGCATCTCCCTCCCTCCCACCCTCCCCATCCCACCCCTCCAGGCGGTCACAAAGCACCGAGCTGATCTCCCCGTGCTCTGCGGCTGCTTCCCACTATCTATCTACCTCACGTTTGGTAGTGTATACATGTCCATGCCTCTCTTTTGCTTTGTCACAGCTTACACTTCCCCCTCCCCATATCCTCAAGTCCATTCTCAAGTAGGTCTGTGTCTTATTCCGGTTTTACCCCTAGGTTCTTCATGACATTTTTTTTTAATACCGTATATATGTGTTAGCATACGGTATTTGTCTTTCTCTTTCTGACTTACTTCACTCTGTATGACAGACTCTAGGTCTATCCACCTCATTACAAATAGCTCAGTTTCGTTTCTTTTTATGGCTGAGTAATATTCCATTGTATATATGTGCCACATCTTCTTTATCCATTCATCCGATGATGGACACTTAGGTTGTTTCCAGCTCCGGGCTATTGTGAATAGAGCTGCAATGAACATTTTGGTACATGACTCTTTTTGAATTATGGTTTTCTCAGGGTATATGCTTAGCACTGGGATTGCTGGGTCATATGGTAGTTCTATTTGTAGTTTTTTAAGGAACCTCCATACTGTTTTCCATAGTGGCTGTACCAATTCACATACCCACCAGCAGTGCAAGAGTGTTCCCTTTTCTCCACACCCTCTCCACCATTTATTGTTTCTAGATTTCTTAATGATGGCCATTCTGACTGGTGTGAGATGATATCTCACTGTAGTTTTGATTTGCATTTCTCTAATGATTAATGATGTTGAGCATTCTTTCATGTGTTTGTTGGCAGTCTGTATATCTTCTTTGGAGAAATGCGTATTTAAGTCTTCTGCCCATTTTTGGATTGGGTTGTTTGTTTTTTTGCTATTGAGCTGCATGAGCTGTTTATAAATTTGGGAGATTAATCCTTTGTCAGTTGCTTCATTTGCAAATATTTTCTCCCATTCTGAGGGTTCTCTTTTGGTCTTGTTTATGGTTTCCTTTGCTGTGCAAAAGCTTTGAAGTTTCATTAGGTCCCATTTGTTTATCTTTGTTTTTATTTCCATTTCTCTAGGAGGTGGGTCCAAAAGGATCTTGCTGTGATTTATGTCATAGAGTGTTCTGCCTATGTTTTCCTCTAAGAGTTTGATAGTTTATGGCCTTACATTTAGGTCTTTAATCCATTTTGAGCTTATTTTTGTGTATGGTGTTAGGGAATGATCTAATCTCATACTTTTACATGTCCCTGTCCAGTTTCCCCAGCACCACTTATTGAAGAGGCTGTCCTTTCTCCACTGTACATTCCTGCCTCCTTTATCAAAGATAAGTTGACCATATGTGCGTGGGTTTATCTCTGAGCTTTCTATCCTGTTCCATTGATCTATCTTTCTGTTTTTATGCCAGTACCACACTGTCTTGATTACTGTAGCTTTGTAGTATAGTCTGAAGTCAGAGAGCCTGATTCCTCCAGCTCCGTTTTTCGTTCTCAAGATTGCTTTGGCTATTCGGGGTCTTTTGTTTTTCCAAACAAATTTTGAAATTTTTTGTTCTAGTTCTGTGAAAAATGACAGTGGTAGTTAGACACATTCTTTCATTTAATTTTCTTGTCATCTCTATGAATGAGCTCTTGTTATCTTGATTTCGTAGATCAGAAAAGTGAGGCTCAGAGACATGACGTCACTAGCCCAAGGGCACACAGCAAGTGAGGGTCAGAGTCCAGAGTGGAACCCAAGTCTGTCTCCCTTTACAGTTTCTTTCACTGTATCAGCTGGCTTTAAATGCGCTGAAGCGTGTGCACCTCCATCCAGAGTCCCAGTGACCAGTAAGAGAGCAAGAGGCAATTGTGGACAGTAGGAGAGCGTGGCATGAGGAAGGCAAGGTAGCTGCGGAATGCTGAGAGATCTCAGGCTGATAAGCATCCCCGCACTGCCCAGTGGCCTCAGAATTCCCAAGAACAACACAAGCAAAGGCCAAGGGTGTTTGCACTCAATAGTGGAAAAGCAGGAGTGAGAGTGTGATGTCATCAACACACTATTTTCCTGGCTGTTTTCACATAGTTCCTGGTGCAGGAAGAGAGTCCTTCACAGCGCAGATGCTGGCCTAATGAGAGTACATACCACAGTGCAGCAAAGGGCTCTCGAATCAATAGTGCTTTCTGGCATACACCTCCTTGGTAAGCACTTTTGCAAGGTGGACATAAAAATAAATGTGCAATGTAATATTTAAGAGTAACCTTTAGCTATTAAGCTGATTGCCTATCAAGCTGTTACTTTTGCAGTAGAAGCTCACTAATTTATGCTCGCATAAAATCCCTATAGGCAGGTACCTCATTCAACACACCCTAACCCGGCTGAGGGGTGAGGGAGGAGGATATAGGTAGGGAGGCTGCGCGGCCTTCTTAACTTGAGAAGCCCACCATGAAGAACTTCAGTCTCTGACTTTTCACTGTCCTAATAAACAGCAGTGAAAAGTCCATTGCCTTTCTGTGTTTCTGCGTTTATGTGCTTGCCCATGATTCCAAACGAAGCAGTCTGCTACAGGCCCTTCAGTCCCAACCAAGAGTCAGCCAAACTTAAGGAACCTTACAAATAAGCCCAGCTCAGAGAGCTGGTATCAGAAAATGAAAACTCTTTCTGCGCTTACACCAATCAATTCTTCATGTGGAATACTATCTAACCCAACAGTCACTCTCATTTTTTTTTTAAATCTTTTCCTAGCAAGGAGAAAATTCTTCACACGCTTAATTATCACCTTTCTAGACTATGTCCAGAAATCTCCCAGGATTTCTGATACAGCAAATTCAAAAATGATGTGACATTTTCTTTTAGTAGGTAGAGATGGCGAGTTCTGAATCCATCCTTAGTCTCTCAGCTGGCCTAATGAGCAGGGGCATTTGAAGCAACTGTCCTATCCCAGAGCACTTGTGCCCACAGTTTCTGTTCAAATACTTAAAAATTGAATGTGTGATGAGTAAGTAAGGCTACAAAATAATAATTCCTATATAAGCTATTTAATTCTGTGTTTTTTAGTGTATATAGCTGCTATTGCTCTATGCAATGAGGTTCTAACAAAGCATGACACAATAGATAACTTGTGAAGATATTTTAGAAGGGATTGACAAAAGTTTGAAAACTTTTGATTTTCCTATTCTAACCCGCACCAGTCATCCATAGCTTTTCAAGTCTCTCTTTGGTAGCCCCAATTCAAACACGTACAAACATGTATGCGTGCACACATGCACGCTTACATACATACAGGCACACATACAGAGTACATAAAAGGCAACCTTCACTCCCAGGATGGAAAAAGGTAAGGATTCTAAGCATCAGGCCAGGCTAGCCGTGCTCTATGAAATAATGATTAGAGCATGCATTTATTGAATGCATACTATGGGCCAGGAAAACTGTCAAAATATTTTCTTAACATTATTGAATTTGAGCCTCACATTTCATTTATCACCATTTCATGTATGAGGGAAATTGAGACTCAGAGAGTCTAAGTAATTTGCCCAAGTTTACAGTTAGTGAGCAAAAGAACTTGGCTTGCAGCCCAGGTTTCCCTGACCAACTATGCACATTCTTTAGTTATTGATTTCACTGCCCACAAAAAAATATGGCAACCTTGTTCAAGATTTGAAGGGTTATTCAGGCTCTATCAACCTTCATTTGGGAAGCACAATGGAATAAATAAATGCAAGTGTGGGTCTCATGCCGTGATCAACAAATGCTCTAGTAGAATAACTGCCTCACATAGCACTATATCCATTTGAATGTCTTCAAGTGCAGATGTCAGTGTGGTTTATATATGGCGCCAATTAGAGTCCTTTTCTATGCAGAACGTGGTGTTGCATAAATTAGTTGTTCACCTACACTGACGTGTCTTAAAGACGGTTGGGCAAATTCATGGGCAAGAAAGTGTATTTTTCAGTAAGTCCCTCTGAGAATAACCAAGAACACAGAGGGAAAGAAAGCAATTGCTCAACCAGATTATGAGTTTCAAATGAAGCTTTCTCAGAGCAGCGACAAAATGAATTATCACAGGAGCTAACCGGATGGTGGGAAAAAGGCATTGCTTGACTCAATGGTCTCTCAGGAGAGGCAAGAAACAGGTTTTCTAAAATATATAAACGAATCCAACTGTTCTACTTAGACTCCCTGGCTGCAGTAGAATATCTGGAGTTGAACTAAATATTGATGACTGAAAACAAAGGAACATGAAAATCCACCCGTCCACATGCTGATAAATTATTTTACCCTAATGTTAAAAAGGTTACAGGTTAAAAAGTTATTTGAGCACTGTGTATTTAGTGGAATCTCTTTATGGCATTGATGGAGGAAACTCACAATGGGGTTTTAGGCTAATTGTGAGATGTTGGACTTTTACACAGATTAGTGCTCCTCAAACTTTAATGTGCTTACCAGCCACCTGAGTTCTTGTTAAAAAGTAGATTTTGATACAACCAATTTGGGGTGTAGCCCGAAATTACGCATTTTTAACATGTTCTCATGTTATGCTGAGTACAAGGGTCATATGCCTTCATAGGAGTAAGCCAGCCAGGCTGTTAGGCGGGTGAGGGAACCGCCTTTGCTGGGGTAATATACTATGATATATTAGTGTTGAATGCAAAACGTGGACATTTTAAGAGAAAAAAGTTCACAATGTAGACTGAATCAAAATTAAAATTTTTACCCATCAAAAGATACTGTTAAGAAAATGACAAGCCTCAAAATGGAGAAAGTATTTGCAATACATATATCTCATAAAGGACTTGTACCAAGAATGTATAAAGAACTATAACTCAGTAGTAAGAAAACAAATAACCCAATAAAAAATGGGCAAAAGACTTGAACAGACACTCGATGAAAGAAGGTACACGAATTGCCAATAAGCACTCGAAAAGGTGCTCAACATCAATAACCAAGAGACAAAACCATAAAGAGATACCATCTCACACGTGGTAGAGGCAAGGATGTGGAGCAACTGGAATGTTCATACATTAATGGTAGAGGTGTTAAAAACTGACAACTACTTTGAAAAACTGGCAATTTATTTTAAAGTTAGACCTATATTTTTCGTATGACCCAGAGATTCCACTCTTAGGTGTTTATCCAAGAGATGAAAAACATGTCTACAAAGAGACTTGGGCAAGAGCCTTATTCATAATATGAAAAAACAACAGCAACTCAAAAATTCATTAGCAGGAGGTTGAAAAGCAATTTGTGTTATATTCATCCAATAACACACTACTCAGCAATAAAAAGGAATGAACTACTAATATATGCAACAACGTGGATGACCCTCAAAACCATTATGAAAAGTGAAAGAAGTCATACACAAAAGAGTAAACACTGTAGATTTCCATGTATGTGAAATTATATAACAAACACAACTACTCTGTTGTGATAGATATCAGAAAATGGTTACTTCTGGGTGGTGGGAATTGACTTGGAAGGGGTACAAGGAAATTTTCTATATTTTGATTGGCTAGTAATTACTTGGTTGTATACAATTGTCAAAACTCATCAAGCTGTACACTTAATATCTGGAGATTTTGTGTAAATTATACCTCAATTTTTAAAACCCATTTTACTTTAGAATTGTTCGTGAAAGCTTTTAATAATTTTCACAAATGATGATCCAAATAATGAATTTATAAAGGCCTTTTCTTCCAATTAGAACCAGTAATAATATTGGCATACATATTCTCCACCCTTTTTTTTGAATCCACTCTAATTTACTTATTTATTTATTTATTATTACTATTTTTTAATTTTTCGCTGCATTGGGTCTTCATTGCTATCTGCGAGCTTTCTCTAGTTGCGGCGAGCGGGGGCTACTCCTTGTTGTGGTGGGTGGGCTTCTCATTGCGGTGGCTTCTCTTGTTGTGGAGCATGGGCTCTAGGCACGTGGGCTTCAGTAGTTGTGGCACATGGGGTCAGTAGCTGTGGCTAGTGGGCTCTAGAGCACAGGCTCAGTAGTTGTGGTGCACAGGCTTAGTTGCTCCTTGGCATGTGGAATCTTCCTGGACCTGGGCTCAAACCTGTGTCCCCTGAATTGGCAGGCAGATTCTTAACCACTGAGCCACCAGGGAAGCCCCTGGCCATCATTACTTAAAATAATTTTCTGCACTCTCTTCTCCTCCTGGCAATGTGACTACACATTTGCTTTACCTCTTGATATTGTCCCACAGACCATTGCTGTTCTGCTCTTTTCAATCATTTTATTCTGTGCTTTGGTTTATATAGTTTCTACAATAACATCTTCAAGTTCAATGATATTTTCTTCTGCAGTGTTTAATATGCTCCTACAACTATCCAGTGAACATTTCATTACAGGTATTGTATTTTTCAGTTCTTGAAGTTCTGTTTAGTTCATTTTTAGAGATTTGATCTCTTCTCATTATATGTATGTTTTTCTTTACATTATTTAACATATTTATAATAGCTGTTTTAAAATATTTATATGCTAACTCCATTTATGTTATTTCTGGGTCTATTTTTTATTGTTTATTATAAATTTTTATTTATTTTATTTATTTTTGGCTGGGTCTTTGTTGCTGCTCATGGGCTTTCTCTAGTTGCAGTGAGTGGGGACTACTCCTTGTTGCAGTGCACGGGCTCTAGGTGTGTAGGCTTTGGTAGTTGTGGCACGTGGGCTCAGTAGTTGTGGCTCATGGACTCTAGAGTGCAGGCTCTGTAGTTCTGGCGCACGGGCTTAGTTGCTCTGTGGCATGTGGGATCTTCCCGGACCAGGGCTCAAATCCGTGTCCCCTGCCTTGGCAGGTGGATTCCTAACCACTGCGCCACCAGGGAAGCCCTGGGTCTATTTTTTAAATTAACATTTCCCCGGTTATACATCACATTTTCCTGATTCTTTGTAGGCATATTAATTTTTTTTTTTTTTGGTGGTATGTGGGCCTCTCACTGCTGCAGCCTCTCCCGTTGCGGAGCACAGGCTCAGCAGCCATGGCTCACGGGCCCAGCCGCTCTGTGGCATGTGGGGTCCTCCTGGACTGGGGCACGAACCCGTGCTCCCTGCATTGGCAGGTGGACTCTCAACCACTGAGCCACCAGGGAAGCCCCGAGGCCTATTAATTTTTGATTGGTTGATGGGTATTGTAAAATTTACTTTATTGAGTGTCTATATTTTATTGTCTTCCTTTAATGAAGAACTTGTTTTGGCAGGCAGTTATTTTACTTGTGGATCAATTTGATCATTTTATGGCTTTTAAAAAAAATTTAAGTGGGATCTAGAATAGTTTTAAGTCTAGGACTATTTTAGTTCTGCTACTACAGTGTGATGTCCAGAGATGAAGCTACTGAAGGGCCCAGTCGATGGCATGAGCAGTGGTTTCCCCGGAGTTCAGAGGGGTCATCGGTTTGATCTGGGATGGTCAGAGAAGACTTTACTGGGCAGAGGGTACTTGATGTGTCCCTGGAAGGAGGCTAGAATTCAAACAGGCTGAAAAGACAGAGAGGTTTCTAGGCAGGGAAGATTCCAGAATCACAGCTGTAGAAGTGGCAATGCTCAAGGCAGGACTGTTCCTGTGACTGAACTGTCCAGCTGGGCTGGGCTGGGTAAAGTGGAAATAAAGCAAAAAGGCAGAAATGAGGGCCAATTTTGTCACTCCTCAATGATGAAAAATAGGGCATAACCATTTTGGGGAAAGTTCATGCTATTTCGAGATCTGTTTGGATCCACATGGTGGCTTCACAAGGTTTTATAGGGTAAATCTGAGCACTGCAGAGCCACCCAGCCTATTATATGAACTGGAATCACATTCAAGGGCTAATGGGAAACAAATAATGTACCATTTCTGGTCCAGCTTTTTGTAAAGCAATAAATTGCTTTGAAAATACAGTATTTATGCAAATGTGGTATTACTATCAGTTACCACATTTGCATAGCCATCTGCTACATTTTTAGAGCTAAGCTCAGAAATCTTTCCACTCCAAGACTCTAAACAAGGCTTTGTGATACCTATCAAGTTATGTACCAACAAGCTTTTAGGATGGCTAGAAGTCCATCCTATGACCATTGAAACAAAAGCCATCTGGACATCTTGATTATTAATAAATTTTCAATTAATTAATGTAGTCTTGAGCTAAGACTTTGCACACCAGTTCTACCTACGCATGTGCTGAATATGCACTGTTACAGCCAGGGAGCTTCCTCTGGCTCTTCCCATACACTCAGAGCCTAGCAAGATGGAACAGAGATTCACTCACTCACTCACTCATTCATTCATTCAACCAACGAACCACAAAATATTTGTTATGTGCCAGACACAGCTCTAAGAGCTGGGCATATAGATATGAACAAGATAGAAAGAAATCCCTGTCTTCATAGATGTTACATTCTAGTGGGGAAAATAGAAATAAATTGATCTGAAATATGAAGTCAGGTAGTGACAGTGTGTGAAACAAAGAAAGCAGGACAGAGGGACAGAGTGCGACTGGAGTGGTACCGCAGATAGACTCAGCATGGAGGGCCTTTCCTATGCAACGACATTTAAGCAGAGGCCTAAAGAAAGTGAGCGAGTGAGTCATGTATGTGTCTGGGTGAGAGTGCTCTGGGCAGAGGTAACAGTAAGTGAAAAGTATGTGAGGGAGAAGCTTGCCTGGCACATTCAAAAAAAGAGCAAAGAGAACAGTGTGTCTGGAACATAGTGAGCAAGGAGGAAAATGGTAGGAGATCAAGTCAGAAAAACCGGCATATGAACTAATCATATAAGCTATGGTAAGAAGTTGTCTTTTCTCTGGGAGAGAAAAGAAGACACTAAAAGGTTTGAGCAAGAAATAAAATGTTACATCAGAGGTTCCGATTTAACTTTTTGGAATAGGGTATTTTCAAAAGTTCCTCCGATGATTCTAATGTGCATTATGGGCTGAGAATCACTGTTTAGCAGGATTACTGTGTCTGCCTTTTGAGAACAGATTTTGTGCAGAGGGAGCAAGGGTGGAAGCAGGAACAGCAGTTAGGAAGCTGTTATAATAATCTAGGCCAACGCTGGTGATGCCTTGGATTAAGGTGCTTTGAGACCCAGAGGAGCACGAGTTGGCTCTGAGCGCCCCCGTCAACACCTTGGCTACGGCTGCGAGATGGGGACGCATCTGGTGCTCTGGCCTTTCAGCCCTTCTTTCTCTATAGCTGGACTGGCCGAGCCTCCCCCCACCCCTTGCAGAACCAGAGAATCATGCCTAACCAATAAGGGGGACTTAGGAAGTCTTGGTTAAATATTTCAGGGACCTCATCATAAAATCCTTCTCTAATGCAATGACAAAATTCTAGCAACCGAGCTTATGTTCTCCTGTGGCTTTGCCCCCCGACACAGATTAAACTGAAGCTTTATGATCAAACACTTGCCCACCTGGGATCTGGTCACCCAGGTTCTCCAGGTAAGGGTAAGGGTCCATCCTCACCTACCCTTCCTCTGAAGGCTAGATGTCTTATTTTATTTTAGTCTAATTTTAATAATGAGTACTATTTTTGAGCACTCACTCTGGGCTATGCACTTTTCTAAGCATCTTGTACCAACAAATCCAGTCATCCCCATAACCCTAGGAGGTGACTGCTGCAATTATACCTGTTCAACAGATGATGTAACTGAGAATCAGAGCTGTAATAAGTAACTTGCACAAAGTCGCACTCTAAGTCCCAAGGCCAGGATGTAAACCTAGGTCTGTATGACTCCAAAGACGGTGAGCTTTTAATCAGTTAACGTCTCCCATTCCAGAAGCCAGCTTCAGACGAGACCTGGAACCTGCTGACAAACACCTCCACCTTACTGCCTCCCTGGATCTCTGCCTCATCCTGCCCTTCCACGATGGGCGTTTTCCCTCTGCTTGCACTGCCCTGAAACTCTAAACCTGTTTGATGTGCTCTGGCTGTTTTGTTCCAGCTTCAAACAAGTGGCTGTATCTGGTTTCTGGGTACCTGGCTGCCCTTTGGAGTGGGGGTGAGTCTGACTACTTCTCCAGGAAGCTTGCCTTCTTCCAGAACAGTGACGTTTGAGTGTGTAGCAGCTGGACATCCTCATTCCTGTCATGCCATCTCCTCCTGCCCTTCCAGGAGTGCCATTTGCTCTTACTTCTGGGGAGCCAGCAGCACCATTTGGAAGGGACAGTACCTCGTCCTCTTATTAGGGCTCTAGTTTGCACCCTGGGGAATGTGAACTTCTAAAGCCCTTGGGAAAGGCAAAACTCCATCAGCACCTGCAATCTTTCAGCATCTCTGACAAATGGAAGCAAATAGATATAAATACATAGATATAAATATAAATATATTCTTGCACAGGTGTGGGCAAATACAGTTTTCAATATTAACAATGCATTACACGGTGACTTATCTATCTGCAGCTGATAAAATATATTTGAAGAAGGAGCTTCTTGGAGTCTTCCAAGTGCTTAGGTGTGAACAACTCTCTTGGGCAGCTGAATGTGTGTGTGCGGAGAATGCTGGAATATGCAGGCCGAGCACTACCAAATGATTTATTAAAAATCACCCTAGACACAAATTTAAAATTGTTAATAAAAAATATGAGCAAAGAAAGGTGATTGGAATATAAACTACTAAGTAAAGTGGGAGAGGACCTAATTTGTATCTGATATGCAGCATTAAAAACTCAATTTGTACATGAATTTTGTAAAGCCCAGAGTTTATTGCAACTGACTGTAAATATATAAAGAAGTATTCATCCTCCGGTGGAAAAAGGTAAAAAGGAGTACTCAGATGGAAGGGTCACTGTGATGCTTGTTCAAAAAGCTGCTCTTTGCTTTTTGATAACAAACAATGGCCAGTTCATTTTCTACATTTTCAGCCAAAAGTACATCTATGTGTCACAGACCTGATAAAAGCCTCTAGTGTCAAGTGGAGTCTATCACTGCCGAGGGCACGAAGGTGACACTGAAGCAGCCAATACTGGCCTTCACTGGCTCCTACTAAAAGTAAGCAGGATGTGTGGGGTGGCTTCAAGGAGCTGAGCACCTCCGATGTTCCCTTCTGTGGTCAAAGGAACTGAATATATTGGGTGGGGGTTTTCCCTCTTCTGCTCTTCCCTGAAAACAACCTCCAAGTAACCACTTGGCAAACCTAGCTATGCCACCTGTCATCATTTTGTCTCTGGCTGGTTTCTCTCTTTCTCTTATCTCAAGGTTGTTTATCATCAGATCCGCTAACACTGGGGATCCTGGAGGATCATTTTCCCTGGCTCAGTGAGCTTCGGGGTTGCTTTCAGCCTACTTTCCTCCACTCCCCTTCTTCCATCCCCAAACCTGCGGTTGGGTGGGCTTGGCAAATGCAAATTCACTTCAGATTGACCTGAACTAAAAAAAGCTGAGAAGAGCTAGCTTCTAACTAAAACTACCTCTATAGGAGCCATAAAAGGATGACAGTGCATTACTGGCTCCTCTGGGAGGTGGATTAGCACAGTATTTTAACAGGTTTGAGGATCAGGCAGACCTGGGTTCTTGTAGGAACTGTACTATTTTAATAGCCAATTGACTCTGTAGAATAATGAGGATTAAATTAGATGGTGTATATGGAGTGTTCAGTACAGTCCCCAGAACAGTGATAATAGTGATTATGATTCTGAAACATGCCACTAAGGGCAGCCCCAGGAAGAATTTGCAGCACTGAACACCTACTGCATGATAAACAAAGCATTCCCTGTTCTCAAGTTCCTCACAGACTACCAGGGGATATCACAGCTATGCATGTGTATCTGAAGCATAAGACTGGTAGTAGCAAGTATTATGTGAGGAGGTCACAGAAGGAGCTGAGAATGGAAGGGAAGGGAAGAGAAAAGAGAAGAGCGCCATTCACCGGAGAAAATGTCATCCAAGAAGCAGACATGGACCTGAGACTTGAAGGATGAATAATTGTCTCAGATACTCTGTGGAAGATCAAGGGATAGACATCATGAATAAAGAGTGAGTAGCATGGTTCTAGACTATATATCATTTATCACTGTCATAGTCCCCCATAGTGTCTGGCACACAGTAGTTGTACAATCAGCATTTGTGGAATGAGTGAAACCAACTGGTAAGGCTTCATGAATGGAGGGAAGAGAACTGCAGGATGTGTATGGTTACTTTGGGTCAAGCAGTGGAGTCATGAGAGGGAGGTGTTTACTCCCCATTTAACCTTGCACCCCCCATGCCCACAGCTCCTTTTCCTCTATCCAGGCATTCAAGTCCTCTGGCCCTCACCAACCAGGGCATTCAAGATATATCTACTGCTAATGTGGCTTTGTTCACTCTGACGCTCTTCAGGACCCTGCTTTTTAAAAAATATAGTAGTCTATATTTTTATAGACTATAAAAATAATGGTCATCAATGGCTTAAATATCACCTTTGTTTCTCAAAGGTCATGGGCTCTTCCCTGGCAATATTTTGTAAGGCTCCATCACATGTTCTGAGGTCAAGGCTATGTCCATATGCTTTAGCATTCTCTGTTTAACAACAATGTCATGGAATTTAAATAACCAGGTCTCTTTGCTCTACCAAATGCCAAATCATGACATTTGTCTGCATTGTTGGTTGCCCCTCTTGTTAACATTGCAGGCCTTTGAAAATGGCCTAGAGAGACCATCTGGCATTCAACATGTTCATTTTACAAAGAAAGAAACTGAGGCTCAAAGAGGAAAAAAGCTATCTGCCCAAAGTCATATATCAAGTCATGGCAGGATAGGAGCTAGTACTCACATATTTCCCCCTCCTTTTTTTGGTTCTTAGATCATGTAATTGGAGCCGCTAACATTTGTTTTATTCTTCTCATTAATTCATACTCTTCTCTCAACCCAATTCTCACCTCCACCATGGAAACATAAGCAGGGAATTTCATCCATACTAAAATGTTAGTGATGCTATCTGACATTTAACTCTCCAGTCTGAGAATCTTAACAGTCCCCAAAGCGTGGCTACTGGGGATGTGGATGATTATTTAAGATCCCCTACTTGCCAACAGGGTTTCAGAACATGCTGCTCTAGAGACATTGAGTGCAGTTAGCACATTTCCACATAACTGGGCTCAAGTTTTAACTGCGAAACTTAATCTCTAAATGACCCTAGGCAAGTTAACTAACTTCTACATGCCTCAGTTTCCTTATTTTTAAAATGGGGATGATGAAAATTTATGCACAGGATTGTCCTCAGAATTAAGTATAATAGTACAATACACGTAAAGAGCTTAAAAGATGGAGAGAAAGCCTCATCTGTACCTGATAGAGATAATTTAGATGATGAGATTTGGATCTTTCAGCTGATGAGATTTAAATGAGATTTTGGATTCTGAGCTGATGCTATAATGAGATGAGACTCTCGGGAACATTGTGAATGTATTTTGCACTTAGAAGGGATGCGGGTCATTGGAGGTCAGAGGACAGACAGTGGTTGGCAAAATTCTAAAATAGTCTTCAATATTCCTGTCTCCTGGTGTATAAGCCTTTCCCTTGAATGTGAGCAGAATCTGTGAAGGTGATGGATGTCACATCCGTATTAGATTATGTTGTATGGTAAAGATGAAGGAACTTAACGGATGTAATGAGATCCCTATTTAGTTTGACTTTGACTTAATCAAGAGAAAGATTATTCTAGGTGGGTCTGAGATATTCAGGTGAGCCTTTTATAGAAGACAGTGGAGATGAGATATAAAAGTCTCTCTCCTGCTGGCCTTGAAGAAGCAAGTTGCAAGGTAATGAATTCTGCCAACAACTACCTATATGCTTGGAAGAGGACTCCAACCCTCAGATGAGACCACAGCCCCAGTGACACTCTGACAGTAGTCTGCGAGACCTTGAGCAAAGGTTCCAGTTAAGCCATTCTATACTCAACTCACAGAACTGTGAGATAATAAATGGATATTGTTTTTAAGCCACTAAGTCTGTGGTAATTTAGAATGTACAGTAACTGTTCAATAAATCAGTTTCCTTCTACCACTTATTTGGATATCTGAGCACTTTACGCTTATTAAATCTGGACTCTATGTCATGGGTTTCTTCCTCTTGTCTCCCATGCTTCTGATCAGGCCTCATCTTCAATGACTTAATTCTTAAGTGCCCCTGGTGTCTGTACACCCAGCCTTGCCCTGTCTGAACTCTACCTGGAGGTCAGAGCATTCCCCTAGTATCTTTGTCCCTGTAGCCACAATTACTCAAGGGGCAGGTGCTACTTACCATTGAAAGACCATTCTCTACATTTTCTGGTTCTTTGGTTGGTAACCTTTGGTGAGACCTCAAAGTCCTTCTGGCTGTCCTAGCACTAAGCAGTTCCAACTGAGTGCCTTGGAGACAAGAGGTCCTCCTCCACTCATTGACTTTCAACTGCCATTGTTGACAGTTTCACAATGGGCCCTTCATGGAGGAATGACAGCTCCTGAGGGTGCTGTCCTATTACTTCAGTGCCTACTCCCTGGTTCCTCACAGTATGTAATTAGTTAACCTCCCCAATGTTCCTCACATTTGTCTCCACGCCAGGCAGGCACAGGACCACACTGCTTGATCTCAGGCTTATGGACAATATCTGGGGCACATCTGTGCATGTACTGGGCCATCCAGGGCTTCCACTTAGTGTCTTTAGGGGCCTGCATGGCCTTGGACCTCAGCTGATGGTTGGGTCTTTTCCATCCAGTGCAGGAAGTGTCACAACCTATGGAGAGTACTGTCTCCTCGGCTGGCCTCGGAGCTCCCCAAGCAGGCTTATGACTGAAAATGAAGAAACTGAGGTTCACTGGGATGAGATGACTTGCTCAAGTGGCTGAGCCAGGTCAGTCAGACTCCAAACTCTAGGGAATTAACAGTTCAACCACTGTAGTATGTAACCTGTTCTCCTGGGTTATGGAAAATTTTGGCTCAGGAATTTGGAGATTTAGTTTCTGGTCCTAACTATGCCATTCATTTAATGTGTACATTTGGGCAAGTCTTGTTTGTTCTTCTGTGAATCTCAATTTTCCCATCAATAAAATGGGGGGAATAAAGGAGACTGCTATGTCAAATGACCTTCTAGGGCATTTCCAGCTCTGCCCTTCAAAGACTTTATAAAATATACATTAGGGCCTCTAGTTTACCTGACTATTTTGGAATATCATGCATTGTCATTGTAACTGCTCAGGGACCCAAGGCCACTATTAATTTTAATTGATAGAATATGGTAATGAGACAATGAAAATTGATTCTTTATGTCAGGTTGTGATGTATCATATCTGTTCAATCAATACATATTTGCTAAAATGCCTGTTCTGCCCAAAACAATGGATTACGTGCTGTGGGGAATTCAGAGAAGTAGGAGAAATATCACCTGCCCTCCTGGAACTCAGTACTAATGAGGGATGTGGGAACCAACTGAAAAATCTATATTCTAAGACAGCAGTGTATAAGAACCATAGGATAAATTATAATGCAATGAGCAGGGGGAGTGGTCAATGCTTTGACTTTAGATGCCAGAGATCTAGATTCTAGACTCACCTCTGAGTCATCCGCTCACTGTGTCACCATTGCAGGACACTTCTCCTCATTGGACCTCACTTTCCTGAACAGTGAGAATTTTCAGTGTTGGCATTAGAAGATTCTATAAGATGAGATAGACAATTTTCGGTAAAAGTGAATGAAAAGGCTTATTGATTTTAGTATTGTATTCCCAGCATCCTTCCTGGGTGGAAGAAGGGTGGATGGAGCAAGTGAGAGTCAAGTTGGGCTTTAATGGATGGAAAGAATATTAGGTAAGAATAAGTGAAAGAACTGCATTGCAGGTCATATAAGCAGCATGAGTATCGGGATGTCAAATGGACCATATGGCTGGAATGAAAGGGTTCCTTTGGGGAGAAACACAATACAAAGTTTGAAAAGAAGACAGGGACAAGACTGTGGAAGACTTTGACTGGCAGGATAAGTAGTTGACTTTTACTTGTACTGAAGCTTTTGGGAACCAAAGAAGGTGTTTTTAGGTTGTTTGTTTGGTTGTCTGGTTGGTTAGTTGGTTTGTTGGTTTTAAATAAGGCAGTAGCATGATGAGAGTCGTATTTAGACAAGGAGGCACTCATGGCTGTCTGGAGTGTTGAATTAAAGAGGCTGAGATTAGAGGCAGAGGCAGCAACAATCCACACGAGAGAATGTGAGAGGCTGTACTAAGGCAGAGGCAGTAGGGGTGAAAATAAAAGAATGGGTTATTTTCAAAAATCACTGTGCAGGGAGACTTAACAGGGTCTGCTGTATGATTAGATATGGGAACTGAGGAAAGGATGAGGCAAAACCAATGCCAGAATTTCTCTCAATGTCACTTGGAAAATGAATATTTCACAAAAAGAAAAAGTCAAGGGAAAAGACAGACTTGAAAGCACAGGCAAGTGTACTTTGAGACTGACTGAATTTGAGGGCTGGCAAGACATCCATACTCAGTAATCCAAAGTGATGAATTGAAGTTCATGAGTGAGGTCACACAGTTACAAGGCAGTGGAGCCAGGATTTGAATCCAGACAGTCTGGCTCTATGCTACCCTTCTATTGATGCCGTAACGAATTACCACAGACAGTGGCTTTACACAATGCTCATGCATTATCTCACAGTTCTGTAGGTCAGAAGTCCAGGCATGCTTAACTGGGTCCACTGCTTAGGGTCTCAGATGGCTGAAATCAAGTGTTGGTCAGCTGGGCTATTACTGGGACGCTCTAGGAATAATTTATTTCTAAGATCATTCACTTATTGACAGAATCCAGTTTCTTGAGGTTGTAGGACTGAAGTTCCCATTTTCTTCTTAACTGTCAGCCTGAGATCATTTTCACCTTCCAGAGGCTGCCTACATTCCTTGGCCCATGGTCCCCTTCATCTTCAAAGCCAGCAAAGGCATATGTAGTCCTTCTCTTGCTTCAAATCTCTCTGACTTCCCCACTGCTACATCACTCTTAGCCCCTCTGATGATATTAAGGGCTCATGTGATTACATTGGGCCCACCAAATAATACAGAATATTCTTTT
This sequence comes from Mesoplodon densirostris, assembly GCF_025265405.1. Classification (NCBI taxonomy): domain Eukaryota; kingdom Metazoa; phylum Chordata; class Mammalia; order Artiodactyla; family Ziphiidae; genus Mesoplodon; species Mesoplodon densirostris. The sequence goes on from NC_082681.1 coordinate 16,991,676, forward strand.
TATCTTAAGATCATTTCAGTAATACTTCAAAGTCCCTTTTGCCAAGAAACAGAACATAACCCCAAGTGTGACACCAGAGGGCAAAGATCATGAACTTCAGAGCATATACCCTGAACTGCTAAACTCTGATATAAAATATCAACCCAGGTAAATAAATTATGTATATTCATACAGTGGAATACTACTTAGAAACAATGATGATAAGTACAACATGTATAAATTTCAAAAAAAAAAAAAACCATCAGGCTGAGCAAAAGAAGCCAGGTACAAACAAGCCAGATACACATTGTATTGATATCATCCTATTTATATGGTGTTGCAGAACAGGTCAAAGTAATCTATAGAGACAGAAAGCAGAGCAGTTGACTGCAGCTGGAGGTGGGGGGAATAACTGCAAGAAAGCATGAAAAATATGTTTGTGATGATGAATCTATGCTATATCTTGATTGTGGTGGTGGTCACATGGGTAAATGCATACTCAAAATAAGTGCATATTGTTGTAACTGAACAATAGTTCAATAAGATTGATTTTTAAAAACTAACACAGAGAGGTCCAACAGCTAACTGATAAGAATTCTGGAATAAAAGAACAGATAAAATGGAAGGAAGGAAATTGTCCCTGAAAACAGTAGAAGACGATTTCTTCCAGAGTGGAAGGACATAAGTCTTCAGATGAAAAGGGCCCATCTAGTCCTCAAAAAAATAATGAAGAATGACTTGCTTTCTCTCTCTCACACACATACATTACTGAGAAATTTCAGAACAACAAAGAGAAAGAGAAAGTCCTAAAGCTTTCCAGAGGTTCAAAATTGGTCACCTCTAAAGGAATAAGAATCAGACTGCTATCAGACTCCCCATAAACAACACTGGAAACTAGAATACAATCAGGAAGTATATACAAAGTTATAAGGAAAACTACAATTTTATCTCACTGAAACTATTAGTGAAACCTCATAGCAGAATAAAGTCTTTTTTAGACATGTAAGGACTCAGAAAGTTCATCTTCCTAACTCCTTTTCTTAAAGCATTCCCTACAGATGTAATCCAGCAAAATAAGAAAAAAATCATTAAAAAAGAAGTTATTGGATCTACCCTAGAAGAGTATTGAAGGAAATTCTTAAGATATCACTGTAGGCTGTGAAACATGACCAGTTTGAAGTTTGAATTAGAGTGGGTACATGGCGTGTTCTCGGGAGGCCCCACAAACAAACACACAAACAGACAAACTCAGGCCTCCATAGATGAAATCATATGACTGAAAACTGAAAAAAACTGCTAAAGGGACTGAAGCACTCCAGCCCCTATGAACTGTCAAAACTAAAAACTGATTGGCCCATGGCTTCCTTTGAACCCCAGAGTGAGGAGAAATTAATGGTAATGGAATCAGAATTGATCAGGAGAGGGACAACAGAGACAAAGCAAAGAGAAGGTCCAGAATAAATTAGGGGAGAAGAGAAAGCCAGGGAATCTCAGAAAGCCAGATGCGATGTTTGTGAACACTATACCAAAGAACATAAAATTAATTTCTCTTAAAAATGGACAACCAAAGTTTATCAAGGCCAAATCTCCCATAAAGTTATTATAAGAAAAAAAGAAAGAAGCATAACATCCCACAGATGATGAAAGTATGCCAGAAAGATCTGTTCACAAAACAGATAAAACTCAAACTTATGATTTCAAACAAGTTACAAGATATTATGAAAATGATACAGTATGTGAAAGAACAATATATATCAGAATTTAAAACACTAAGAAAGTAGGTGACATAACTCAGGAAAGAATTATAAACAAAGAAGAATCATTTGAAAAACAAAGACTAACTAGAAGGAATAAAGGAGTGAAAAAACACAATAGAGCCTTTTAAAATAGAAGGTAAAACTATATTTTTAATAACTTAGAAATGGAGATAAAACGAGTTTGAGAGACAAAAATGATAAATATTGATTATAGGCAAAGGATAGTGAATATATACATAATAAAAATTGCTGAAGAAGGCCAAAGGAACAGAATGCCATAAATACAATTTAAAAACCTTTCTTGGTCAAAAAAATTTTTTTGAAATTACATATTGAAAGTATACACTGCATGTGTTGGAATATTGACCCCAAACCAACAACAGCAAGGCACATTCTAGTAAAACCAATGGAGTTTAAAGAAAAAGAAAAATCCCTTGGACGTAGGAAAAAAAAGAGCATTTTACTTATAAAGGAAAGAAAATTAGATTATCATCAGACCTTATGCCAAAAGAAAATGGAATATTAAATTTAAGACATCTAGGAAAGAAAAGTGGGAGCCAAGGACTTTTTATCCAGCAAAACTGACTTTCAAGAATAAAGGCCCACAAATTGTTGTCAACATGTAAGAAATCAGGGGATATTATTCCCATGAGTCCTTCCTGAGGAATCTACTAGAAAATGAGCTTTAGACAACCAAAATAACTAGAGAGACATCAACTGGACTGACGTGTAAACAAAATAGTTAATAAATAAAAATAATAAATGTTAAACTTTATTTTAAAAAATTAATCTATAGAAAAAGCATGGAAAACTTAAGCATGGTTGCAAAATAAAGCATACACTTTATCAACTTTGGCAATAGGAAAAATAAAGGAACAAGCAGATAAAAGCTGGAGGAAGGTAGTGAGGAGATGAAAAGGGAAGGATGTGACTCCAGCTTCTCAGGCTACAAAAGTAGGAAGCTAAGATATTTGTTTGTTGTTAACGGGTCAATAAACGGAATAGTTTGATCATGCTATTGGAATTTGCAGAGGTGATCAGGAAGCTTGCCTTCCCATAATGGAAGTCAAAAGGGTTCCTGGAGGCTCCTTCTGCCCTACCCTTGTTCCAAATCCAAGAGGCCAGCAGGTGACCTAAATAGAGACAACTAGATTCTAAATCCCAGCACTTTCAATCTTAAGCAGAGCGATGTAAGCACAAAATACACATGATTGAAAGTCATCCATGCAAGCAGCAGTTTAAGCTCAAATTGTTTCTGTCCTGGTTCCTTTCTGTTTCCTAGCCTTGTCTCCAGCCTCCTATTGCATCTGCAAGCTTCCCAATATCCTGCCAATAAAGCCCTTTGTTGCTGTTCTCTCAGTCACTGCAATATTGTGACTTATAAGAAATTTATACTTGGTCATTCAGTGGACCAAAATGTATTTCTCATATAAATTTGTTCTTTGTCCACAGTTCCTGGCTCATAGCTCCCCAAACCCTTGGAATTTCATGAACAATAAGAGCAATGCGAGCATCTTTTGTCATAAATTTGGTCTCTTGTCCTCAGCTCCTGAAATCACTTCAGAGCCATGAAGGTAAAATGAGTCTTCTTATTTATAACAAGCCCCTTTGCACCATAACTAGGTTTATGTTAATGAGGTGACTTTTGGAAAGCAGCTGGGGATGGGGGACTTGTTGTCAGGGGAACCAACCATGAATAGAGAGTTGGAACTCCCCCTGATTTCTGGGGATAAGAGAGGGGCTGGAGGTTGAATCAATCATCTATGGCCAAGGAATTAATCAATCATACCCATGTAATGAATCCTCCATAAAAATCCAAAAGGACTGGGTTTAGAGAGCTTCCAGGTTGGTGAACACTTGGAGGTGCTGGGAGGGTGGCCCCCCTTCCCACATACCTTGCCCTATGCTTCTCCTTCCATCTGGCTGTTCTTGAGTTATATTCATTTATAATAAACTGGTGATCTAGTGAATAAAATGTTTCTCTGAGTTCTGTGAGCCACTCTAGCACATTAATCAAACCCAAGGAGGAAGCCATTGGAACCTCTAATACATAGCTGGTCGGTCAGAAGCACAAGTGACAACCGGGGCTTGTGACTGCCATCTGAAGGGGGTGGGGCAGCCTTGTAGGACTGAACCCTTAACCTGTGCAATCTGATGCTGTCTCCGGGTAGGTAGTTTCAGAATTGAGATGAATTGTAGAATGCCCAGCTGGTGTCTGAGAAATGCTCATTGGTGTGGGGAACCTCCCCTCATCACACTGGAATTCAGTGTAGAACCCCTTTTAGTTACCTGGGGAGTTTTTTGGTGTTGGTGGTAGTGGTGGGGGTGAAGACAGTCAAAGAATACAAATCCAGTAGATCCAGAGTTCCTCCTGGCCCTCCCCTAGATTACTCAATTAACAGAAAAGGTTGAGACAAAGAGAAGGAAGGAGACTTTCCCAAGTCAAACATTGAAGTCGCAATAAACCCAAGAAGGTTGAATGGGAAAGTGACAACGACAGGAGAGTGTTCGGGGGCTTTCTGCACAGAGGGTGCTGAGTGTTAGGCCACTCCTATGGTGTGAAATGAAAAGTGCTGAGCATTCTCCCTCTTTCGTAAGTTATTTCCTTTCAGACTATTGAGAGGCCTGAACTCCCAACAGACTGAGGCTTTGGAGAGCTGCCAATCCCTTGGCCCAGGCCATTCAGCCAACCTGCCGGAACACACTGATGACAAGAGGATGCTAATTACCGGAAATTTGTTTGCATACAGAACATGAAACTTTCTCATTATTGGAGGATTTGCATCAGCTACACGATACAGATTCTCAGTGAAGACAGAACGTTCTCATTTGATTGGGTTGTACAAATTCTGTGTGGATGACTTACCTCCTAATTAGCAGCAAAAGGGAGACTAGAATGAAGCAGTAAAAACCTAAAGGAAGGTCAGGAGAAATTCTGGTATTTCCTGGTTACTTGAAGGGAATAAAGAAGTAGAAAGCTCAATTTCGTTTCTTTTATGGCTGAGTAATATTCCATTGCATATATGTGCCACATCTTCTCTATCCATACTTCGGATGATGGACACTTAGGTTGTTTCCATCTTTGGGCTATTGTAAATAGAGCTGCAATAAACATTTTGGTACCTGACTCTTTTTGAATTATGGTTTTCTCAGGGGGTAGACCTAGAGTCTGTCATACAGAGTGAAGTAAGTCAGAAAGAGAAAGACAAATACCGTATGCTAACACATATATATGGAATTTAAGAAAAAAAAATGTCATGAAGAACCTAGGGGTAAAACAGGAATAAAGACACAGATCTACTTGAGAATGGACTTGAGGATAAGGGGAGGAGGAAGGGTAAGCTGTGACAAAGCGAGAGAGAGGCATGGACATACATACACTACCAAACGTAAGGTAGATAGCTAGTGGGAAGCAGCCGCATAGCACAGGGAGATCAGCTGGGTGCTTTGTGACCTCCTGGAGAGGTGGGATAGGGAGAGTGGGAGGGAGGGAGACGCTAGAGGGAAGGGATATGGGAACAGATGTATATGTATAACTGATTCACTTTGTTGTAAAGCAGGAACTAATAAAAAATATAAAAATAAAATTAATTAAAAATAAATAAATAAATAAATAAATAAATAAATAAATAAGAAGTTAATTATGGAAATTAAGGTGCCTAGAGGACAGGGCTGGGACCAAGATGTAATTCTCCATAAAGGAATAATCACTAACTGTTTTAGATGGGCAAGAGCGAATTGTGTTCTTGAAATTAATGGGTAAAATTCGCACACAAAGGCCTCTGTTCCACCATCATCCTATGAAGGGAGCCTGAGAGCAATCATCCCAGGAGGGGAAGATAAACAGAGTGGAATCCCTGGTACGGAGTGCCCTTACCCGGCGGGGTGGGGACTAGCGGGTGTGGCTTAGCGTGGCGTCCTCTCGAGAGACCGTCAGAGCAAACGTCATAGTACCCAGCATCACTCTGGGCTGTGCTCGTGCCCGCGGCAACGACACCTGGAGAGGAAGCTTGTCCACTGCACCACTGAGGTGTAGGCCATGGGAGCACGAAGCAGCCGGATGCCATGGCACTGGTGGGGGCGTGCCCCAGAGGAGCCAGGTGCCAGTGCGGGGAATGAGGAGGCTGAGGAGGCGGTAGTGGCAGAGAGAGAGGAAGGGAACGAGAGTGAAGAGGCCAGACCCGCCGCCCGTAAGAGGAGCCGCAAGCGCAAGACAGGCCCAGGGGGGCCGCTCACAAAAGGGCCCCGCTGGAAACGTGCTAAAGATCATTCAGGGTCCATTTATGAGGCTCTCTTCCTGAGAGGAGAAGGGAGCGACGTGCGGATCTGCGCACTGGGGGAGGAGTGGAACTTGCATAGGGTCTACTTGTGCCAGTCAGGGTACTTTGCTAGCATGTTCTGTGGCGCTTGGCGGGAGACAAACATGGATACTATAGAGTTGCAGATGCCTGACGAGAACATTGATCGCGAGGCACTGCACGAGGCTTTAGGTTCCCTGTACCGAGGCTCCATCCTCATCCCACCCGGTCGAGTCATCGCCATCCTGGCCACAGCCAGCATGCTGCAGCTGGACGAGCTGATTCAGCGGTGCGGGCAGGTCATGAAGGAGACTGTCAGTGCCCAGACCGTGTGCAGCTACTACTACTCTGCTGAAAGCTACGGACTCCAGACCATCAGGACCATGTGTGTTCAGTGGCTGCTGGACAACATGATGACCCTGTGTAGTGAGGGGCTATTGCGAGAAGTCAGCCTGGATCTGATGAAAGAGGTCGTTGCCTCTTCACGGCTCTTTGTGATGGGGGTGGAGATGAACGTGTACATCATGCTGAAAATGTGGATGTTCTTGCAGCTGCAGCCGACATGGAGGGGCCCGCGCAGTGCCCTATTGCCTGACACCAACTCATGGTTTGCCAGGTCCAGGAGGGATTTGGAGGGCACCCCTTTCCTGGAGACCGAGCAGGGCAGAGCCTTCATGCCAGTGTTCCAGCAGCTGCGGCTTGCCTACATAATGTGCGACCCGATGTCAGCACACGTCATCCAGCAGGATGCGCTGATCCCTCCCTCTTGGTTGTGTCGCTTGTACAGTGAGCATTGCCTTGGCCCCCTCCGGGCTGAGCAGACCAGAATTGTCTGGCCCATGGGCGTCTACGTGTCCGACCCCCAGGGGAGAAGCATGCGGTGCGGGAGCCAGCTCCACAGGGACGAGCTGTGCAGCTGGCGGTGGGAAGGCTTCAAATTCTTCTGGGACCTGGTGCTGCGCTACGCCAACCAGCGCATCATTTGCCGGTGCAGCGCACGGAAAAAGTACCGCAGCTTCGGGGTCAGTCTACTCGGGAGGAGAAAGGTCGCGTTCCGCCTGCGCCTGTTCTCCTTGGACAGGGATGGGAGAGCCGTTTTCAGGAAGGACACAGAATACCAGATGCTTTCCCTGAGACAGAATCAAGAGCTAGAGGTAATGAACCTGGAAAACCAAGACGTGGTTTTCCCCATATATGTGGCCTGTAACTTCCTGTACCTCCAGCGAGGGGAGCGTTTCCCAGGGCGTTTGTCCCTGTAAAGCAGCTCAGAGAACTGAACAGCTCTTTCCTGGGGTCAGGGACGACCAGCTTGGTCCAGATGCCAGCTCCTTCTGTGGGACCAACCAGGCTTGCCCATCTCTGGTAACCAATTCTGTCAGAGGCTTTGTTGAACTGTAGCTCATAATACTTGAGATTGTTTACATGAGCATATGAAGAGGACACATTTTGAAGCCCCCCAAACTCCTTGAGAATTCATTTGAGCTGTGAACATGGCAACCTGTCCTCCTGGTTTAGGATCCATCGACACCACCCCCCACCCTGCCCATCATTTCTGTGAAGACAAAGAGCTATTGACTTTAAAGAGAAACTGTGAGCCTACCTACTCTACTACTCTTAGTGAAACTCTCTTAATATATGTGTTTCCTTTAGTTTGATTAAGTGAATGTTAAAGTAAAAAAAAAAAATAAGTGTACAATTTAGTGGTTTTTATTATATTCACACAGTTGTACAAACACCACCACTAATTCCAGAATATTTCATCACCTCAGAAGGAAACCTCATACCCATTAAAGGTCACTCCTCAATCTTCCTTTCCCCCAGCTCATGGTAACTACTAATCTACTTTCTGTCTCTATCAATTTGGCTACTCTGGACATTTCATATAAATGGACTCATACAAATACGTGTCCTTTTTTGTCTGCCTTCTTTCTCTTAGCATAACTTTTCAAGGTTCATTCATGTTGTAGATATGTCTGTACTTTGTTCCTTGTATGGCTAATAATATTCCATTGTATAGATACACATTTTGTTTATCCAGTCATCAGTTGGTGGACATTTGTGTTGTTTCCACTTTTTAGTTATTGTGAATAATGCTGCTGTGAATATTCATGTACAAGTTTTTGTAAGCTACTATATGTAAAATAGATAACCAACAAGGACCTACTGTATAGCACAGGGAACTATATTCAATATAGTCGAATATAGTTGTAATAACCTATAATGGAAAAGAATCTGAAAAGGTTTTATATATATATATATATATATATAACTGAAAAAGTTATATATATATATATAAAACTAAATCACTCTACTGTACACCTGAAACATTATATATCAACTATGCTTCAAAAAAAAGTTTTTGTGTATATACCGAGGAATGGAATTGCTGTGTCATATGGTAAATTTATGTTTAGGTTTCTGAGGAATTGCCAGACTTTTTTTCCAAAGTGGCTGCACCATTTTACATTCCCACCATTGGTGTATAAAGATTCCAGTTTCATCACATCTCACTAATATGTGTTACTGTCTTTTAAAAAAAATGTAGCCATTTTACTGGGTGTGTTTACTGCAATTTCATTGTGGTTGTGATTTGAATTATCTAAATGACTAGCAATGTTGAGCATCATTTCATGTACTTATTGGCCATTTTTATGTAGTCTTCAGAGAAATAACTATTCAAATCACTTAACCATTTTTAAGTGGGTTATTGTCTTTTTATCGTCAAGTTGTAAGAGTTATTTATGTGTTCTGGTTAATTTCCAGAGTTCTCAAAAAGTTGATTTAGAATTTTTGTCAGTGTTCTCATGGCTTTTATGAAGCAAAATATTTTCATAGGCCCTAACTCCACCATTCCCAAAGTCCTTCCCTAATTAGATACTTTTTAAAAAATAAATTTATTTATTTATTTATTTATTTATTATTTCTGGCTGTGTTGGGTCTTTGTTGCTGCATGTGGTTTTTCTCTAGTTGAGGCGAGCAGGGGCTACTCTTGGTTTTGGTGCGCGGGCTTCTCATTGCAGTGGCTTCTCTTCTGGCAGAGCATGGGCTCTAGGCATGCAGGCTACAGTAGTTGTGGCTCATGGGCTTAGTTGCTCCGTGGCATGTGGGATCTTCCCAGACCAGGGCTCGAACCCGTGTCCCCTGCATTAGCAGGCAGATTCTTAACCTCTCTGTCACTAAGGAAGTCCCACTAATTGTAAACTTTTAATAACCAATCACTGGAAGATAATTTGCAAGCTATATAACTGCCAAAGGATTCATAACTAGAATACTAACAAACAGATAAAACTGTATGGTAAATTTTTAAAAGCCCAATAGAAAATAGATAAAAGTCATGAACAGACATTTCACAAAATAAGATATAATAATGGAAAATTAAAACATGAAAAAAATGTTCAATATCATTAGCCACTAAGGAAAATGCAATTAAAACCATAATGATATATGATATGCACCTATCAGAATGGCTAAAATAAAATAGAATATTGACAATGGCAAATACTGGTGAAGATGCAGAGAGTTTGGATCACTATATGTTTATGGTGGAACCTTTAATAATACAGCCATGTGGAAAGTAGTGTGTCAGTTTCTCTTAAAACTAATTATCATATGACCCAGCAATTACACTCGTGCATTTATCCCAGAGAAACAAAAACCAATGTCCACACAAAATCTTGTATGTGAATGTTCATAGCAACTTTATTTGTAATAGCTGAAAACTGGAAGCAACACAAATGTAGTTCAGCAGGTTGATAATTAAGCCAACTGTGGCACATCCATACCCAGAAATACTATGCAACAATAAAAAGGAATGCATGTAACAACGTGGATGAATCTCAAGGGAATTTGGCTCAGTGGGAAAAACCAATCTCAGAGTGTTACATTATGTATGATGGCATTTATGTAACATTCTTGAAATAACAAAATTATAGAAGTGGGGAACAGATTAGTGGTTGCCAGCTTTTATGGATGGGGAGGATGACAGGGAAATGGATGTGACTATAAAAGAACAATACATGGGATCTTAGTGGTGATGAGACAGCTCCATATTGTGATCATGGTGGTAGTTACACGAATCCATACATGTGATAAAATTACACGGACCTTCACACACACGAGTGCATTGTAAAACTGATGACATCTGAATAAGCTCTGTAGATTGTACCAATGTCAATTTCCTTGTTTTGATATTGTAGGATTGTTTGTTCTTGGGTTGGGCTAGGGAAGACTGATGGCCGTCACTGCTCCACCTGGCTGCCTTGCTTCCTGGCTGAGGAGGTTGCATGTCTGAATATAGTGTCTGTCTGTCTTATTTTTTCCCCAAAGCATTAGCTTAGTATGATTGAAAATACAATAATCTCTCCCCAGTCACAGGGTAATGTTCCTGAGGTAGGGAGTGAATTCAGAATCTACAAAGAGAGACACAGCACATTGTTTCAGAAGAGACCAACTAAAGGAGATCTGAGAGGAGCTCCAGGGTCCTCTCCCCACTCTGGGGATTGTGAAGCCAGGTGTAATGGCCCAGTAGACTGTGAGCCTACTTATGGTTAGGAGTCTATAATACATGATGTTTTGTATGTATCTATACCTTTTTATTTTTTTTAATTTTTATTGGAGCATAGTTGATTTACAACGTTGTGTTACTTTCTGCTGTACATAATACATGATTTACTCACCACTCTATGCCCAGCACTTAGCACACTGGCTTGGCACAGAGTTGGCAGTTGTTCTGTTTGTTCTACAGATGAATGAATTCCCTGTCGCCTTGTGAAATATGCTAGGTTATGGACTCGAAGGCAGAGCCAGTGTGTTACTTGTGTTTGGATTTCCCATGCCTGGCACAGCACAGGTTCTTAATAAATGTTGGATGAAAAAACCTTTCACCAGAAAACCCGAGGCCAGCCCACTCCTCAACTAAATCTATCCCTGTCTACCACCTGATCCTCTCCCCAGTTCTTCCTGACACCGCTTTGCTGTCCAGTGTCCTGTGATGCCCTTTTCCTTTAGTAGTTTCATAAGGGGCTGGACTTAACCCAGGACATCCAGCACCTTGACAAGAAATGAGAAAGAGTTTTCCAAACTTGGAGTTTTTCAGCATTGGAGAAAAATTAAATTTGCTGGAGCTCTGTCTTTGCTGTGCAGAGCAGGCTCTCAGATTGGAGAAATGCATATTGGATGAGGAAGTAGCTTTTGTGAATACTGAAGTACACTCCCACCTTGATAGCTCTATTTGCATAGAGCAAATAGATTTGTGTCTGTGTGTGCTGTGCCATGTCCTTCAATGGGTATTACGGTTTGGGCTGGATGCACTATAGTCTGGAACCACTAGTGACACTGGTATCACTGGTAACATTTCTAAGCCACTGGTAACATTTTGCTCTGTGCAAATGGGAAGTTTGAACAGGGGTCTTGAATCAGCCTGGGGAAGGGGAAAGGCATGGGTTAACTCTGTAGTCTTAGGCACGTACTTAGTCTCTCTGTGCCTCACTGTTTTGTCTGTTAACTGTGCATAATAATGTTTAAATCTCACAGAACTTTTTAAAGAATAAAATAAAATATGCGACTATATTAGTCAGGATTCTCCAGAGAAAGAGAACCAATAGGATGTGTATATTTAGCTAAAGAGATTTATTACAAGGCACTGGCTTGTGTAATTATGGAGACTGGCGAGTCCAAATCTGCATTGTGGGCTGGCCGGCTGGAGACCAGGGAATGCTGATAGTGCAAAGTCCAAAGCTGTCAGCTAGAGAATTCCCTTCCACTCGGGGGAGGGTCAATCTTTTTGCTCTCTTCAGGCCTTCAGCTAAGGATGAAGCCCACCCATACTGTGGAGGGCAATCTGCCTTATTTAGAGTCCACACATTTAAATGTTAATTTCATCTGAAAACACCATCAGAAAAACACCCAGAATAATGTTCGTTCAATTATGTGGGTACCCTGTGGCCCCGCCAGATTGACACATAAAATTAACCATTACAGTGACAGAGCCAGGCATATAACAGATGTTCAACAAATGACAGTTTTACTTTTCTTTGCCTTTAAACAGTAGTGATATAGTCCACATCGGTTAAAGCAACTAGAAGGCTTATCTATTTAATGAGAAAATAATTTAGGCAAATTATGTGTAACTCAAACTCCCAATATCATTTTGATCAACTTGAATACATACACATATGATTCCTGTGTTTCTTGTTTGATCTGTAGGCAACTGAGATCTTCATGCAAAAAAAAGATGATTTCAAATATCTAGAACAGAAAGAATCCTAAATTTGTCTTGGGTGTAAAAAACACATTAGCCCTAGAATGAGGTATGGGTAAGGGGAATCAGAAGCAGGCACAAGTGCTTCCTTTCCTTGTCAGAGAAGAAAAGGGTCTAGAAAGCAAGTTTTCCCTGAGCACTCTATACAGGAATGCCCTACCAAGGGGTGGCGGTGTGGGATGGTAGCTCCCAGGTAGCATGCACTCTCCTGGCAGTGCACTGGTCACGAGTGTGGGCTTTGCAGTAAGAGTGACCCTGTCCGAAATTTCAGCTCTGCCATTTCCCAGCAATGTAAACTTGAGCAAGTATATTAGTCAGGGTTCTCCAGAGAAGCAGAATCAATAGGGGGAATGAGTATGTTTTATTATAAGGAATTGGTTCATGTGATTATGGAAGCTGACAAGCCCCAAGACCTGCAGTCAGCAAGGTGGAGACCCTGGACAGCCCGGGGTGTAGCTCCAGTCTGAGTAGGAAAGCCTGAGAGCCAGGAAAGCTGATGGTGTTACTCCAGTTTAAAAGCCAATAAGCAAAAGCCAATGTTTCAGTTTGAATCTGAAGGCAGGAAAAAAAAAACCCTATATCTCCACTAGAAGGCAGTCTGGTAGGAGGCGGCCCCTTAGTCATCTTGTTCTCTTCAGGCCTTCAATGGATTGGATGAGGCCCAGCCACATTAGGGAGGGCAATCTGCTCTACTCTGCTGATTCAAACGTTAATCTCACCCATAAACACCTTCACGGACACATTCAGACAAAAGTTTGACCAAATATCTGGCCACTTTGTGGCCCAGTCAAGCTGACACATAAAGTTAACCATCATGACAAGTTAGTCAGACGCTCTGAGACTCCTATTCTTCATCTGTAAATGCTCAAAGTCACTCACAACTACAAGGCAGTAGAACCTGGGTTAAGAACTCAGGCCTGTCTGACCCCATAGTCTCCCTCTAGTAAGGTTTGCCTGGATTCTCCTCCTGCCAGGTTGGACTCGGTTCCCCTGCTCTGTGCTCTCACAGGCCCCCATGCCTCTTTCAATCACAGCACTATTGCATGGTGCTGGAAATTTTCTTCCATATCTCTATCTTACTCTCCTGTGAACCTCTTGAGGACAGGGACACTGTTCTAGTCACTAATGACTCTCCAGAATTCTTTATAAATGCTTGTTGAAGAAATAAATGAATCCAGGCAAATTATAAGCTACAGTTGGATACTTCTAACCTGGAAGATTCTGAGGTTATGTTAGGGCTTCTGCACTATAGCTTTGTATGATTCTGATTCATAGTTCAGACTTTCAGCCCCAAAGTGCATACTAGCTGTAAAGTACTGTATGAATGCCTGCTCATTTCTTGCCTGCATTTTACTGCTTTCTGCCATAACAAGTCCCTTTCACATTCCAAAGATCCTTTTTTATTAGAGAAAAGTTTCCTTGAACCAAGCTGAGCCCATTTTCCTTTTATCAGCCTTGTCTTCTGTCTTTCCCTCTTGTGATTTTTGTTTGTCCCCTGGAACTCATTTAAACAATTAGTCTCCATGCTGGTTGTTAGTCATTTATGTTTGGTATGCTGGCTTGAGCCAGGTTTGCTCTGAAAAACATTCCATATTGATTTTAAAATGTAGGGCCAGTGTTCGCCACATTTATCAACACTGTCAGGTACAAAAATGCTTTCTTCCTAACAGGGCAGATTAAAAACTAGCAAGCTTTCCAACAGGTGTAAAGTGGGCCCTACCTCACTGACAGTGCATCGTATTTTGGCCTTTGTTTTGACTTATTTTTTTACTCTCAATAAATTAATTACTTGTAATGAAATCTTTACATCCAACCATTGAATGATGGACATATGCATTCTTTAGCCTTTTCTCTGAGCAGAAACTGGTGCTCAGGAACTGTAAACACTACTTTAACGGTGGTTTTTTCCCCCTCTGGGGGTGGGGGGGCAGTAGAGGGGAAAACACAGATTATTTCTAAGAAATACATAAGAAAAGTATGCTGGAATGTTGCTATTTTAACTTTCACTCACAACCTCCCATCTATATATTTTATGACTTTAGGCAAAATAAACTGAGAGAGATTGCTATCTATAGGAGAGAGGGTACATCCTAAATTGGGACACTAGCTTATGTTTGGCTATTAACTTCTTCCCTTCCTCCATTCTCTTGAGAGGCCTCGAAATCCCTGAGACTCCCTGAGAAAACTGTGGCCAACATGTTTTGCATTACTTAGTAGGGTGATTACCGATGGCCTGTCAGCCTGAAGGTCATCAAGAATGCCAGGCAGTAAATCTTCAAAGCTTCCTTGGGACACAACTCTCGCATCTTTTGCATGATGAATAAAAGCAGTCTGTTTGACACGTTATTTCCAAGCTCAAAGAACCAACTTTTTTTCCACCAAACTAGCCAAAGGTGAACTCTATGTCTTAGCCTTTTGGCTTTGAGCACTGATGAAGGCCTTCAAGTTTGGACTGGTGGATGGAAGAGCAAAGCATTCTATGAGCCAACAGGAAGAAGCCATCAATTCACTCTGGGTGTGTTGTACACAACATGCTCACTGCAGGCTCCACCCCCTGTGCTGGGATGAAGGAGACAGGCTGCAGAGGCCCTACTTAGACCAAATAAAGAAGTTCTGTAGTTAGCAGCCATCGAAGCATGGAGCCTGAGCTTGCAGCCTCATCAGGGTAGCTGCTTGAGAAGGCAAGTGGCAGGTGCACAGCTGTAACAGGTGCAGGCTGTCTCCTCTCAGTTAGAGAAGTAAGCCCTACAGTCTTCAAAAGTCAGACTGCACCCTCTGAGACCTTTTGCCTCCACCAGCCCCAGTCCCTGAGCTGACTCCCCCCCCACTGCTCACAGATCTCAGCAGTCTGGCAGGGAGCCCACAGTAAGTTTGAGAACCAGGCTTCTAATGTTTTAAACGGCAGAGCTATACTTGATCAGCTAGCACTTACAGAGTATAAAGAGATCATTCCCACCTCCCATTCGGGGCCACAGTAGCATGGTTCTCAAACTTACTGTACTTCAGAATCACTGTGGGGGGAGGTGAATACAGATTCCAGTGCCCCACCTTCATCACTTCTGATTTAGCATGTCTATGGAGGGGTCCAGAAATCTGGCTTCTTAAAAAGCTGCAGCCCAAGCACTGCCTGGACCCTATTCTGAAAGAAGAAGGCCCAGAATGCTGAATCGGAAGAGTTCTTGAGGGCCATCTTGGCAAAACCACTATTTTACAAATGAGGTAACTGAGGTCCAGAGAGGAAGGCTTGTGTGAATGATGTAATGCCAGATTACCATGATCACAATGATGTAATGCCAGAGCTAGAGCTAGAACCGAGGTCTCCAGTCTCACCCTCCTCATGCTTTCTGCTGAGGAGAAGGAGGAGACAAGGTGAAGACATGACTGTAGTCTTCTGTATTTTTCTAAGTGGATACAGCCTGGTGTAGGCCTGCAATGGTTCTCAACGGCACATGCTGGCATTTTGTAACGTGGGATTGTCTAATGCACTGCAGACCCCTGAGTATTAATGCCAGGAGCACCCTTACCCTGAATCATCCTGACAACCCAAAATGTCTGCACACAATTTTCAAATGTCCCTTGGTGGTGGTCGGGAGTCATTGCTGCCTCCAGTTGACAATCATTGGTAAGGAAACGAGCTATAGTTCACTATTCATCAAAGGAAGTTTGATTTTGAGTTTTCATTTTCCATTAATTTACTGTGACCTGAGGCATGTCTCTGGCCTGGCTGCTGAGGCTCTGCACCCCTGGTTCTTCAGCTACAGATTTGGGGGAGGAAGTCAGAAAGATCTCTTGGGACCCTCTCAGCTGGCTTTGTAAGTGTGAGAAAAGGAACTGTGGGTGGTGAGGCGCTGGTGGGGTTCACACGGTGAGAACACTCATATTTTTTCTCTTGCACCACTATAGTCAGCAGAGGCTGTGAATAATACTGTCATGAAATGCGTCCATTCCCAAACTAGAGCAACGAGGGGAAACTTCAGGGGCTTAAGTCCAACATCTGGCACCGATCGTCAAGCACGTTATTTATTTTTAAATTTATTTTTATTTTTAAAAACTTTTAAATTTATTTTATTGAAGTACAGTTGATTTACAGTGCTGTGTTAATTTCTGCTGTACAGCAAAGTGATTCAGACTCGTCAAGCACTTTACATCTCCCACCCCACACAGTTGGCTTCACACCTTCCACCCTCTGCCTTTAAAGAGAACATGACTTCGTTATGTTTATCCCGTGGGCTCTGGGTTGACAGGGACAGAGAGACTCAAGTGTCCAGAGGCGAGGAGGACTCCCCGCCCCCAAAATTCTAGTGGAGGTCATTAGTTCCTATAGTCCCTAGCCAAACTGCAGAGGTGTCAGCTAGCTCAGCTTCTTCCTTTATGAAATTGGAAAGGCTGTGTTTGCTGTTTGAGAAGCAGTCCTAGTTCCCCAGTGCATTATGGGGGCACTCCACCTTTCCACTTGGGGGGACTCAACCTCATTATTCAGATCTTGATTCAAATATCAGCTCCTTAGAGAAGGTTCCCCACACCAACAACAAGAACGACCCCTTTGCCCATGAAAACAGAAGTTACTTGATGACAGGAACTATTGATTTCATGTTCTTCACTCTAATTCCAGAACCAAGGGTAATATCTGACACCTACTAGGCACTCAGGACATATTTGTTTCCTGAAATACTGGTATCTTTTTCAAAGTGTCATACTCATATGCCTACGAGTATATCTACATATATATATTTATGGATATGTGAGCTTGTTGTCACCTCACAGAAGTGGAATGTACATCCCCCACCCAAAATTTGGTTTGAATGTCAAGACTAATGATGCCACACATATACCAAGAAGGTATGAAAAGGATTATTACTCACATAATGAGTTATGCATCAAAAATGCAGTTAGACCAAAAAAGAAAAAAAGAAAAAACTGGTAACTGTGAAGTGATGGGTAATTAGATGGTTGTGATTCTTTCATTCTATAGATATAGGTATAGGTATAGAGATAATTGAAACATCAAGTTCTACACCTTAAGTATATACAATTTTTATTTATCCATTATACCTCAATAAAACTGAAAAAAATGGGATCAGTCTCAATGACAACTTACCCATGGTGTTTGTCTGATAACTAAAACATTGCGTGGTTTATTTAATTTAATTTGGACTTGTTTATGTAAGCCATTATGGCACCTGCAGCATGAGACCAATAAGAAAGGTGAACGTTCCATTGAATATCTAGTACTATCAAGAGCTAGTACTATATATTCTGAGAAGTGAAATGAGTGCCTTAGTCTCTCTATCAATGTGCAGAACTTCAAAGAAGATAAAGAGTGCTATGGTGAGACATTGTATTGTGGCTTTAATATGTGCAGAAGATGTGTGACCTTGATTTGTATTTTGGGTATCCATGAGGAAAGAGATTCTATGAGTTCTTTACCCCAAATGAGGCCACCTTGGAAAAGGAATTGTTTTCACTGTCCAGAACAGATGGTCAGACCACTGGCAGTGGCCCAAAGATCTACAGAAATGTGCAGATGAGGCCAGTTGTTGGCCAAGACATCCAGTGCTAAGATAACTGCCTAAAGTTTGGCCAACTGAGCTGACCCTGTGTCCTGTCCTTTATCAGGAACATTCTGATTAAGAGATGAAAAGAAGCAAGAGTCAAGCAAGCTCCATTAAGTGTGATACTGACAATGCCATTCGTTAAGTGAATGAACTCCCTTTGGTATTCACTGTGTTGAGCCTAAGGGGCTCCCCAGGTATCCAAGTGTTCTAAGAGATGACCTCCTCTAGCACTGTGGCATCTGGCAAGGGACCCAGCACAGGGGACGTTACCCTCTCCTGAAAGTAGGGTATGCAGAGGGCCCAGGTTCAGCTCCATCCTGTAGCAAGGAGGCCTCACTAGCTGTGCTGGGCTTGCAGGGTGCTGTTTCCATGATCAAAGGCCTAATGGGCAGCTGTATACTGAGGGTCACAGGTTCAGGACCTGAGATAGTCTACATTTCCAGGAAAGTCCAGTATGTACCCACCAATTGCTACACTAATGGCATATAGCATTGGACCAAGGAAGGTAGTTCCTTGTATCAGAAGCCCATGCAACTAACAGCCATCACTGATGGTAGAGGGACTCCAAGATATATGAGAGAAGGTTGCTAAAGCTTCCAAAGTGAAGGAATCTCGGGGGGCCGTAACAGGAATGCCTGTTCTATGGCAATTCAGGAAGATTCTAGTATCTTTTTACAGGGGGTCTCATTCAAGTTGGGCTTATTTGCAAGTTACAGAACAAAAAAGCTTTATAAATGAGGAATGTTGCCTCCAGAATCTAAAAATGTCGAAAACATGTTGGGCTTGTTTTAACAATGTGGGTCCTAAGAAGACTAAAAGCTGTTTCTTGACACTGTCAGGACTGGAGCAGCCCTCAACTTACTAAATAATTTTCAGTAACTTAACTGAAGTGGTGGGGCCCTGTACTATGTGTCTCATGTGAATCTCCTCAAAGGAGGATGTCATTAGTGTGATGTCGTAACTGTGTACCCGAAAAAAGTTAGAGCTGGTTAAAATATTGCCTATGAAGACTATGTGAGATGGCAGGTGTGGAGACTGAGCCCATTGAGTACCCAGGTGAAGGTGTATTGTGTCCCTTTAAAGGTGAAGGTAAACTGCAGCTGAGAGGTTGTTGAAATAGGCACTGAATAGAACATGCTAGCCAAATACTTTGCTCTAACTGCAAAGTATTTACCAGTTACTTATTATTACTGGGTGGAATCAGTCATTTCAATAAGATATATGGAGCCCTAGTGGGTGGGGCCATGACGCCAAGGGTACGAATTCACACTGAGGCACCGGTCCTGTTTTCCCGGGTTCAAGAACAAGTAAAACTTGGCTGTTAAATGCAGCAGAAGTGGGGATAACCACACCTTCTCTAAATAGGTCTTATATAATGGGTTTCAATCTGTGAAAACCGTGCTTTCATTTAGATTGAACCTTTTCTTAAACACTGAGGTGAAAGGTATTATTTTAAGTAGGGGGAAAGGTCCATAGGGTCCCATAGTTTTCAAGCTGATTATAAGGGCCAGAGACTTAACTTTATTACTTATTGGGTCAGGTTCTCCACGTGCACTAGAGGATATTTTAGGGTAATGGATGTCTTGGCTATGGAAAAGTTAGGCACGGAAATAATTCGGATGGTTCAGGTTAGGCATATCTGTTTCTATTTTATGTTCACCTACTCCCTGGCTGGGAGGAGATGAACATAAAGTGTGGCCAGATGTGGGCCAGAAGGGGAAGGGGAATTAATGAGGCTTCAAAACTGTCAATTGTCAAACATCAAAAGTGGAATCAGATTATGACACACACTGCCACCACCCATACATCACCCCTCTCCCCATCTGGGACCTCCCAAACACACACAGAAACACCAAGTCCTTTTCCTCCTCACCAGCAGGATAAAGTGTTCAGGAAGAAGTCTGTCTTCAGAGCTCAGTCCTCACCCAGTCCTTATTCCCAGTGTCTGGCTAACTATGGACTGGCTCATCTGGGCCCCAAACTGGCAGGATACTACCTCCCTCCCTTCTCACACGCCTGCCCCTTCCTGCCGTCCTTCACTCCCCATCACCGAAGAACAGACAGAGATACACACACATCTTTCTACAACAGCTTGTACATCAATAGCTGAGGGCTTTTTTATTTGGTCTCTACACAGGTGACCATTTCTCCAGTGCTTTTTCTGGAGAGACAACAGAGACAGCAAGGTCTCAGTCACCTGATAGACCCAGGGCAGCACTTTATGAACTGCTGGAAGAGCCCTCTGGGACGTTTTCATCCTCCTCTGGCTCTTTAGTCATTGTTGTACTCCGCCGGTAGTAGAACACTAGTATCTTTGACTTCTTTGTAGGACCTCTTCCCGAATTCTGACGATGGACTGATTTTGTTAACTCGACCACCTTCCGAATCTGGTCGGAAAACAAAGTGATACAGAAAGATTTTGATTTGGGGAAAGAGGATGGGAAGGAGAACTTTGAGAGAATGGGTGTGGATTGAGAAGGGGTTTGTGCCAGGGAAGGGCTGGGTAAGTCTTGGGTGGGGGATGAAGAGGAGACCCGTGAGTCGGGTAATCTGACCTTCTCCATCTTATAGCCCTGGAGTGGAGAATTCGTCCTCTCCCTCTTGCGTTGGACCCCTGGTGTTTGTTGCTCTGACCTTTCGGTGTTTGTCCCTGCATCGCAGTTAGGCTTCTGTGGGATTGTAGTTTCCTCTGCCATGTCAGTAGCAACAGTGTGCCCTACTCCAAGGCTCCTGGCCTCTCTATATATACCCTGCCAGGACAATGAAGAGCCACACCCATCAGCTTTGATTGGTCAGCCAATGGTAGTGCTGGGGTGGCTGTGACATCACAAAGCACCACCCTTGAAGATACATGGGGGGAGGGGAGGGGTGCAGAGGAGTCTAGGTGCTCTGGTTAGAGAAAGGGAGTGCTTCCTCAACACCCATTAAAGAGCCTTCCCAAACTGACCTTCCACTCTTCCTCATCTTCTCTGGTTCAATCCTTGTGGTGCACATGTTAGGGAGAAGGTGTTCCCTCCAAACCATTCCACATGGCCACCCCCATTCAGTGTTTAATTCTGTTGTCTCCCAGATCTCATCACCTAGTATTGTGTGGTTTTTAAAAACTTTTTATTTTAGAACAGTTTTAGATTTACAGAGTAATTGTGAAGATCATATTCATACACTCCACAACAAATTTCCCTTCTTAACATTGTACATTAGTATGGTACAATTGTTCAACTTAGTGAACCAACACTGAAACAGTATTATTAACTAAAGTCTGTACTTCATCAGATTTCCTTTTTTTTAAAAAATGTTGAGCCTTCTTTTAATTAATTTATTTTTATTTTTGGCTGTGTTGGGTCTTCGTTTCTGTGCGTGGGCTTTCCCTAGTTGTGGCAAGCAGGGGCCACTCTTCATTGTGGTGTGCGGGCCTCTCACTGTCGCGGCCTCTCTTGTTGCGGAGCACAGGCTCCAGATGCGCAGGCTCAGTGGCTGTGGCTCACGGGCCTAGTTGCTCTGCGGCATGTGGGATCTTCCCAGATCAGGGCTTGAACCTGTGTCCCCTGCATGAGCAGGCAGATTCTCAACTACTGTGCCACCGTGGAAGCCCCAGATTGCCTTATTTTTTACCTAATGTTCTTTTTCTGTCCCAGGATCCCAACCAAGATTCTACATTAAATTTAGTCATTCCATGTTATAACTTCTTAGGCTCCTCTTGGCTGTGACAGTTTTTTAGACTTCTTGTTTTTGAAGACTTTGACAGTTTGGGGTTTTGTGTTTTGTCTTTTACATTAGATCTGCAGATGTTATTGCTCTTATAGGTCAAAGTTTTTATAAGTTTCTTCTTCCAGAGAACCTCAAATCAAGTCAGTACCATCAGTGTTATGGACTTCCCCGTGGCAATGGTTGAACTAATCTCTTGGCTTTGTCACAGAGGTGACACAGATGTTTTTCTCTAGAGGTCTGAGGATCAGGATCATTTTTATTTATGACAGAGGCACAGGGGCAGCAGCAGAAGCATTTTGTAAGGTACTAGTGAGTCATTTACTTTTAGAAGTATGACCTCAGCATCCCACATAGTTAATGGCTCTTCCTCCACACGAGTGACCATCCAATGGACCTGTATATTAAACAGACTGTCAGTCTTTCTCCTGAGCTCTATATAGAAAGGGGGCCAACATGTGGTTGAGACACAACCAGTGTTCACAAGGTAAGAGTCATTTCTTTGAGGTTAGTGTCAGTCACACCTTATTTTGGAATTGAAACACGTGATTCAATCTGAGAATCACAAATAGGTCCAGGAAGAGACACAGGATTCAGGACTGCTTTAAGGAAGGTCCCAATCCAATAATCCTTTCACTATATGCCAAGTGGCTAAACTGACTTACTCATGTTGGTCAAAGCTTTAGCAGACACTCAGTAGGACTAACAAATGCAGCACAAAGAAGCAAGTTCAAAGCACAAGCTAGCCAGCAGGCAGTAGCCCAAGTGCCTGTTCACCAGCATACAGCAGAGCCAGTTAGAAAGCCAAAGCAAGAGAAGAAAGATCCCTGGTGGTAAGGGATAGCACCTTGATGTCCTGCTCACAGGGCCAGTTGTTGTAATCACACCACAGAGACAGGATGGATCCTTCAACCAAAATTCGGTTTGGATGTCGAGACTGATAACACGTACACCTAGAGAGTATGAAAAACTTTATTACATAAGGAGGCTTTCTGGGGAGAGCAGGGTAGGCTCTCAAGCAGGTTCAAGAATGGCTTAAGAGAGCAGAAGAAGGAGACTGGCTTGGCTTTTATGGTGGTGAGGGGATGACGCTGGAGTGTTCCCACACACAGGTCAGGTTTTGCACAGTCTGAACTTCCTCCTGGCACACAGAAGAGAGAGTACCTGAGCTTTCTTATCAGATATAGGTAAGCAGGGGAAGAGGAAGTGGTAGGGCTCTTTTATAGAATAATGTTGTGTAAATGCAAGGTGTTTAGCACAGTTTAGAATTCTCATAACCATTATAACCACACTTATATTGTTTTCAGTTAAACTGTGTTTCACTAGATTAGTATTTCCCAAATTATGGTCCTTTAAATATTATTTAAGGTAGCTTAGAATTATCTTGGTTCATCACAGAGAAACTGTGTAGAAAGAGAAAAGACTGCTAGCATCAGGAGGTCTGACACACTGGTCACAAAAGAGCAGACTTCATTGTACTATCTGCTGAATTATGAGGGGTTTCTAACATTTTTCCCATCCTGGGTGACTACTGTAGCATCCAAAGACTAATAATAATTACAGAAACTAACATTTACTGACTACTAACTCTATGTAGGAATTATGCTAAATATCCATATACATAGTTAATCCTCATCACAACCCTATTGAGATAAGTGGCAAAAGAGCAGTTTCGTCATTTCTGCCAGGACATCTCCATTCCAATTGCAGAAGCAGAAAAGAGCATATAGGAGGGCACATGGAAATATTTATGGGCCAGGCTCAAAAGGGGTATGCATTACTCCTGCTCACATTTCATTGGGAAAAACTCACATAGCCACATCTAACTACAAGAGAAAATGAGAAATGTAGTCCACCTAGTAGAAGAGGAGAACTTAAATGTTGGAGATAAGCTAGCAATCTCTGTCTCCACCATCTTGTTCATCACTCTCCCCAGTATTTACAGTAGAGCCTGGCACATAGTAGGTGGCCATGAACATTTCTGTTGAATGAATGGGTTTCAACTTTTTTGGTCAGTTATGGGGATCAAAAACATATAGAACTTGGTTAAGCAATGGTTTCCTAGATATGACATAAAAAGCACAAGCAACAAAGAGAGAGTAAATTGGACTATATCAAATGTTAAAATGTTTTCTTCTGCAAAAAAAAAATACCATGAAGAAAGCGAAAAGGCACACCAAAGAAAGATCCTTGCAAATCATATATTTAATAAAAGTGTAGTATCCAGAATACAGAAAGAACTCTTACAACTCAACAACAAAAATACAAACAACCCAACTGAAAATCAGGTAAAGGACTTAAATAGACATTGTGCTAATGAAGATATACAAATAGCCAGCAAACATATGAAAATATGCTCAATACCATTAGTCGTTAGGGAAATGCAAATCAAAACCACGATGAGATACCACTTCATACTCACTAGGAAGGCTATAACTTTTTTAAAAGGAAAATAACAAGTATTGACAAGGATGTAGAGAAATTGAAACACTCATACACTTCTGGTGGGAACATAAAATGATACAGCCTCTGTGGAAAACCTTTTGGCAGTTACTCAACAAGTTAAACATAGACTTGCCATATTACCCAGTAATTCTACTCCTAGGTATATAATGAAAAGAGTTGAAAAGGAGGGAACAACAACAAAAAAAAAAAAACAAGTGAATTGAGCAACACAAAAGCAAAGGGCAGATAACGTTTCAAGAAGTAAAAAATGGTCAACTTTATTAAATACCTTTTACAGGTAATATATGGACAGACAAATGACGATTGAACTTGTTAGTAGAGAGGTCATTGGTAAATTTGATAAAAAGGAAATTGAAAGAGTGGAAAATATTTTAATATAAACCTGGATGTGTATTAAGGAGAAAATGTGAGATCAGAAAGTGAGGGGCAGATAGACAATTTCTTTTGAGAGTTTTGGTGCTAAGGGGAAGAGAAATATGGGACTATAGCTGGAGGGGGATTTGGTACTAAGAGAGTGCATTTTTAGGAGGTTAGATTCTAGAACGCATCTAGCCAATATAAATGACTGAATGAAACTGATGATATAAAACACTAAAGGGATAATTGCAGATGAAAAAATATTGAGAAAGCAAGAAGGGTATTCAGAGCACTAGTAGATGGGATCCGTAGCAAATGTGGAAATGTTGGCTTTCCATGAGAACGAGTAATATTTATAGATTTTGCAGTGGAGAAGGAAACGATTATGGTATAATTACAAATGCAGGTAAGATGGTAGATTTGGTGGGGAAGATATAAAAGAATTTTCTCTTGACTCTTCAGTTTTCTCAGTGAAGGATGAGATAAGGGCATAAAATAACAAGAGTGAGGGTAGGGTTTTGAGAAATTGAGGGGAAGATAAAGTATTGGATATTCATTTTGTATAATGGAAATGGGTGTATAATATGGAAGGATTGATAATTTAAGATATGTGGTCAAGAATTTAAGGTGAGATCAGTTAGCTTTGTCTTGTAAATTTCTACAGCAACATCCATCACTTGTATATAGGAACAAAGTAGGTAGATAGCTAAATTTAACAAGGGTTGTGGTTTTGCCAGGGAAGTACTAGGGTGGGAAAGTGAGTAGGGAGATGAAGGTTTATGAAAGTAAGTGATACTAATGATAAATTGGTAAGCAATGAGGAAATGCGAAAAGAGAAATGTGGCTGATGCTGAAAAGTAGTAGAATTCACAGACTGGAGTTCAAAATTGAAGAATTTTTAGAGTTGGGTGTGTGTAGGTGTGTATACCTGCATGAGAGAGAGGTATTTTGCTAGGAAGAATAATCAGTTGTAGCCCAAGAGATGTATGTTTTAAAATCAGGATTTCAGAGTTGCTGTAATTTTTGAGAATGTCAATGTCTAGTGCATGAGCATTAGAGTGAGTGGCTTAAGTATGATGGAAAAAAAATACCATTGGAATTGAGGGAATGAAAGGTTTGCAAAGCCAAAAATGCTGGATGAATATCCACATAGATGACAGATGTTGAAGTTGCCAAGATGGTGGCAGTACTAAAAGTGGAGAAGATCAGGAAAGTGTCTAATGAATGAAGGTAAAGAAATAGATGGCGTAGCACATGATATTATCTAATAGCAAGAACTACAAATAAGCTCTGAATTTTGAAAGAGAAAGGAGCAGAAATGGTTTGAAAGTGACAATGAGTCGACTCCTTGGGGTATGTGAGGAAAACTAACGTTTGCTCAAGAGGACTGCAGGGGAAGTGATTTCCTCAAGGCACAGCCATATTCCAGTCATAAAACAGAGATTAAGGGAACACTGAGAGAAGAACTTGAAGCTACTGGGGAGTTTCTTAATGATAGACTATGAGTTACAGAGGGCAGGAAAGAAGTGCTCACGAAGTTGGGGAGAGAGTTGGGTCCAATTCTGTCAAGTGCAGAGCAATACGCGAATAAGGGTCTAGTTAATGATGGATAATCTGCAGGGTGGTGACTTAAGTAAAAGTGATAAGACAAGATGGACCTTGTGACTGCATGGTAGATTGGGAGGTGAGTAAAGCCCTCCAGACTACAGATTGCTTAATCTAGGCTGACCTAGAACTAAGAAGAATCCAGAAACACCATTGAAACCTGTTTCCTCTAAATATCATGTATCCTGTATGATGATCCAGCATTTCAAAGATAGACTAGTAAGGACATCTAAGAGGGTAGGTCTGAAAGGAAAGGAGTGTGTTTGCTTAAGAGTGTGAGTGTGTATGAAAAATATCAACAGCAAATTCTAATGTCAGTGGGTTGCTACTATAGGCTTATGGAGCCATGCACTATTCTTGGACAACCCAAGATGCCTGCACAGATGTGGCCCAGATGCAAGCACCAACACTTACTGGGCACCTGCAAAGCCAAAGCTGGGGAAGATGGAAGGCCAAGGGGAAGTGGTATTATCCCAATACAGGAATGTATTTACTTAGGCTTCCTAAATGGCAGGTGGACAAAAAATGGAAGAAAGGAAATTTAGCTTCTTTTTGCCTAACATCTCTCCTCAGGAAGAAGTACTTGGAGCTGTATTTCCTACGTAAATTCACCTGCTAAAACTCCAGGGAGCTCATCAGTGGGCAGATGTTCCCGCCTAAGTATGGTTACCAGCAAACATTTAATCAAAATCATGGCTGCATCTGGCTCACATTAAAAGGGTTCTCTTTGTCATTGTCTTCTAAAGGAACAATTCCCCATGCTTATAAATCCAGGCTCAGAACATCAATTCAACCAACCTCAGGAGCCTTGTGGCTACACCTTCTTGCTGGGAATCAGCATGGTCCCCAGAGAATCAATTTGAGGAGTATTGCCAAAGTGTTTTCATTTTCAGTGTTTATCCCCTGGAATGTCTACTAGTGAAGAATAGACAGGGCAATACAATCCTAAGATTCAATTTCTTTCATCAAATACAAACTGTATATATGAGCATCAAGGCAAGAGGATGGAGGACTTTAACTGAAATTCCAATAGAGATCTAAGCACAAATCTTGGAACCATCCCATGCTAGCATTGTGAGTTAGGATAGGTACTTAACCACTCTGAGCCTGTTTTCTGATCTCTAAAAAAAAAAATAGAAGGATAATATCTCATACAGCTGTTGCAAAGATCAACTCAAATAATTAATGTAAATAATATAGCACAACAACCTACAGAATGGGAGAAAATATTTGTCAATCATGTATCTGATAAGGGATTTTTATTCAGAATATATAAAGAACTCTTACATGCCTGTGATAAGAAGGTAAATAACCCAACTTTTAAAATGGGCAGAAGATCTAAATAGACATTTCTCCAAGGAAGATATACCAATGGCCAGCAAGCACATTAGAGACGCTTGACATCATTATTCATCAGGAAAACACAAATCAAAACCACAGAAAGATACCATTTCATACCCATTCGGATGGCTAGAATCAAAAAGATAATCATAACTGTTGGTAGGGATTTAGAGAAATCAGAACCATCATACACTGTTAGTGAGAATGTAAAATGGTATAGCTGCTTTGGAAAAGTTTGGTAGTTTCTCAGAGGGTGAAACAGTGTTACTGTATGACCCACTTGTAGGTATATTCCCAAGATAAATGCAAATATATGTCCATACAAAAACTTGTACATAAATATTCATAGCAGCAATATTCATAATACCCAAAGATGGAAACAACCCAAATGCTCATCAACTGATGAATGGATAAACAAAATGTGGCAAATCCATACAACAGAATATTATTCAGACATCAAAAGGAATGAAGAACTAATATATGCTACAACATGGCTGAACCTTAAAAACATTATGCTAAGTGAAAGAATTCAGTCACAAAAGACCACATATTATGTGATTCTATTCATATGAAATGCTCAGAACAGGCAAATCTATAGATACAAAATAGATCAATAATTGCTTAAGGCTGAGGCAGAAGTTATTGGGAGCACAGGGGATTAATAGCTAAAAGATACAAGGGCTTCTTTTTGAGGTGTTGAGAATGTTCTAAAATAGACTGGAGGGAACTTCAAGACGTCGGAAGAGTAAGACGTGGAGATCACCTTCCTCCCCACAGATACATCAGAAATACATCTACACGTGGAACTGCTCCTATAGAACACCCACTGAACGCTGGCAGAAGACCTCAGACCTCCCAAAGGGAAGAAACTCCCCACGTAGCTGGGTAGGGCAAAAGAAAAAAAGAAAAAGCAGAGACAAGAGAATAGGAACGGGACCTGCACCAGTGGGAGGGAGCCGTGAAGGAGGAAAGGTTTCCACACACTAGAAGCCCCTTCACTGGCGGAGACTGCAGGTGGCAGAGGGGGGCAGCTTTGGAGCCACGGAGGAGAGCGCAGCAACAGGGGTGTGGAGGGCAAAGCGGAGAGATTCCACCACAGAGGATCGGTGCCGACCGGCACTCACCAGCCCGAGAGGCTTGTCTGCTCACCCGCCGGGGCGGGCGGGGGCAGGGGGCTGAGGCTCAGGCTTCGGTCGGAGCACAGGGAGAGGACTGAGGTTGGCAGTGTGAACACAGCCTGAAGGGGTTAGTACGCCACGTCTAGCCAGGAGGAAGTTCAGGAAAAGTCTGGAGCTGCCGAAAAGGCAAGAGAATTTTTCTTACCTCTTTGTTTCCTGGTGCGAGAGGAGGGGATTAACAGTGCTGCTTAAAGGAGCTCCAGAGACAGGCGCGAGCCGCGGCTATCAGCACGGATCCCAGAGACGGGCATGAGACGCTAAGGCTGCTGCTGCCGCCACCAAGAAGCCTGTGTGCCAGCACAGGTCACTATCCACACCTCCCTTCCGGCGAGCCTGTGCAGCCCGCCACTGCCAGGGTCCCTTGATCCAGGGACAACTTCCCCGGGAGAACGCACGGCACGCCTCGGGCTGGTGCAACGTCACGCCGGCCTCTGCCGCCGCACGCTCGCCCCGCCTCCGTGCCCCTCCCTCCCCCCATCCTGATTGAGCCAGAGCCCCCGAAGCAGCTGCTCCTTTAATCCCGTCCTGTCTGAGTGAAGAACAGATGCCCTCTGGCGACCTATACACAGAGGCTGGGCCAAATCCAAAGCTGAACCCCAGAAGCTGTGAGAACAAAGAACAGAAAGGGAAATCTCTCCCAGCAGCCTCAGGAGCAGTGGATTAAATCTCCAATATCAACTGGATGTACCCTGCATCTGTGGATTACCTGAATAGAGAACGAATCATCCCAAATTGAGGAGGTGGACTTTGAGAGCAAGATTTATTATTTTTTTCCCCTTTTCCTCTTTTTGTGAGTGTGTATGTGTATGCTTCTGTGTGAAATTTTGTCTGTATAGCTTTGCTTTCACCATTTGTCCTAGGGTTCTATTCGTCCGTTTTTGTTTCTTTTTTAACTTTTAAAAATATTTTCTTAATAATTATTTTTTATTTTAATAACTTTATTGTATTTTACCTTACTTTATTTTATTTTCTTTTATCCTCTTTCTTTCTATCT
Organism: Mesoplodon densirostris; assembly: GCF_025265405.1. Taxonomy (NCBI): domain Eukaryota; kingdom Metazoa; phylum Chordata; class Mammalia; order Artiodactyla; family Ziphiidae; genus Mesoplodon; species Mesoplodon densirostris. The sequence goes on from NC_082681.1 coordinate 17,021,170, forward strand.
TCTTTCCTTCCTCTCTCTCTCTTTCGTCCTTTCTTCCTTCCTTCCTTCCTCCCTCCCTCCCTCTCTCTCTCTCTCTCTCTGTTCCTCTCTTCCTCTCCTTCTCTCTTTCTCTATTTCTCTCTTTCATTCTACTTTTTCTCCCTTCTATTCTGAGCCGTGTCAATGAAAGGCTCTTGGTGCTGCAGCCAGAAGTCCATGCTGTGCCTCTGAAGTGGGAGAGCCAACTTCAGGACACTGGTCCACAAGAGACCTCCCAGCTCCATGTAATATCAAACGGTGAAAATCTCCCAGAGATCTCCATCTCAACACCAACACCCAGCTTCACTCAACGACCAGCAAGCTACAGTGCTGGATACCTTATGCCAAACAACTACCAAGAAAGGAACACAACCCCACCCATTAGCAGAGAGGCTGCCGAAAATCATAATAAGGCCACAGACACCCCAAAACACACCACCAGAGGTGGACCTGCCCACCAGAAAGACAAGATCCAGCCTCATCCACCAAAACACAGGTAGTAGTCCCCTCCTCCAGGAAGCCTACACAACCCACTGAAACAACCTTAGCCACTGGGGACAGACACCAAAAACAATGGGAAATACGAACCTGCAGCCTGCAAAAAGGAGACCCCAAACACAGTAACATAAGCAAAATGAGAAGACAGAAAAACACACAGCAGATGAAGGAGCAAGATAAAAACCCACCAGACCTAACAAATGAAGAGGAAATAGGCAGTCTACCTGAAAAAGAATTCAGAATAAAGATGCAAAGATGATCCAAAATCTTGGAAATAGAGTAGAGAAAATGCAAGAAACATTTAACAAGGACCTAGAAGAACTAAAGATGAAAAAAGCAATGATGAACAACACAATAAATGAAATTAAACATTCTCTAGAAGGGATCAATAGCAGAATAAATGAGACAGAAGAACGGATAAGTGACCTGGAAGATAAAATAGTGGAAATAACTACTGGAGAGCAGAATAAAGAAAAAAGAATGAAAAGAATTGAGGACAGTCTCAGAGACCTCTGGGACAATATTAAACGTACCAACATTCAAATTATAGGGGTTCCCAAAGAAAAAGAGAAAAAGAAAGGGACTGAGAAAATATTTGAAGAGATTATAGTTGAAAACTTCCCTAATATGGGAAAGGAAATAGTTAATCAAGTCCAGGAAGCACAGAGAGTCCCATACAGGATAAATCCAAGGAGAAACACGCCAAGACACATATTAGTCAAACTATCAAAAATTAAATACAAAGAAAAAATATTAAAAGCAGCAAGGGAAAAACGACAAATAACATAGAAGGGAATCCCCATAAGGTTAACAGCTGATCTTTGAGCACAAATTCTGCAAACCAGAAGGGAGTGGCAGGACATATTTAAAGTGATGAAAGGGAAAATCCTACAACCAAGATTACTCTACCCAGCAAGGATCTCATTCAGATTTGACAGAGAAATTAGAACCTTTACAGACAAGCAAAAGCTAAGAGAATTCAGCAGAACCAAACCAGATTTACAGCAAATGCTAAAGGAACTTCTCTCGGCAGGAAACACAAGAGAAGGAAAAGTCTTACAATAACAAATGCAAAACAATTAAGAAAATGGGAATAGGATCATACATATCGATAATTACCTTAAATGTAAATGGACTGAATGCTCCCAGCAAAAGACACATACTGGCTGAATGGATACAAAAACAAGACCCGTATATATGCTGTCTACAAAAGACTCACTTCAGACCTAGGGACACATACAGACTGAAAGTCAGGGGATGGAAAAAGATATTCCATGCAAATGGAAATCAAAAGAAAGCTGGAGTAGCAATTCTCATATCAGACAAAATAGACTTTAAAATAAAGACTTACAAGAGACAAAGAAGGACACTACATAATGATCAAGGGATCGATCCAAGAAGAAGATATAACAATTGTAAATTTTTTTGCACCCAACATAGGAGCACCTCAATACATAAGACAAATACTAACAGCCATAAAAGGGGAAATCGACAGTAACACAATCATAGTAGGCGACTTTAACACCCCACTTTCAACAATGGACAGATCATTCAAAATGAAAAATAAATAAGGAAACACAAGCTTTAAATGATACATTAAACAAGATGGACTTAATTGATATTTATAGGACGTTCCATCGAAAAACGTCCAGAGATAAACCCATGTACATATGGTCACCTTATCTTGATAAAGGAGGCTAAAGTATATAATGGAGAAAAGACAGCCTCTTCAATAAGTGGTGCTGGGAAAACTGGACAGCTACATGGAAAAGAATGAACTTAGAACACTCCCTAATGCCATACACAAAAATAAACTCAAAATGGATTAAAGACCTTAATGTAAGGCCAGGCACACCAAAACTCTTAGAGGAAATATAAGAAGAACACACTTTGAGATAAATCACAGTAAGATCTTTTTTGACCCACCTCCTAAAGAAATGGAAGCAAAAACAAAAATAAACAAATGGGACTGAATGAAACTTAAAAGCTTTTGCACAGCAAAGGAAACCATAAACAAGACGAAAAGACAACCCTCAGAATGGGAGAAAATATTTGCAAATGAAGCAACTGACAAAGGGTTAATCTCCAAAATTTACAAGCAGCACATGCAGCTCAATATTAAAAAAACAAACAACCCAATCCAAAAATGGACAGAAGACCTAAATAGACATTCCTCCAAAGAAGATATACAGATTTCCAACAAACACATGAAAGGATGCTCAACACCACTAATCATTCGAGAAATGCAAATCAAAACTACAATGAGGTATCACCTCACAGCAGTCAGAATGGCCATCATCAAAAAATCTACAAACAATAAATGCTGGAGAGTGTGTAGTGAAAAGGGAACCCTCTTCCACTATTGGTGGGAATGTAAATTGATACAGCCACTATGGAGAACACTATGGAGGTTCCTCAAAAAACTAAAAATAGAGCTATCATGTGATTGAGCAACCCCACTCCTGGGCATATATCCGGAAAAGATGAAAACACATCTGGAAAACATGAAATTTGAAAAGATACATGCACCCCAATGTTCATAGCAGCACTATTTACAATAGTCAACACATGGAAACAACCCAAGTGCCCATCAACAGATGACTGGTTTGAGAAGATGTGGTATATATATACATCTTGATACAAAGGAATATCACAGCCATAAAAAAAATGAAATATTGCCATTTGCAGCAACATGGATGGGCCTAGGGAATATCATACTAAGTGAAGTAAGTCAGGCAGAGAAAGACAAATATCATATATCACTTATATGCAGAATCTAAAAAGTAATGCAAATTAATCTATATACAAAACGGAAACAGATTCACAGACATAGGAAACAAACTTATGTTTACCAAAGGGGAAAGGAAAGGGGGGAGGGATAAATTAAGAGTATGGAATTAACAAATACAAAGTACTATATATAAAATAGATAAGTAACAAGGATTTATTGTATAACACAGGGAACTATATTCAGTATCTTGTAATAACCTATAATGGAAAATAATCTGAAAAATATATATATAACTGAATCACTTTGCTGTACACCTGAAACTAACACAATATTGTAAATCAACTATGCTTCAAATAAATAAATAAATAAATAAATTCTGTTACTAAAACTTCTAGGTCAAATATGCGAATACAGGTCCCCTGCTCCACAGACACATAAATACATACCAAGTATTGTATTATGGCCAGTTTCAACTAATAAAATCTCAAACTTATGTCCCCAAGGAAACCATCAAGAAGAAGTTCCAGACAGAAGCACTTTTCTCTGGTAATGTGCTCGTTTTTCATTTTGCTGCCCAATATAATATTTGGGGATGTGGCTCCATTCTGCCTGAACTTAATTGCCATAATAGTGCTAAAAAGAAGCCTTTATGAGAATGATAACCTCAAATTTTCAAGGAATCACAGATGAGGTCGTAGTCCTTTGTAGATGAAAGGCAAATCCTATACTCACATCTATCAGCTGAGATACATCACCGACATTAGGTGAAATATCCCCAAGTAGATTTTCTCTTTTATCCCTTCAGAAACCTCAGGATGTTACTCAAGCATTGGAATTCCTGAAGACAGAGGGACTAGACACTATTTACTGAACACACATCTGTTTAACTCTCATCATGTCAGACTTCAGACCATGCTCACTTTCTACTAACTCTTCAAAAAGATCCAAATTCTTTTTTTCTCACAAACACACAAACAGACATCCTGGGGCAGAAACGAAGTTAGAAACAGAAAGGTCAGTACCACAGTCAGCTCCTTTGGCTGCCTCTGGAGCTTCACAGTAAGTCATGACTTACCAGCATCCCAATCCTTATTCAGCAGTCTCTGTACTTGCCTCAAACTTCTGGGTCCACCTCTCAGGGAATGGCATCACCGTCCACTTAATTGTCCTAGTCAGAGGGATGAAGGTCATCCTTGAATCTTCCCTCTGCCCTTAACTCCAATTCATCATCAAATGTGGTCTAGTCTCTCTCCTTAATATCTCTTTGATTCTTCCACTTCCCTCTTTCTCTGAGCCATCATCTGGTCTACAACAAAGTCTTGTCCCAGGTTATATACTAAGCTGAGGAAACAGCAGTGAATGAAGCAGACTAGAACACTGTCCTCACCTAGTTCAGGTCTGTATTCTAATTGGCCATTTGTTCATTTGCCTCCTTCAATGGACCATGAGCTCTCTGAGAGCACGGATGAAGTCTAATTTACCTCTGCATCTCCAGAATCTAGCAAAGTACCTATTAGGTACTCAGCAGATAAATGTCAGTGGGTGAATATTTAACTTTCACAGCTATGTAGTAGCCCCAGCATGGCTCTGCTTGTCTATTATGAGCCCAGAAAACTGTGCCCAACTTTTCCTTCTTCCTGTCCCTTACCTATCCCTCCTAGTCATTCCAGCCCTTTTAAACACTTCTGTGCTATCCTACCCATTTCTTTCACATCCTATGCTTTCTGGAGCTCTGGGTTTGTCTTTTTCTCTGGAGAGCCTGTTCAAGCTGCTTTTTCCTCTATCCAGTCCTGCCCCCCATGGCCCAGTCCACAGGTAGAGCTAGTTGGGCTCAAGGCCTCTGGTGAGGTTACAGGGCTAACCAGAGTCCCTGAACAGACAAGGTCTAAAAGCTTGGCAACTCTTGTGCCAAACTGGAAACCAGCCTCCAATAAGCCTTAAGTCAAAAAATATCTTCCACGTGCATAGTCAAACTATGTGTTCACTACCATATCAGAATCTGTTTCTAGGTCAGGTCAAGATTGTGCTAAGACTTGGGTAAAATCTGTGCTATTCAAAAGAATGGGCTAAAATAATTGATATATGTATACATATAGCTGATTCACTTTGTTGTACAGCAGAAATTAACATAACATTATAAAGCAACTATACTCCAATAAAAATTAAAAAATAAAATAATGTGAAGGATAATAAAATAGTAATTGAACAATGATCGTATCAAAGCCCTTCTGCTTCTCTGATTCAAAGGAGGGAAGAGAGAGATCGTCTCTACTCCATGGGATACAAAAGAGTGTGTCTTTGTCTATAATTATACCCTCAGTGCCTAGCTCATGGTAGCATCTCAGTAAATGTTTCCTGAAAAAATGAATGATGAGATCCATAGTAGGCACTATTGGCTTATGCATCATGGTGACTGAATCCTTAATTCCTAGAGAGTGGGTAGGAAAAGGAGTCTTAAAATTAAAATCTCTTCACTTTACAAATGAGAAGACACTGGTCAAGAGTGACTGAGTAACTTAGCTAAAATCACACAGCAAGTTAGTGGCAGAACCCAGACTTAAATCAGGGCTCCTGATCCCACCGCTCTTTCCTCTACACCTAATCTCCCACCCTAGGCTTAAACCCAAACAAAGTTCCCTATAAGGATTTATGAAAGTCTGGCCTCTTGGTCCACAATTGGATTCTATATGTTTTGATGCGCTTGAAAAAAGCACTGACATTTTGACTTGTCAGCCAGAGGGTTGCTCTCCTTTACTCCCATCCAGGTTCCTCTATACAGCTGTTTTCCTTTTTGCAATAAAATCAAACTTTTAAAGGGCTCTGTGTTTTTAGCACATAGAGATAAAGCCTATCAAAGCTAGATGCAATAGATAGCTATAGATAAATAAATCACTTGCTTTAGTGTCAGAGAATTCTAAGTGTTTGGTACTGATTTAATAGATTTGGGGGAAAATAAACAAGGGAATTCAATAATGAGCACCTGCTCTTTCCAATAGACTTGCTGGGAAACAACCAAAAGTGAAAGGAATCAATTTAGATATAAATGACACAACAGCCAGCCAGTCTAATGGGCAGGCTTGAAACTGCCACAGCTTCATGTGCAGCCCTTTGCCCTCTCCTGTCCTGGTCCCTCTACATCACAAGGGTTCAGTTCTATTTTAGTTGTAACATTTCCACCTGTGCAGAAAAGCACCCCTCTCATCCTCCTGCTTCCTTGGAGCAATAGATCTGTGACAATTTAAGTTTTTGTAAAATGTTTTCATGTCTGTTATTGTGGTCTTTTTAGTTTATTCTCGTGATAATCCCATAAAGTAGGAAGGGAAGGAGTTGTCACACCAGAAAGATGAAATGACTTGTGAGGGGTCACTGGGCTTGTCAGGGGCAGAGACAGGGACAAAAAGTCAGGGCTCTAGACAAAGTCTAGTACTCTTCTATCAATGCCATTTCATCACTGAAGGAGACATTCTGCAAGGCAATTTCTTCTTTGTTCTTTATCACAAAATTTATGAGCTGATAAAGTCTAGGGGAAGAAATTAAAGGGTTACAGGTTGGCATCACTTTAGTTCAGTGTTGGCAATATGGAGCCCTAAAAGGAATAATGAGATAGATTCATTCATTTCTCTCTTCTGTTTCATGACAGCGATGCAAAAGAATGTGAGCCCTGAGATGACACTTCCCAGGAAAGAGCTGGACACCAAAACTTTGGAAAAAGGAGCACTGTTTCCATTGGCAGCAAAGTTCTAGTCTTTTTGTGCTATATGCCAGGGGTTGGCAAACTATGGCCTATAGGCCAAATCTGGCTCCTGCCTGTTTTTTTAAATAAAGTTTTATTGGCACATAACCAGAGCCATTCATTTGTGTGTGATCTGTGGCCACTTTCACACAACAATAGCACGACTGAGCAGTTGCAACAGTGATGGCCCTCAAAGCCTAAATTACTTACTGTCTGACCCTTTACAGAAAAAGTCTGCTGACCTCTGTGTTATAGAAGTCAAACATTTACCCCACGCATGAGGAAAGGTTCCTTTTGTCATGACAGGGAAGTTCTGTCCAATACAGAAATTTCTGGGGCTTGGAAGGAGACTACACGTTGCTGAAATTCCCTGAGTAGGTTTGTGGGGATGGGTATTGGGCCTGGGATGGAGAGAAACATTTTTTCTTGCCATTCTTTTTGAAATCAGTCTTGAGCCCTCATTATTTTTACTGTGAAAAGATTTGTTATAGTGACTTGCAACCATTTAACAATTCCTGGCAGGATTCTCTCTTCATTACCAGTAATATACTATCAACCCAGTGCCAGCGGGTTAAAGGACAATGGAATCAATATCCCGCAGTAGACGCTGCAGATATTAGGGATGTATCTTCCTCCTGAATGTCCCGTTTCCAACTTTTTCCATCAAGCAGGGCCACCAACATATGAATGATGAGGGAGCTATCTTCATGGGATTTTCTAAAGCTTATGTTCATACAAAGATCTGGGATAGTTCAGGGCAACATTGGCCTTGGAGAGGCCACAGAGCCTGTGAAGTCTCTGTAGGTTTCTTTGCACGGGGCAGTGAAATTTCTAAGTGGCTATCTGTGCACTATGATCCACTTTGTGGGCCTGGTTAACAGAGTTAACAAGGACAATCAGGAAGCTCGCTTTCATCTCCTAGGAAATCACTAGGTCCTTCAGAAGGCTTGCCAGGGTCTTGCCAGAAGAAAGCTATGTCTTCGGAATGCCAGATTGGCTTGTGGGTGAAGGTAGAAGAGGCAAGGATGGAATACGGGCAAGAACGCCCGCCAGGAGCTGTGAGAGGTTTTTTCCTCTCTCTCTCTCGGTCTTCTCCTTGCCTACTCCTACTGTATTAATTTGTTAGGACTGCCGTAACAAAATGTCACAAGCTGGGTGGCTTAAACAACAGAAATTTATTGCTTCATAGCTCTGGAGGCTAGGTGTCTGAGATCAAGGTATGGGCAGGGTTGGTACTTTCTGAGAACTGCGGGGAAGACATCTATTCCACACCTCTCTCCTAGTTTGTGGTGGTTTGCTGGCAATCGCTCCAGTCTCTGCTTTCATCTTCACAGGGCATTCTCCTTGTGTGTGCGTGTCCAGATTTCCCCTTTTCATCAGAACAGCAGTCATGTTGGATTTAGGCTCCACCTCACCTCGGTATAACACCATCAGAAACAATTACTTTTCCAACAGCCTTATTTACACGTAGGTCACATTCTAAAGTACTGAGGTTAGGATGTCACCATGTGAATTTGGGAGGGGGCAGGGTATAATTCAACCCATCACACCTACCCACTGACTCTCACATCCACCCTTCCACCACTCCTGCCTCTTTAGGGTTCTACTTCTCTGCTTCAAATTCTGGGAATGTTTGGGAATTCTCTGGTGGTCCAGTGGTTAGGACTCCACTCTCTCACTGCCAAGGGCATGGGTTGAGTCCTTGGTTGGGGAACTAAAATCCCACAAGCCGTATGGGGCAGCCAAAAAAAACAAAAAAAGGAGTCAAATTTTGGCCATGTCCCAATACTGCTAGATTAAAGCCAGAGAGCATAAGGTCAACCCTTATTGGAAGTCAGTCACTTCTTAAGTATGTGAACCTGGACAAAGTACACAATGTCTTTAGGCCTTAGCTGCTGCATTGGTAAGCTGGAAATAATAACACTCTTGATTTCATTGGGGTGGCTGTGTGGAACACATTACATAGCCTGGCCCATAGTAAGTCTTAATAAACAGTAACTATTATAATTACCTGCAGCAGCACTGGGGACAGCCTGGCTTTAGAACAAAGGAGAAAGCTGGAGACAGCAGGTCTGGTAAGGGTTTATTCCTTTGTCCCAAAGAATATTTTGTGAGCCAGGCACTCTTGTGGGGCCTGGGGATTGAGCAGTGAAGACAACAAAGTTCCCGCTGTCAAGGAGCAGAGAATCCAGTGGGACAGATGGACAAGGACAAAATGAGTAAATATATATGGTCCAGTCAGATAGTAATAAATGCTATTAAGAAAAAGAACACAGGGTAAGGAGATAAATAGTGAAGGCAGCTGGGTAGGAAACAGTTTGGAGAGTAAATAGGGAATTGCTGGGCGACTAGGTGACATTTGCCCCAATGCCCACTAGGCTAGACTGACTCTGGCTTTAGTGAACATGCAAACAGACAGCTCTGCAGCATGCTTTAGGAGTGAATATTCTCATCAATTGGCTTAGATGTGAATATTGATTCCAATTCACCTCTTTGAATTGAACTCTTACATCTCTTCAAATAAGGACCATATCGTTGAGCACTTAATTGGTACTGCCCAGCATCCTCATTGTTATCTATCCTGTGCTAGTCTCTTCCACTGGACTGTTTGTTCTTTGAAGACAGGGCTACTATCTCATATTTCTTTTGTAATGGTCTCACTCTTAGTACAGTGCTAAAACAGCTAGTAGTTTCTCCATAATATTTGTGGATTAAAAGATTTACAGGGAAAAACAAAGTTTCTCTATTTATATAGGAGACAGACAGTGACTAGAGCAGAACTCCTAAATATATTATGCTGATGTTAGAGCAAAAAATAATCTCTGCCTACTGGGATTACCATAGTTTGTTAGGCTAGCATCATCTGGATATTGTTTCAGAGGACACAGTATTCCCCATGGCACATTCTGATTTAAATAATAATACTAACCATTCTGTACTTACCATGTGCCAGGGGTTTTTCTAAATGTGCTTTACCTACATTAACTCATTTAATCCTTGCTACCACCTATGAGGTAGGTAATGTTATCCCCATTTTTCAGGTGAGGACATTGAGGCACAAAGACTTAAAGTATCTTGCCCAAGGTCTCACTCACAGGTGACAGTATGGCTCTAAAATCTGAGTTAGACTGAGGTGTTGAGATCTGTACATAATTTAGTTGGTATGACCAAGTGGCCTGAGAGACAATATAGCAAAGTGACCAAGAGATTGGCTTTGGGGTCAAATCAATCTGGGATCAAATCCCAGCTCTACAACTTAAGAGGCAGGTATGAGACATTGAGCAAGTCAATTTCCTTCTCCAAATCTCAGCATCCTCATCTATAAAATTAAGAATAAAAGTAGCACCCGCCTAATAAGATTTTATGACAATCAAATAGACTAATACACATAAGGCACATAGCATGGTGCCTGGCATATGGTAAGCACAAAAAAATATGTTAAATTTTTTTAACATTATGCATAAATTATTCAAAGTGCTTAACAGGCAACTGGGCTGAGGGATTGACTCATTGGCCCTTAGAACTACACAGGCTGGACATCAGGAGGTGTTTCAGCCAACTGGGCAAGGGAGCACACGTCTTGGGCTTTTGAGAAAGATGCCGCCAGTGTCTGGATGTCAGGTTGTAGTTGTGGTAGTAGTGTTGGTGGAAGAGACTATGGTAGTGATTGAGGTATAAAGTGGGGATTGACAGTGTTCTAAACCTTATTTCCTTTGTGACAGGTTTTGAAGACACATACAATCCCTTACCATGCTCAAAGAGGAATTTAGCCTGCTGAAACCTCACTTTAAGTAGGTGGCCCCTGCACATTTCAACTATTGATCCAGAGCTTGTTTCTTATTATGCTGGGGTAAAGAAGAGAGGCATGATAAATTATTTTCTAGGTTCCCAAAGAGCTTATCAAAATGTATAAGGTAGGGCATAAACACACCTGCTAATGTTTCTTACAAGAAAAAGGAGGGGAAGATGGCGGAAGAGTAAGACACGGAGATCACCTTCCTCCCCACAGATACACCAGAAATACAGCTACATGTGGAACAACTCCTACAGAACACCTACTGAATGCTGGCAGAAGACCTCAGACCTCCCAAGAGGCAAGAAACTCCCCACGTACCTGGGTAGGGCAAAGCAGAGAGATTCCCGCACAGAGGATCGGTGCCGACCGGCACTCACCAGCCCGAGAGGCTTCTCTGCTCACCCGCCGGGGCGGGCGGCACTGGAAGCTGAGGCTCGGGCTTTGGTCAGAGTGCAGGGAGAGGACTGGGGCTGGCGGCGAGAACTCAGCCTGAAGGGGGCTAATGCGCCACTCCGGGAGGGAGTCCGGGAAAACTCTGGAGCTGCCGAAGAGGCAAGAGACTTTTTCTTGCCTCTTGGTTTCCTGGTGCGCGAGGAGAGGCGCTTAAGAGCGCTGCTTAAAGGAGCTCCACAAACGGGCGTGAGCCGCGGCTGAAAGCGCGGAGCCCAGAGACGGGTGTGGGACGCTGGGGCTGCTGCTGCCGCCGCCAAGAGGCCTGTGTGCGAGCGCAGGTCACTGTCCATGCTGCCCTTCCGGGAGCCTGTGAAGACCGTCACTGCTGGGGTCCCAGGAGCCAGGGAAGGCTTCCCTGGGAGAACGCACGGCGCGCCTCGGGCTGGTGCAACGTCACGCTGGCCTCTGCCGCTGTAGGCTCGCCCCGCATTCCGTGCCCCTCCCTCCCCTGCAACCAAGATTACTCTACCCAGCAAGGGTCTCATTCAGATTTGATGGAGAAATTAAAACGTTTACAGACAACAAAAAGCTGAGAGAGTTCAGAACCACCAAACCAGCTTTATGACAAATGCTAAAGGAACTTCTCTAGGCAAGAAACACAACAGAAGGAAAAGAACTACAATAACGAACCCAAAACAATTAAGAAAATGGGAATAGGAACAAACATATCGATAATTACCTTAAATGTAAATGGACGAAATGCTCCCACCAAAAGACACAGATTGGCTGAATGGATACAAAAACAAGACCCATATATATGCTGTCTACAAGAGACCTACTTCAGACCTAGAGACACATACAGACTGAAAGTCAGGGGATGGGAAAAGATATTCCATGCAAATGGAAACCAAAAGAAAGCTGGAGTAGCAATTCTCATATCAGACAAAATAGACTTTAAAATAAAGACTACTAGAAGAGACAAAGAAGGACACTACATAATGATCAAGGGATCGATCCAAGAAGAAGATATAACAATTGTAAATATTTATGCACCCAACATTGGAGCACCTCAATACATAAGGCAAATACTAACAGCCATAAAAGGAGAAATCGACAGTAACACAATCATAGTAGGGGACTTTAACACCCCACTTTCACCAATGGACAGATCATCCAAAATGAAAATAAATAAGGAAACACAAGCTTTAAATGATACATTAAACAAGATGGACTTAATTGATATTTATAGGACATTCCATCCAAAAACAACAGAATACACATTTTTCTCAAGTGCTCATGGAACATTCTCCAGGATAGATCATATCTTGGGTAACAAATCAAGCCTTGGTAAATTTAAGAAAATTGAAATTGTATCAAGTATCTTTTCCAACCACAATGCTATGAGACTAGATATCAATTACAGGAAAAGAGCTGTAAAAAATACAAACGCATGGAGGCTAAACAATACAATACTTAATAACGAAGTGATCACTGAAGAAATCAAAAAGGAAATTAAAAAATACCTAGAAACAAATGACAATGGAGACACGACGACCCAAAACCTATGGGATGCAGCAAAAGCAGCTCTAAGAGGGAAGTTTATAGCAATACAATCCTACCTTAAGAAACAGGAAACATCTCGAATAAACAACCTAACCTTGCACCTAAAGCAATTAGAGAAAGAAGAAAAAAAACATCCCAAAGTTAGCAGAAGGAAAGACATCATAAAAATCAGATCAGAAATAAATGAAAAAGAAATGAAGGAAACAATAGCAAAGATCAATAAAACTAAAAGCTGGTTCTTTGAGAAGATAAACAAAATTGAGAAACCATTAGCCAGACTCATCAAGAAAAAAAGGGAGAAGACTCAAATCAATAGAATTAGAAATGAAAAAGGAGAAGTAACAACTGACACTGCAGAAATACAAAAGATCATGAGAGATTACTACAAGCAACTCTATGCCAATAAAATGGACAACCTGGAAGAAATGGACAAATTCTTAGAAATGCACAACCTGCCAAGACTGAATAAGGAAGAAATAGAAAATATGAACAGACCAATCACAAGCACTGAAATTGAAACTGTGATAAAATATCTTCCAACAAACAAAAGCCCAGGACCAGATGGCTTCACAGGCGAATTCTATCAAGCATTTAGAGAAGAGCTAACACCTATCCTTCTCAAACTCTTCCAAAATATAGCAGAGGCAGGAACACTCCCAAACTCATTCTACGAGGCCACCATCACCCTGATACCAAAACCAGACAAGGATGTCACAAAGAAAAAAACTACAGGCCAATATCACTGATGAACATAGATGCAAAAATCCTCAACAAAATACTGGCAAACAGAATTCAATAGCACATTAAAAGGATCATACACCATGATCAAGTGGGGTTTATTCCAGGAATGCAAGGATTCTTCAATATATGCAAATCAATCAACGTGATACACCATATTAACAAATTGAAGGAGAAAAACCATATGATAATCTCAATAGATGCAGAGAAAGCTTTCGACAAAATTCAACACCCATTTATGATAAATACCCTGCAGAAAGTAGGCATAGAGGGAACTTTCCTCAACATAATAACGGCCATATATGACAAACCCACAGCCAGCATCATCCTCAATGGTGAAAAACTGAAAGCATTTCCACTAAGATCAGGAACAAGACAAGGTTGCCCATCTCATCACTCTTATTCAACATAGTTTTGGAAGTTTTAGCCACAGCAATCAGAGAAGAAAAGGAAATAAAAGGAATCCAAATTGGAAAAGAAGTAAAGCTGTCACTGTTTGCAGATGACATGATATTATATATAGAGAATCCTAAAGATGCTACCATAAAACTACTAGAGCTAATCAATGAATTTGGTAAAGTAGCAGGATACAAAATTAATTCACAGAAATCTCTGGCATTCCTATATACTAATGATGAAAAATCTGAAAGTGAAATCAAGGAAACACTCCCATTTACCATTGCAACAAAAAGAATAAAATATCTAGGAATAAACCTACCTATGGAGACAAAAGACCTGTATGCAGAAAATTATAAGACACTGATGAAAGAAATTAAAGATGATACAAATAGATGGAGAGATGTACCATGTTCTTGGATTGGAAGAATCAACATTGTGAAAATGACTCTACTACCCAAAGCAATCTACAGATTCAATGCAATCCCTATCAAACTACCACTGGCATTTTTCACAGAACTAGAACAAAAAATTTCACAATTTGTATGGAAACACAAAAGTCCCTGAATAGCCAAAGCAATCTTGAGAACGAAAAATGGAGCTGGAGGAATCAGGCTCCCTGACTTCAGGTTATACTACAAAGCTACAGTAATCAAGACAGTGTGGTACTGGCACAAAATCAGAAAGATAGATCAATGGAACAGGATAGAAGGCCCAGAGATAAACCCACGCACATATGATCACCTTATCTTTGATAAAGGAGGCAGGAATATACAGTGGAGAAAGGACAGTCTCTTCAATAAGTGGTGCTGGGAAAACTGGACAGGGACATGTAAAAGTATGAGATTAGATCACTCCCTAACACCATACACAAAAATAAGCTCAAAATGGATTAAAGACCTATATGTAAGGCCAGACACTACCAAACTCTTAGAGGAAAACATAGGCAGAACACTCTATGACATAAATCACAGCAAGATCCTTTTTGACCCACCTCCTAGAGAAATGGAAATAAAGACAAAAATAAACACATGAGACCTAATGAAGCTTAAAAGCTTTTGCACAGCAAAGGAAACCATAAACAAGACCAAAAGACAACCCTGAGAGTGGGAGAAAATATTTTCAAATGAAGCAACTGACACAGGATTAATCTCCAAAATTTATAAGCAGCTCATGAAGCTCAATAACAAAAAAACAAACAACCCAATCCAAAAATGGGCAGAAGACCTAAATAGACATTTCTCCACAGAAGATATACAGACTGCCAACAGACACATGAAAGGAGGCCCAACATCTTTACTCATTAGAGAAATGCAAATCAAAACAACAATGAGATATCACCTCACACCTGTCAGAATGGCCATCATCAAAAAATCTAGAAACAGTCAATGCTGGAGAGGGTGTGGAAAAAAGGGAACACTCTTGCACTGCTGGTGGGAATGTGAATTGGTACAGCCACTATGGAGAATGGTATGGAGGTTCCTTAAAAAACTACAAGTAGAACTACCATATGAACCAGCAATCCCACTACTGGGCATATACCCTGAGAAAACCATAATTCAAAAAGAGTCATGTACCAAAATGTTCATAGCAGCCCTATTTACAATAGCCCAGAGATGGAAACAACCTAAGTGTCCATCATCGGATGAATGGATAAAGAAGGTGTGGCACATATATACAATGGAATATTACTCAGCCATAAAAAGAAACGAAATTGAGCTATTTGTAATGAGGTGGATGGACCTAGAGTCTGTCATACAGAGTGAAGTAAGTCAGAAAGAGAAAGACAAATACTGTATGCTGACACATATATATGGAATTTAAGGAAAAAAATGTCATGAAGAACCTAGGAGTAAGACAGGAATAAAGACACAGACCTACTAGAGAATGGACTTGAGGATATGGGGAGGGGGAAGGGTAAGCTGTGACAAAGCGAAAGAGCGGCATGGACATATATACACTACCAAACGTAAGGTAGATAGCTAGTGGGAAGCAGCCACATAGCACAGGGAGATCAGCTCTGTGCTTTGTGACCACCTGGAGGGGTGGGATAGGGAGGGTGGGAGGGAGACGCAAAAGGGAGGGGATATGGGAACATATGTATATGTATAACTGATTAAATTTTTTATAAAGCAGAAAAATATATATATACAACTTGTTAATCAACTAAAACAAAAAGAAAAAAAAGAAAAAGGAGAGAAGCCCATGTGTCAATTAGCAAATTCTTATTGGGCCACATTTTAATTTCTCTCTGTCCTCTATTTCATACAGCAAGGAGAGGGGGCCAAAGCTCACAATATATGACTGAAGGGTCCAAAGCAGAAGACCATTCCCAGATACTGCTTCTCTCTGTGTGGTTCCTCAAAAGGCACGGCAGTCTCCGCCTTGCTGGCCTCCTGGACCACATCCTACACACAGATGGCTAGCAGTCTAAGGGGCCTTCTTCAGGAAACCATGGCAGCCAGTCAACAGCATTTTCTTAAAAGATAACTTGCTAACTTTATTTTAATCTTATTTTTCCCCTGGGGAATCTATTTTAGTAATTTTATACATATTTTTGAAGCAATCTCAAACTTACAGAAAAGTCTTACATACAGTAAATATAGTACAAGAGTTTTTTTCTTCCCTGAATCATTTAAAAGCAAATTGCCATGCTGATGCCCCATTTCCATCAAATACTTTACTATTTCTTATAAACAAGGGCATTCTCCTATATAACTGCAATGTGACCATCAAAATTAATATTGGAAATATGGGAAATTAATACTGATGCATAACTATAGTCTAATCCTTGGATCCCATCCAAGCTTCACTAATTGTCCCAATAATGTCCTTTATAGTAAAAGGATCCAGTTCACAACCATGTGTTATATTTAGTTGTTATGTCTTTCTAGTCTCCTTCCTATACAGCCCCTCAATCTCTTCGACTTTCGAGATCTTGTCACTTTTGAACATTTCCAGCTAGTTATTATATTTATAGAATGCCCTTCCTTTTGAGTTTGCCTGATGTTTCCTCATTATTAGATTCGAGTTGTGCATATTTGGCAGCAATACCACACAAGTGATGCTGTGTTCTCACAGCATCTTATCACGTAGTTCAAAAACAAGCAAATTTTAGGGCTACTCATCATGGTTAGCTCCTGAATCAGTTTCAGCACTAGTTGCAACAAACACCCAGCTGCACTTAACACTGGACTCCGAATGAACAAAGTGACCTTGACAGGTACTTGTTGTGCCTCCGCACTAAAATCCACTGGAAATATGGCCTTAGCTTGCCTCTATAGCTTCACCTCCTATGATACCTATTTTGTCTTTCCTCCACATGCCCAGGAACACTTTCCTACCACTGTGCCTTTGCCCATGTGGTTCCCTTTGCCCTTCATACCCTCTCCATTCCTACCCATCTCTCATGTCAAAGGCTGTCTTATCCTTCAGGGCCCTCTTCAAATGCCATACTCTCCATGAGGTTGTCCCTAATACCCTATTCCTAACTTGGAATTTCCTCTAATATACTTTCTTTAAAATTTTAATAATCATATTGTACCTTTATACTAAAATTAGATGATAAGATTGCAAGTTCCTTGCAGGCAGTAGCTTTGTGTTATTCATCTCTGTTGTGTCCTTAATCCTATTCCACCCCAACCCGTACCCATGGACCGTACCCATGGACTGACCATTTAATATAAATGCTGTGTGTACAGTAATATTAGCTAATGTTATTGACTCTTAACTATGCACCAGGCACTGTTCTACTTTGTCTGCATAGATTGTCTTATTTAATGCTTGTATCAGCTCCATGAATTAGGGGGTTATTGTCCCCATTTTATGTAAAGTAACTCAATAGATAATAAATATCCACTGATGGAAAGAATCATTTCATGAACTCAAAAAATATTTAACAAATAGTTATTACACTGCAATGTCTTGAGGACCCTCTAGTCCCTGATCTTGAAGGCACTGTTTCTAACTAGAGGGTAATATTCACTATTGGGCAGGAAAACTATAGTTGGGCCATTGAAAAATGAAAGTCAGAGGCTAAGACAGTTCATTTGGAAATAGAGTAAAAAAGCAGGTGATGAGTAGAAACCAAAGCACCAAAAACTATATGAATTGGCAAGAAATGGAGGCAAGCTCCTGAGACCCACACACAAGTCCCAAGCGCAAGAGACTACCTCAGCAAAGAGCCCAGTGTCAACATGGAGAACAGAATCTCAGCAGTAGCACTCATGAGGGCTACTTGGAACATAGAAACCACAATAATCTCATGCCCGGAGTTAACTCTTCTATAACTCTGATCAACGGTCCGTCCATATGTCCAGCCCTGTATGGGTTAGCTTTCTCAGTATACTCAGGCCAGACAACCCAGACAAGGGGTGGCTAAATCATGCAAATTCCAGGGGAAGTATTCTCCGGTAAGTCACCTTATCTGTGTGAGCCCCAATTTCCTCATCTATAAATTGGTATTAATACCTGCATTGCCTAACTCATGGTGACTGTAGTTGTTAACTTATGTTAGGTTGAAACATTACCAATATTTGTTGATTTTTTCACATATACAAACAGCAGTTTCATATGGTTCAACCAAACAGGATGCAAATTGTGAGGTCTTATTTATCTCTGTCTTTCCAGTATCAAGTACTGTCCTGGCACAGAGGAAGCATCCAATAAACATTTTTTTTTCTTCTTCTTCTTCTTTTTGCGGTATGCGGGCCTCTCACTGTTGTGGCCTCTCCCGCTGCGGAGCACAGGCTCCGGATGTGCAGGCCCAGCGGCCATGGCTCACGGGCCCAGCCGCTCCGCGGCACATGGGATCCTCCCAGACCGGGGCACGAACCCGTATCCCCTGCATCGGCAGGCGGACTCTCAACCACTGCGCCACCAGGGAGGCCCCAATAAACATTTTAACAGATTTACTGAGGTATAATTGACATACAGTAAACTTCCCATATTTCAGTTACACAATCTGATAGTTTTGATATGTATACACCTGCAAAACGATCACCACAATCAATATATAGTGAACATATCTATCCCTCTCGAAAAGAAATATTTGTTGGAGAAATAAGAGAAAAAACATGGCTGTCATACTGCTCTAGAGACTATAAAACACCAATAGCAAGAGATTATTACTAAAGCCCGATGGGCAGACTCTTATTCCTTACACTTATACCCAGGGTATAGGGCCACGGGAGGGAGAGAAGGCCAAGGAAGCCAGGGCGTTGACGGGTTGAGGGGTCACAAAGACAATGGTGCTCCTGATGGCAGAATCCACTGCCTATTTGGAGGAATTAATACACTGATGTGGTTCCAGGTCACATTCCCAGCTTTGGTACAAACTCTAATTTGTAACATTGGGTAGTTTTGTTTGCCTAATTCTTTTCAAAAAAGGCTTATTGATCAGGAAAGCATTTTAAAGTGGATTGGGTGGCTTTAAGTATCATTCTCATATGAGATTTCCTTTTTTACATTGTCATTAGCAATAAACTTGGACAGAGATGGATGGTAAAGAGTGTTAAAAGTGAAACCGAGCTGTAATTTTGAGTGATTTCACAGCCAAGATTGGGTGCTTTACTCATATTTATGACAGTATGCAGTATTGGAAACTTCCACAGGGCAGTAGGGGCTGCCTAGTTAGCCAGGGAATTGGAGATTGTCCAGGCCTCATCTAAGTGAGACAAGCCTAATAGCTCACCTCTGCCTCAAGTAACTTAGAAAATTGGGGACAGTCCTGATTGCACCCTTTGAAATCACCCTTTGTTTTGTTTTGCCCAGGATAACTGAATCGAAGGCATAAATTTACCCAGCCAATCCACATGTGCATTTCACCCTGGCCCTGTCCAGACCAACCTGGCTTTCTGTGTATAGTCAAAACACCATGAGTCACAAGAAGCTCAGGAGTGTCTGTTTCTGTAGTAAGAGCAAGAACAACATGGACTATTTCAAACTCACGTGAGAAATTGATGCTCTCTGATGAGAATACCCAGCAGATGCCTACCTTTTCGCATTTTCTTATGGTATCTGGACATTGTGCAGAATGTTGGAGACAGACTGCATCTTTGGGATTACTCAACATTTTCAACTGTCTTTCTGTGGCAGAATCTGGAATACAAAGAAAAATTTACATGGAAGCTCAATATATAAAACCTATGAAAACAAAGTAGATTTGACTGAAATTGAGGGTCAAGGTATCTACCTTCTCACTAACTTGAGGGTTCCAGAGGCACCTTTATGAACTCTTAGGGTTCTGTTGAGAAATATTTGAAACTTCTAGTTTCTCTGAGCCTCATCTTTCTCCTTTGGGAATGGGAAGAATGCTAGTGTCTACCTCCTAGGGGAGTTGTGAAGACAAAATGAGATAATATACTGAAGCATTTGCAAAGTGTCTAATACATAGAAAACTCTCAATAAAAGGGAACCTCCTTCTCTTCCCATGCCCCTGAGCCTCTCCCTTTATGGATCAAGAACCACGTCCTAGAGAATGAAGTGATTGCCCTCAGTCAGAGAGCAAGTTAGTACTGCTGCTAAAGCAAGTTTCTCATTTTCCACTCCAGTATGCCTTTCAGTATACCACAGTTGTTACCCCTCATTCTGCTGAAACTGTGATAGAATTAAAAAGGTGCCTGTTCCCCAATGCCTCTGAGATGCTACCTGATTGAATCCTAAGAACAGAATAAAGAAGGTTGCCCTCCAAGCATCACATAAACAAGTAAAGAAGAAGCCTGGGTGTTTTTCAAGCACAGAGAATCACAGTTCTGTTAGCTGTAAGTCATCCTAAGTCCCAGATTACTAAATTCATAGAGTCTAAGTGACAGTGATAGTCTCCCAGAAAGCTAATGCACCTAGACAGGAAGCAATTTAACAGAGGTGGTTCTTATAAAGTCACAAAAAGCATTCTGTACCACCTCTGCATTGTAGCAAAACCATTAATCAAGGCATTGATGTCAAGTAACTTCCAAAATGGCAGAAACCTGCATATGTGATCTGACTGCATTGGTATCTGAACATGGCTTTGGATGCATTTCTAAACTGATTAATCCTGGCCCATTAACATTTGATGAATTCAGGTAAACAAGAATCAGAGGAACCCAAAATGTACCATATAAATGTCATATTTTTTATCACTGTAGAAGTATATTTAAAGTAGCCCAAGAAGCTCTTCTGTAGTCCTTCTGTGCCTTCAGTCATTTTTTTTTCAAGAGAGAGTAATTAATATGTCATCATTATTTAACATACGACATATTTCCACTCTCCTCACACCAAAGTGGAATGTTACCTAGAATCAAATAAGATTTTAATTTTCACACTCAGGCTGATATTTGTAGTGTGGAGCTAGGCAGCTCGAAGGGAGGCTTTGGCTTTCCTTTCAGCCAAGCCTCCCTGCTACTGCATGATAAAGCCATCTTGTCCATAAATGGAGAGGTTTTGCATATTGGTTGGGAATTCCTTAGGCATGCCAGTAAATTGCACCAGTCCTGCCAATAAGCACAGATAATCTATCCTATTACTTTCCCGTGAGGCCAGGGCCAAATGTTTTCCATGTCTGTACAAAATGTATGTTGACCCTGATGGATGACAGATGATGTTCCTTTTTCATTTACAAACACAGAAACCCATGAAATCAGGTGAAATTGCAGATAGAGCTCAGATGCTAGATGTGACTATATATGCAAAGAATTGGCTTTGTGGGCAGGATTCATACACTGGAAGGTATTGGCTATGTTGCTAGAATAATGAATCCCAGATTTCTGGGGCCCATGGTGAATTATAGTAGGAGGTGAAGGTCATTGTGACTCTGTTGATACCAGCTGTCTTCTAGGTCGTTATAATGAACTTCTGATTCTCACCTCTAATTAGACAATTATAAAAATTATACTAAAATTTTCTGTATAATCAATTGACAAGGCAATTACTTCTTGGATTTATAAAGGCTCAGAATCAGATATGACTTTTCATTATTGAACAAATACGGGTAAAAAATAAATTGCTAAAATGAAACATAATTTGGAAATTTCATAAAACATAGAACATTAGACCTGAGAGGGACTTTCAAGGTAAAATAATATGTTTCAATCTGAAGTCCTGGGGTTCCTATAGGTTTTCTAAGCCAATAATGGGTTATCTGGATTTATTTTTCATTGGAAACTCTAGCTTCGCAAAATAAAGCTGCACAGGTTAACTAGAACATCAAGTGTCTTTGTGTTGGGCTGGAGATTTATGAGCTTAATGTGGTTTAATGTGTGGTTACCTCACATTCATCAGGTCTTTTTGAAAGATCCCTGTATATATAATCACTTAAATATAAGAAAATAAATTATTACTTAATAAAAAGCAGTTTGTGTAGTGGGTTTAACGTTTCAAATCATGGAGTCCATGGTATTATTGGGGGTGGGGATAGGGATTTTTTAAAGAGTCTTGGTTGTGAGAAAGTTGTAACTCACTGGACTTGTCAAAATCTCTTGTTTTAAAAATGATCAAACTGAGACACAAAACATTCCTGTCCCTTATTGGTCAGCCTGGATCACTTGAAAGTGCAAGGGTAATAGCTTATGTACTAATCAATAATGCCTGTCTCAGTACCTCCACTAATACATTCCTTTTCTCTGTACCTCAGCCCTTTATTTAATCACTCACTCTACTGAGAAAAGAAGTTTCAAATTTATGAGTCACAGAAGTCTTTAGTCATTATTCTTAAATTCCCCAGTCCAATTTTACTCACTTTTCTTTGACTGTTATCTACACAGTTGGGTGGGTCTACCATCTTAACTGAATTGATTAGTTAATTCAGTTGAAATATCAGAAGGTATTTCATTCATCTGAATGGAGTCACACTAGATATAGCAAAGTATAAATAGATCAGAAATCCACTCTGTACTGGTAAAGTCTCAGAAACTCCTAGGCTGAAATTAGTAGGCAAGGAATATGGTATTTTACCACTAAGGCAGAAGAAAGGAAGAACATCAACTCCTTAGAGGCCTTCTTTGTTTGCTAGCCAGCAACATCGCTACTTTCCCACTCCGTCTTAGGCCAAATTTTCCAATAAACAGACCTTGAGATGAAAATTTGTGTGCAGGCATTTTCTTGGGTAGAACAGCGCTAGAAAGGAGTGGAGGAAGCAGGATTTGGCAGAGAGAGGATCTACTGAGATGCAGTTGCAACAGAGACTTCAGCTGATCCTATGGGGAGTTCTAGAGCTGGGATGGGTCTTTTGAGTTGTTCTGAATCAACATAAGTGGTTCTGGATTTGTACATCCACATTGCCAGGCATTAGATGTGGGCTGTTTCTGGGGAGTGAGAATCACCTTGGGTGAGACAATTCTCTTTGGATGATGGTGATTCTCGGAGAGAAACTCAGCTTGGAGACAGCTAACACTGTAGTTAGGATGCCTCATTCTTGATGTGGGAATCTGAGGACACACCAAACATCTATTATACCTTCTTCCGCTTAACCTCCCTGTGTGCCCCCTCTGTAGACAATGTTCCCTATGCATCATTCTCATAGAAAGAAGAACCTAGAAAGTAGACCTAGACTTTCTTCCTTTCCCCAAAAATCATCCTTATAACTGGTAGAGCATTTTTGAGAGCTGGGTAGCTAGGGTAATGTGAAGTTTACAGCTGGTGGACAGAGAAAAACAAATAGCCTCTTTGTGTGTTTGAAGTTCCTTTCATTATTTAAGGAGCTTTCTTTTGCTATTCAGTTATATAAAGATTAGAAGACAAAGTGGAGTCAACAAAAGAAATGAATCATTTGAATAGCATGATTGCCATTCTGGGGTGATCTGAAAAATCCAATAATTCCATTTAAATCAGATTCACTTTTGTCTAGAGAAAGAGACTTGACCTTTTCTAGTGGCCACCTAAGTAGAAGGTCAGACAGACTAAGAGAATGCCTCAACCTTCTCTTGGTTTTCTTTTATTCTTTTAGCCTTCCTTTGTTCTCATCTATTCTGCATCTTTAACTTGTTTTTGCCCTGAAAATGTGTTTATCAGACCATGTCTACATGAAGATAAAGTATCTGAAAACAAAAATTGCGTTAGTTTAGTTAGTTGAAATGGTGCACGTTCCCTTTACCCTTGCAAATGTTGGCTAGATTCAAATAGGCACGTGTGTAGGGGCACAGCCATTAAAGTTATGAGGAAAATTTGACATATATTTTATAAATGTCTTTACATAAGGTACTGCTTCTCAAGCTACAAGTTGTAGCTTATCAAGTGAAAGAAGTAAACTTGGATTGTAATATTCTCAACCTATCTTTCTGTGGTTTAGTATGTGGCATCAAAGATCATTGGACCAAGCAGCCTGGTTCATGATAAGTTAGGAATTGTTCACTAAAATGTCATGTCCCCTCAAAAATCCAAATGGTATGTTAACTGTTTGGGAAGGAATGAATTTAAGAGAGCTGCTATTTTAAGGATTAATTTCTTCTTAATTTGATTTATATTGAGTCCCACCAGAAGAAAAAGCACACAATTTAGAACGTCACATTCCTGGGTTCTAATTCTAGCAGGAACACGTAACTAGCAGTTACATATGGCTTTAACTGAAGCACTTTGTGAATCCTAAGCTTATGCCATTGAGCCAGATTTCTCTACTAAAGAGAAGTGGCTTTTGTTGGAGGGGGAAGAAGAGATTATTAGAGCAGAAGATTCTTCTTTCTTCTCGTGAAATAAATCAATAATTTTATTTTTGAAACATCAAATACTTTTGCAAAGAAATGATCTGGTGATGAGCCCAAAAATGTTCTGGCTGTGGAAATGCTGACACATCTCTAGGATCTGACTACATCAGAGAGTTGTCTTCAATACCTGTCAACACATCATGTTTCTGAATCTCAGTTTTCACATGTTGTAAGAAAACTATCAACATTTACTTCATTACATAGTACGTTTTGGGGAGGAATGAAAAGAAAAAGTAAAACATGGGCTTCCCTGGTGGCGCAGTGGTTGAGAGTCCGCCAGCGGATGCAGGGGACATGGGTTTGTGCCCCAGTCCACAAAGATCCCACATGCCATGGAGCGGTTGGGCCCATGAGCCATGGCTGCTGAGCCTGCCCGTCCAGAGCCTGTGCTCCGCAACGGGAGAGGCCACAACAGTGAGAGGCCCGCATACTGCAAAAAAAAAAAAAAAAAAAAAAAAAAAGAAAAAGTAAAACTGCATTGTTGGAGGACACAGTAACCTCCTCCTTTGGTTTTAGCTGACATACCCATTCACACACTCCTTGAAATTCCTTCCACCTTTCGACGCCAAGACACTGTAGGTTAATTTCCTGCTTGTTCTCATTTGATGGTTCCTCTTTTTCACTCTCTAGTAAACCATGCATCTTCTAAGATTCAATCATCAGCCTCTGCTTGTTTCTAGAAACAGTTACTCCTTTCGGGGAGGTGGTCTAGCTAAGGCTATTGTTACAAATCCAACTGTGACCTCTCCCTTACAGTCCTGTATTTTCATCTCAAGGTCTTCTATCTTTTTTGATTACTCAAGTCCTGTGACATTTTCTTTTCATGAATGTCCATGGTACTTACTGTCTAACTCTATATTTTTCTCTCATTTATTCAACAGTTTTCTCATATGCAACATAGGAGTAGGATAACTATAGCACCTATTCATAGAGTTAAATGATCAAAAGTTTTTTGCTATAAAAATTACTAAAAGCTCTGGCTCCCAGAGTACCTGATGCAGAGTTCCACATGAGGTGAATACTCACAGATAGTGTCCTTGAAGTAGACATATACACATTATGATGTTAAAGTCCTAACTTTATTCTTCAGAATATTAACCAGTCCCCAGAGCCTTCATATGTCATGCTCCATCTATACATCACTTCTTTCAGTCCCTTCATCTAGCAAGCCTTTCTCCCATGTTTCCTCACTCTCTTAAACTGCTTTGTACATGCCATTCTCCCTACTGAGCACACACTCTGTTGTGCCTCATTTCTCACCTTCCTTAGGTCTTAACTTAGATATTGCTTCCTCTAAGAAGCAATTATTTGCTTTCATTATCCCCCAAGTCCTTTCTAGGCACTCCCATAGGACCCATCACTGTATAGTGTATTATAATCGTCTATTTATCTGTTTCTATTTCCCATTAAATCATAAGTTCTCTGGGGTCAGATACTTTTTCTGTCTTATTTAGTATTATAATCCCACTGTCTGGCCCAGTATCTGATACACACACACATTAATGAATGAATGAATGTTGCCTCTGTAATATCTTGCTATCACAAGCATACATACACAGTTTTGCCTTGTAAACTATCATTGAAATTCATTTGAACATGATTCAGCTATAGGAAAATTTGACATAGAAGCATATACCAACCTACACCTACCCAGGAAGGGCATTTACTCATCCAAGGTGGATATAGAAATAAACTCTATGGTCTTTACAGCCTTTTATAGCCCTGATTAGTTGTAGCCATTATCAACCTCTGCCTATCTCACTCTTCCAAGTTGCCTGAGTTTCACCAGTTCAAGGCAGTGCCAATCTCAAACCACAAGATCATCCTCAGAGACAACTATCAAAAGTGAGAAAGAGAGGACACAGAGGAGTCAAGCTATATCCTTTCATTTGTCATAGGATTTTCTGCAGCTAGGCTTGGCCAGTAGCTTGGTACTTCATAGAGCCTTGTACTCTCTGATATCTTGTTGGAACATGAGTTAAATAATGACTAAGAGAAAGTGCCAGCTACTGAATCACCAAAAGGTACAATTATCACCAAACCTGGTGTTTTGGGAGAAACATCCAATTGCACCTGATTCTATTGTAACTGCTCTCCATTTTTTTTTCCTACAAAGGTAACAATAAATTTGTTGTCCTTCCTGGAGCTGACCTATCTTGACCTATCTCTTGACATCTTGGAGCCAGAAAGCCTGACTATGAAACATTTTGGAAAATTGAAGATTAGTAACCAACACATTTTCAACTTCTGGAGCTTAGGGGGTTTAATAAAATCAGAAATTACTAGGAAAAGAAGTCAAGAGCAATTCTCATGTTAAAATTTGTTAGGGAGTTTTGATATCAAGGAATAAGTGTGTCATGCAGCAGATGAGCCTCTAGGATGAATTTGATTAATTCTCTATAACAGCAAAGTTGTATAATCAGATGGTGTTGCTTGAGGGCTTCTTTTGCTTTGGAGTTGAATAATCTAAATTGTGTAACCTCTAGTGGATTTCTATTCTGCCACATATCAAAGATCATCCTGAAGATGTAAAAAGAAGATTTTCTGTTGGGTTTCAGGGTAAAAAGTGAGGATGAGTATACTTTATTGGATTCAGCTCCCTGGTGACAGGAATATGCCAGAATCAGTGACACTTCCAAGTACGGTGACCACAAAAATGAGAGGGAAGGAGCTCTGTCAAATTACAAGGATTTTGGTTCTAATCCTAGCTCAACTATTAGCTTGCTATGTGACCTTGGGCAAGTCGTTTGCTCCCTTTGGGCCTCAGTTTCTGCTTCTGTTCTGTGAGAGAGTAGACATCCTCCTTGATGATCTTTAGGTTCTTTCTACCACATGAAGCCCAATAACTCGATTAGTTACATATCTCAGGTGATAGCATTTACAGCCCAAATCAACCAGATGGTCATCTGAATTCTGCACTTAACTTTGCGTTTGGCTGCTTTACACCAAATATCTTGATGGGTGGTTTTTTTCCCCATTTTTCATCCACATGTTTAAGTACCAGGTAGGTGTTGGATTTGTGGATCTAAGCCACATTGGCTAATATCAGTTGAAAGAAGGGCTATTTGCTTACAAAATATTTCTTAGAGCAATTTGGACAATTTATTTATATGGGAATCTGATCAACATTTGATATTTGGCAGCAAATTGGCACTGATAAGTGCCTGTTTATACTTACATTCTGTCACTCTTCAAACTATGGCATAACTAAATTGACTTTTATTATCTATAACAGTATCATCCTGACTGGGACTGTATTAGACCCCAAAGAGAATAGATTTTTAAAAGAGGTTTTTTTTCCTGAAAATCCTTTTATTATTTCCTTTTCTTCAGCTGGGTGTGAGTTAGGCTCTCTGGGAAGCAGATACTGAAACAGAGTTAGGAATGCAAAGGTTTATTGGAGGTAATGCCTGTGAAAGGAAAAAGGAGGGGTAAGCAGAAGTGGGTAGGGAAAAATTTCAGACTGTGATGCTGATGTGATCCTTGTGAAAAGAAAAGGGACAGGAAGTAGGATTAGATAGAGAGAGTCTCAGTCTGAGGTTCAGATCTCACAAAGCCGCATCCAACCCAGTGGAGAACTCTCAAGCAAAAATTTCCCATTACAGGAATCTCACAATGAGGAGAGATGTCCAAGCCCTAATACCCTTACTATACTCAGTCACTGACAGAGAGATGCCCATGAGGAGCACGGCTGAGGCAGAAGCTAAATGTGCTAACAGGTAGAGGCTGTTGGATAAATGCATTCCTTACAGCTGAATGGCAAATTCTTTCTTGAAGAGAGATCCAGGCAGCATATCTCCATAACTTCCAGAAACGCCATTTTTCATTATATTCCAATTTGAGCCTACAATAACCTGTTATTGCTTACCAAGTTAAGTCTAAACTCCCATCTAATTTCAAATAGAATATAATAATTAGGGATACGTTTTACAAAAGAATTGCAAAGCATATTCTAAAAACTACAAAGTATTATTGAAAGAAATTAAAGAAAACTTAAATAAATGAAAACCTATCCCATGTTCATAGGAGAGTTAGTATTGTTAAGTTTGCAATACTCTGCAAATTGATCTATATATTCAGTACAATATCCGTCAAAATTTCAAGTGTCTTTTTTTTTTTTTGCAGAAATGGACGAGCTGGTCCTAAAATTCCTGTGAAAATACAAGGGGTGCTGATAAAACAATCTTGAAAAAATAAGAATAAAGTTGAAGGATTCATACTTCCTGATTTCAAAATTACTACAAAGCTACAATAATCAAAACAGTCTGATTCTGGCATAAGAATAGACATATACATCAACTGAACAGAACTTAGAGTCCAGAAATAAACCCATTCATCTATGGTCAATTGATTATTGACAAGGATACCAAGGCTATTTAATGGTGGAAAGAATAGTTTTTTCAACAGTGATGCTGGGACAACTGGATATCCCCTATACAAAAGAATGAACTTGGACCCCTACCATATACCATATACAAAGTTAACTCAAAATGGATCAAATACCTAAATATAAGAGCTAAAACTATAAAACTCTTAGGAGGAAACATATGGGTTAATCTTATGACCTCAAATGCGGCAACAGTTTCTTAGATACAACACCAAAATGACAAGTGACAAAAGAAAAATTGGGCAAACTGGACTTTGTCAAAAGTTTTTCTTTAAAGTGCTTCAAAGGATACTATCAGGAAAGTAAAAAATCAACCCACAGAGTAGGAGAAAATATTTGCAATACATTTGACAAAGATCTAGTATCCAGAATACATAAAGAACTCTTATGACTCAATAATAAAAAGACAAACAACCCTATGAAAGTATGCAAATGATTTGAATAGTTTTTCAAAAGAAGATATACAAATTGCCAATAAGCACATAAAGAGGTGCTCAACATTATTAGTCATCACGTAAATGCAAATCACAACTATAAGGAGATACCATTTCACATCCACTAGGATGGCTATAAAAATAACTTTTTAAAAATGGAAAATAACAAGTGTTAGTGAAGATGTGGAGAAATTAAAACCCTCATACATTGCTGGTAGGAATGTTAAATGGTGGAGCCACTGTGCGAAACAGTTTGGCAGTTCCTCAAAGGTACAACATACAGTTACCATATGACTCAGCAATCCCACTCCCAGTATCATATCCAAGAGAGCTATAGACATGTGTTCACACAAGAACTTCTACATGAGTGTTTATAACAATATTATTCTTAATAGGCCCCAAATGGAAACAAGCCAAATGTTTATTAACTGATGAATGGATAAACAAAATGTGCTATATCCATACAATGGAATATTATTTCATCATAAAAGGAATGTTTTAATACATGCTACAACATGGAAGAACCTTGAAAACATTACACTAAGTGAAATAAGTCAGACATATTATATGATTCCATTGTATGAAATGTCCAGAATAGGCAAATCCACAGACATACCAAATAGCAGTAGTCAGGGGATGGGGTGAGAGGGGAATTGAAAATGATTTCTTTGGGTACTGGAGTGATGAAAATATTCTAAAATTAAGGAATATACTCTTCATGCACCCAGAATAATGCTGCTTTCCTGCCAGGCATTTCCCTGATGCCTGCTGTGGCCTCCTATCCCCTCTTCTCATTTATTCAAGAGATGGAGGCTTCAAATATTCCAGCACTTAGGTTTTGAAATAAGGTTTTGTGTCATTTCATTCCAGGTTAGAGATGGTAACAGAAAGCTGAGACGGAAGCTGGATAAGATGGAGTCAATCTTAAGGAAAAAACAGCACTAGGCATTCTCTAATTAAGAACACTACCTTGTCACTGGGGGACAAATGTGAAAACAATCAAGATGATTAAAATAGAACATTATAGGCTGAGGGTACAGCACAACCTCCAAAGTGTTAAAATTGATAATTTTTTTAAAAAAGTACAGTGATAATTTGGTGCTTAACATACTCTATACATGTTTTCCCACTTAAGAGGCACAACAGGCCTTGTCCTCTGATTTCAGCTTCCCTGCTTGCTACCTGCTTGACCAGTAACTGGAACTGAGTGACTACTATTGCCTTCTCTCTCAACTGGGAACATTTTTCCATTTAACTTCCAGGAAGTGCCCATTCTCCTGGATTTCCTCTTATCCCACTGGCCATTCCTTTTTAGTTTCCTTTTCTGCTTGTCTTCCTCTGTTCATCATCTAAATATTGAGGGCTTCAGGGCTTGGCACTAGTCCTCTTCTTCTCTATCTGACACATTCTCCTTAGCTGAGTTCATCAACTATATGGCTTTGATATTGTCTAATGACTCCCATAGGTTGTATCTTTAAGCTTGACCTGTGCTCCTAGTTCCAGTTTTGTATATCCAATTGCCTCTTTGTATGTCTGATAGGCAGATAAAACTTTATGTCCAGGACAAAACTTATGATATTTATCCTACCCCAAATCCTGCTTCTCTCCTAATCTCTCCCAACTCAGTGAAAAACATCACCACCTACCCAGTGGATCAAGTTAAAAACCCTGGATTCTCCCTTTTCTCTTTCTTGTCCATCAGCAATTCCTATTGATTCTATCTCCAAAACACATGCTGAATCTATCCACTGATGTCCTTCTCCACTGTTATTCCCTAATCAAAGCTGCCATCAGCTTTCATATGGACCAGTTAGTAACTCGCCTTTCACGTCTACTCTTCCTCCATGCAATCCACTTTTCACACAGCAGCTGGAGTTTATGTTTTTTAATGCACATCAGATTATGTTACTCACCTGCTTAAAATTCTCCAACAGTATCTCCCCATATTTCGAATCAAATTCAAACATCTTACTATGCCCTATAAGGCCCTCTGTGATCTGACCACTGTTTACCTCTCTGACTTAAGCTGGTGTCGCTTTTACCTTGCTCATTATACAACAGTCACACTGGATATTTTGTTCCTAGAAAACACCAGATTCATCCCTGATTTAGGACTCTTGAGTCTGCCGTTCCCTTTGCCTGGAAGACTCTTCCCCTTTCATGGGTCTGTTTCTGTAAGTAAAGTTCTATTGGAACACAGCCATGCCTGTTCGTTTACTACTGACTATGGCTGCTTTGTGCTGCAATGACAGAGTTGAGTATTTGAAACAGCTATCATATATGACCCACAAGCCCTATAAACAAAAGTTTGCCAAACCCAGCTGGGTCTTTGCATGGCTGTCTCCTTGTTTAGGTTTTGGTGCTAATGTCACCCCCTCAGAGAGACATGTCCCCTCTCCCACCCCAGTCACTCTTTCACATTATCCTCTTAATTTCTTCACAGAACTGCTCTGAATTATCTTACTTGTTTGATTGGTTATTACCTGTTAACCCCACTGGGGAGTAAGTTTCCCTGTCACATTCCCTGGTAGGTCCCTAGGTCCTAGCACTGTATCTGGAACACCATAGGTCTTCAATAAATATATGGTGGATAAATTAATGCATGAATGTATGTGAGTCATCAAGTTTACAAAACAATGGTTCAAGTTAGCACTCCATGTATATATAGGCATAGAATTTATTTAGATCTAGCTTTTGAGTAAATGTATGCTCAGGAAAAGAAAAATTTCTTAAAATAAAGGTACGTGAACATTAAAAGATGGATGAAGAATCACTGTGTGGTAAAATCAACTTCATATAATTTATAATTAATTAATTGGATCTTATCAGAGCAAATATTTTAAGATTTTTTTGGAGCAATGGTAAAAAGAGTCAAGTAGAAAGTTTCCAAAACTGCTTAGCTACTCCACCCAGATGTCTGGAAAAAGATGTTAATATTACCTTGTTGAATTCATTTTAATTAGCAGATGGAAGGAAGTGGGAGGGGTAAATGTGGGTGTTGAAAAATGACCCTTATAATAGATTCCCAAACTTGGCTTCATTTATGTCATCTCTGCACTTTTTTGGCAATTATTTTTGCTGCTGTCTTTCTTTCAAGTGCTATACATTATTGAGCACCCTCCCACCCCCTTCCCCAAAGCCCCCATTTTCCTGCACGTCGTTACAGCTTCACAACTTGTCTTTGAGCTCCCTCTGCTGGCCCCAAGAAGGCTGAAGAGTTGGTCTCTTCTAAAGTCGATAACCTAAACTACACAAGATGAAAATAACCATACTAAAAGGGCAACCTTTTCTCCTCTTCAGTTAGATAAAATTAAATGGTGTCTTGATTCATACATGTTGATGAAATCAGCAATTGTGGCATTTATCAGGCACAGCCTGAATGACTAATTCAATCAAAATCCATGTCAACAAAGCTTCTTTCGTATACTCCTGGAGCAATGTGGTTAGCTTTACTCTTTATTCCTAAATATTGGATCTGTGCAAAAGTCCACGTAGCCTGTGAAGATTCTCTTGACTTCTGGTTTGGACATAATGAGACGTGTACACTTGTGTTTCCAAATCCACAAAACCGTATGTGATACATATGTCAGTGCATCTACCCCTTTCAACTGCTTTTCTCTTAACTCCTTTAAAAGTGAGTTTGAGGGTATCAATAATTACCATGTTCAAGACGACTAGTGGCACGATTTTTTTCTAATAAATGGATGTTCACTAGATAACATTGATCAAGGACTGATTTTCCATATAAAGTTAGATAGCACTGATTGGAAGGACAGAGTGAGAGTTACAAGTTCCCCCACATATAACTTTAACAGCCATAGGAACACTCCTGCTGT
The DNA here is from genome assembly GCF_025265405.1 of Mesoplodon densirostris. Taxonomy (NCBI): domain Eukaryota; kingdom Metazoa; phylum Chordata; class Mammalia; order Artiodactyla; family Ziphiidae; genus Mesoplodon; species Mesoplodon densirostris. The sequence goes on from NC_082681.1 coordinate 17,054,369, forward strand.
CCTGAACTGCAACTGATCTAGCTGTATGACCTTGAGAAAGGAGGTTAACTTTTGTGGATTTGTTTCATTAAGTATAAAATGAAGAAATTGTCTGAGGCTATCTCTAATAATTTGATGATTTGGTGTTAATTGATATATTCTCTGCAGAAAGGCTTTCCCAATGAAAGTTGTGTAGTAAACGATTCATCTGAAAATTTAAACTTCATTTTACATTTTACAACTTGGATGTTTTATGTTTTGACATTTGAAACCAATTTTCAAACAATGGCTTTTATGGAAAACTACACATCATAAGCAGTATGCACTCTAGTTATTTCATTGGTTTATGAACAGTCTCCCAGAGGCTGAAAATAGCTAAGATGTTGTAGAACCAAAGTGGATGTGAAAGAGTAAAAGGGGCAAAATAGGAAAAGATCTGAAAAGGAATCTTTTCTTCTTGAAACTTGGCTATGAGTGGAAGCAGCTGGCTATTGGAAACCTTCCCCGAAGTTACCCATTCAGCAGGATGATATATTACTAATAAGACTAAAAAGTGTCTTCCTAGGAAGCAGCCAACCTTAAATGCAATCAGTGTAAAATAAGTTATCAACTTGAAAGTGATAAGAGGTTCTACAAATCTATTAAAATGGGAAGGATGATGTAATGGCAAGTACCAGTTGTAGAACAATCATGTCAGAGTCCAGAAAAAGGATAATTGGAGGGTGCCCTTGTCAGTGTCACCAGCTACGTCCAGGAAGATAGTGCCTTGACCACTTAACACCTGGTTTGGGGCACTTGGAGTGGAGCGAACACTCATTTGTCAGGAAGAGCTTATGACCTTCCTGCATCCTCCCTCAACCAGGATAATATCCACACAAATCTTCCTTTAGATCTTGTGATCTTCTGGAAGGAGACTGGGCTTATTTGGCTAACAGGGACTTTTCAGATTCCTTGTAACTTTTATCATTGTAAATTAATAGATTTAAGGTGTGATTTATCAAAAAGGCTAATGAGAGTTTAGCTAACATGAGCTGGGTAATTTCTTCATGAGAATATCATCACCATCATTCCAGAAAAATAAGGCTCAAAGGTGAACGATCAGACCCTCGTGACCTTTCACAAAAGAAGTAGCATCCCTTAATATCTACCCAATTCCCAATTCCCAAACTCCCTCACTCTCAAAGACTCCTATATATCATCAATATTGAGTGTGTAAGACCACGACCTGGATTTGTAATTAACAAGAAATGTTCCATCTCTTACATCTCAAATGTTATTACCAGTCTCAGAGTTACCTGTTATATATTCTCACTCCGTTTACTACTGCTCTTCACACTTACTAAAAGACTGTTCCCTTGATTCCTTTATTTGCTTCCAGTTTAGCAGCCCCTCAGAGTCTCACTTTCTTCCCAATGCCGCCTGGAACCCATGGTCAATACCATGAATTTCTGTTTCATCAGCCCTCTCAACTCCCTCTCACTCCTGTTTTAGTTTCCTTTTGTGTTTAGTTAATATTTAAAGAAAGCTTTTAAGTATCACACAATTTACATTGATTCTTCTATCTAATTTTACCAATTACTTGGTAAAATTTGTAGTTTTGAGGTAGTTACTTTTATTGCCTCCATTTTAAAGATGAGGAACTTAAGTTTTTGAGAGGATAAGTACGTTGCCCAAGCCCACACACTTAGTAAGTAGCAAAACCAGGACTCAAAGCCATGTCTGTGACTAAAACCTTCACTCTTAACCACAACACAATACTCAATACAACACAATACTCCCTGATGCTGTTGTACCTGCCCTACACCATCTTCCTTCCTCATTTTTAGAACCAAAGGGCTGGTAAAGAAAATCTCAGAAAATTGTGCAAACGAATGCCTCTACAGATCCCTGATTTTTCACCGCAGTTGAATCCTTCATAGCACATATCAATCCCTTTACCTATTATTAATTTTTTCCTATTTCTCACAGTAACTATTCCAATTCTTTGCCTCTCTACTCAAGTTTTCTACCCAATTCCCAACTACCTCACACTCAAAGACTCTTATATCATCAATACTGAGTCCACTGGGATGAAATCCTTCATCTTCCCCATTGTCCAAATACAGAGTTTTCTCTGTACCCATCCATTCTTCTTCCCTACTGTATGAGCAGGAGTGTCTCTCTTCTACTGAAGGTCTGCCTCTTGTGCCACCTGTTGTTTCTTCCTCAGACGTGCTCCTTCATATGTTATCTCTCAGTACGTGATTTTTAATTTCTTTCTCTCTATTGTCCACTCACCCTCAGCATATAAATATATTTAAATGCCTTCTAATCCTAAAGAAAAGTCACTCAATTTGAGCTGTAGCCAGTCCCAGTGCCCAAGTTACTGGTTCCCTACTTAGCAAACCTTTTTAAAAGAATAACCTATTTTCAATATTTATTTCTATATTTCTCATTCTTTCCTGAAATTGAGCCTCTGACACTCCACTTAACCTTTCTCCATTTGCCTTCATAATGTCATACTTAAGGAGACTATCTTTATTTTGCCTGGCCAATGCTAGGTCATTTGGTCTCTATCTCTTTTAAAAATTATTATTTCTCTACACTTATACACTGTTGTGGGAATGTAAATTGGTGCAGCCACTGTGGAAAAAGTATGGAGGTTTCACAAATAACTAAAAACAGAACTACCATATGACCCAGCAATTCCACTCCTGGGTATATATCTGAAAAAACCAAAAACACGAATTCAAAAAGATACATGCACCCAATGTTCATAGCAGCATTATTTTATTTATTTATTTTTTAAAAATTTGAGACTTAATTTATTTTCAAATTGTTCCAAGCAGTTTCTCTTGTTTTATGCCATTTTGTGTGAAGCACTATTTTTTTACCACCCCCTGCCGCCTTCCCCGCCTTGGTGTCCATACATTTGTTCTCTACATCTGTGTCTCTATTTCTGCCCTGCAAACCAGTTCATCTGTACCATCTTTCTAGGTTCCACATACATGCATTAACATATGATATTTGTTTTTCTCTTTCTGACTTACTTCACTCTGTACGACAGACTGCAGGTCCATCCACGTCTCTACAAATGACCCAATTTTGTTCCTCTCTATACCTGAGTAATATTCCATTGTATATATGTACCACATCTTCTTTATCCATTCATCTGTCGATGGGCATTTAGGTTGCTTACATGACCTGGCTATTGTATATAGTGCTGCAATGAACATTGTGGTACATGACTCTTTTTGAATTATGGTTTTCTCTCAGTATATGCCCAGGAGCGGGATTGCTGGGTCATATGGTAATTCTATTTTTAGTTTTTTAAGGAACCTCCATATTGTTCTCCGTAGTGGCTGTATCAATTTACATTCCCACCAACAGTGCAGGAGGATTCCCTTTTCTGCACACCCTCTCCAGCATTTGTTGTTTGTAGATTTTCTCATGATGCCCATTCTAACTGGTGTGAGGTGATACCTCATTGTAGTTTTGATTTGCATTTCTCTAATACTTAGTAATGTTGAGCAGCTTTTCATGTGCCTCTTGGCCAACTGTATGTCTTTTTTAGAGAGATGTCTATTTAGGTCTTCTGCCCATTTTTGGATTGGTTTGTTTGTTTTTTAATATTGAGCTGCATGAGCTGTTTATATATTTTGGAGATTAATCCTTTGTTGATTCGTTTGCAAATATTTTGTCCCATTCTGAGGGCTGTCTTTTCATCTTGTTTATACTTTATTTTTGCTCTGCAAAAGCTTTTAAGTTTCATTAGGTCCCATTTGTTTATTTTTGTTTTTCTTTCCATTACTCTAGGAGCTGGATAAACAAAGATCTTGCTGTGATTTATGTCAGAGTGTTCTGCCTATGTTTTCCTCTAAGAATTTGATAGTGTCTGGCCTTACATTTAGGTCTTTAATCCATTTTGAGTTTATTTTTATGTATGGTGTTAGGGAGTGTTCTAATTTCATTCTTTTACATGTAGCTGTCCAGTTTTCCCAGCACCACTTATTGAAGAGACTGCCTTTTCTCCATTGTATACCCTTGCCTCCTTTTTCCATAGATTAGTTGACCACAGGTGTGTAGAATTATCTCTGGGCTTTCTATCCTGTTCCATTGATATATATCTCTGTCTTTGTGCCAGTACCATATTGTCTTGGTTACTGTAGCTTTGTAGTATAGTCTGAAGTCAAGGAGTCTGATTGCTCCAGCTGTTTTTCTTTCTCAAGATTGCTTTGGCTATCCGAGGTCTTTTGTGTTTCCATACAAATTTTAAGATTTTTTGTTCTAGTTCTGTAAAAAATGCCACTGGTAATTTGATAGGGATTGCATTGAATCTATAGAGTGCTTTGGGTAATATAGTCATTTTCACAATGTTGATTCTTCTAATACGAGAACATGGTATATCTCTCCATCTATTTGTGTCAACTTTGATGTTTTTCATCAGTGTCTTATACTTTTCTGAGTACAGGTCTTTTACCTCCTTAGGTAGGTTTATTCCTAGGTATTTTATTCTTTTTGTTGCAATGGTGAAAGGGATTGTTTCCTTAATTTCTCTTTCTGATTTTTGTTGTTAGTGTATAGGAATGCAAGACATTTCTGTGCATTAACTTTGTATCCTGCAACTTTACCAAATTCATAGATTAGCTCTAGTAGTTGTCTGGTGGTATCTTTAGGATTATCTATGTATAGTATCATCATATCTGCAAATAGTGACAGTTTTACTTCTTTTCCAATTTGTATCCCTTTTATTTCTTTTTCTTCTCTGATTGCCTTGGCTAGGACTTCCAAAACTATGTTGAATAATAGTGGTGAAAGTGGACATCCTTGTCTTGTTCCTGATCTTAGTGGAAATGCTTTCAGTTTTTCACCATTGAGGTGGTTGCTGTGGGTTTGTCATATATGGCCTTTATTATGTTGAGGTATGTTCCCTGTATGCCCACTTTCTGGAGAGTTTTTATCATAAATGGGTGGTGAATTTTGTCAAAAGCTTTTCTGCATCTATTGAGATGATCATATAGATTTTTTTCTTCAGTTTGTTAATATGGTGTATCACACTGATTGATTTGCATATGTTGAAGAATGCTTGCATCCCTGGGATAAATCCCACTTGATCATGGGGTATGATCCTTTTAATGTGCTGTTGGATTCCGTCTGCTAGTATTTTGTTGAGGATTTTTGCATCTATATTCATCAGTGATATTGGTCTGTAATTTTTTTTTGTAGTATCTCTGTCTGGTATTGGTATCAGGGTGATGGTGGCCTTGTAGAATGAGTTTGGGAGCTTTCCTTCCTCTGCAATTTTTTGGAAGAGTTTGAGAAGGATGGGTGTTAGCTCTTCTCTAAATGTTTGATAGAATTCACCTGTGAAGCCATCTGGTCCTGGACTTTTGTTTGTTGGAAGATTTTTAATCACAGTTTCAATTTCATTACTTGTGATTGTTCTGTTCATACTTTCTATTTCTTCCTGGTTCAGTCTTGGTAGGTTATACCTTTCTAAGAATTCATCCATTTCTTCCAGGTTGTCCATTTCATTGGCATAGAGTTGCTTGTAGTAGCCTCTTATGATGCTTTGTATTTCTGCCATGTCTGTTGTAACTTCTCCTTTTTCATTTCTAATTTTATTGATTTGAATCTTCTTCCTCTTTTGTTGATGAGTCTGGCTAAATGTTTATAAGTTTTGTTTATCTTCTCAAAGAACCAGCTTTTAGTTTTATTGATCTTTGCTATTGTTTTCTTTGTTTCTATTTCATTCATTTATGCTCTGATCTTTATGATTTCCTTCCTTCCACTAACTTTGGGTTTTGTTTGTTCATCTTTCTCTAGTTCCTCTAGGTGTTAAGGTTAGATTGTTTGAGATTTTTCTTGTTTCTTGAGGTAGGATTGTATTGCTATAAACTTCCCTGTTAGAACTGCTTTTGCTGCATCCCAGAGGTTTTGGATCGTCGTGTTTTCATTGTCATTTGTCTCTAGGTTTTTTTTTGATTTCCTCTTTGATTTCTTCGGTGATCTCTTGGTTATTTAGTAATGTATTGTTCAGCCTCCATGTCGTTGTGTTTTTTATGTTTTTTTTCCCTGTAATGCATTTCTAATCTCATAGCATTGTGGTCAGTAAAGATGCTTGATATGATTTCAATTTTCTTAAATTCACTGAGGCTTGATTTGTGATACAAGATGTGATCTATCCTGGAGAATGTTCCATGTGCACTTGAGAAGAAAGTGTAATCTGCTGTTTTGGGATAGAATGTCCTATAAATATCATTTAAATCTATCTGGTCTATTCTGTCATTTAAAGCTTGTGTTTCCTTATTTATTTTCATTTTGAATAATATGTCCATTGGTGAAAGTGGGGTGTTAAAGTCCCCTGCTATGATTGTGTTACTGTTGATTTCCCCTTTTATGGCTGTTAGCATTTGCCTCATGCATTGAGGTGCTCCTAGGTTGGGTGCATATGTATTTATAATTGTTACATCTTCTTCTTGTATTTATCCCTTAATCATTATGTAGTGTCCTTCCTTGTCTCTTTTAACATTCTTTATTTTAAAATCTATTTTATCTGGTATGAGTATTGCTACTCCAGCTTTCTTTTGATTTCCATTTGCATGGAATATCTTTTTCCATCCCCTGACTTTCAGTCTGTATGTGTCACTAGGTCTGAAGTGCATTTCTTGTAGACAGCATATATACGGGTCTTGTTTTTGTATCCATTCAGCGAGCCTGTGTCTTTTGTTTGGAGCATTTAATCCATTCACATTTAAGGTAATTATCGATATGTATGTTCCTATTACAATTTTCTCAATTTTTATGGATTTGTTTTTGTAGGTCCTTTTCTTCTCTTGTGTTTCCCACTTAGAGAAGTTCCTTTAGCAGTTGTGGTAGAGCTGGTTTGGTGGTGCTGGATTCTCTTAGCTTTTGCTTGTCTGTAAAGCTTTTGATTTCTCTGTCAAATCTGAATGAAATCCTTGCCAGGTAGAGTATCTTGGCTGTAGGTTCTTCCCTTTCATCACTTTAAATATATCGTGCCACTCCCTTCTGGCTTGTAGAGTTTCTGCTGAGAAATCAGCTGTTAACCTTATGGGAGTTCCCTTGTATGTTATTTGTCATTTTTCCCTTGTTGCTTTTAATATTTTTTCTTTGTCTTTAATTTTTGTCAATTTGATTACTGTGTGTCTTGGCATGTTTCTCCTTGGATTTATCCTGCCTGGGACTCTCTGCTCTTCTTGGAGTTGGCTGGCTATTTCCTTTCCATGTTAGGGAAGTTTTTGACTGTAGTCTCTTCAGATATTTTCTTAGGTCCTTTTTCTCTCTGTTCTCCTTTTGGAACTCCTATAATGCGAATGTTGCTGCATTTATTGTTGTCCTAGAGGTCTCTTAGGCTGTCTTCATTTCTTTTCATTCTTTTTTCTTTATTCTGTTCCGCAGCAGTGAATTACACCATTCTGTCTTCCAGGTCACTTATCCATTCTTCTTCCTCAGTTATTCTGCTATTGATTCCTTCTAGTGTATTTTTCATTTCAGTTATTGTTTTTTTTCATCTCTGTTTGTTTGTTCTTTAATTCTTCTAGGTCTTTGTTAAACATTTCTTGCGTCTTCTTGATCTTTGCCTCCATTCTTTTTCCGAGGTCCTGGATCATCTTCACTATCACTATTCTGAATTCTTTTTCTGGAAGGCTGCCTATCTTCACTTCATTTAGTTGTTTTTCTGGGGTTCTATCTTGTTCCTTCATCTGGTACATAGTCCTCTGGCTTTTCATTTTGTCTATCTTTCTGTGAATGTGGTTTTCATTCCACAGGCTGCAGGACTGTAGTTCTTCTTCTATTTATTTAAATTAAACAAATTTTTTTCTTTTCCATTACAGTTTATTACAGGATATTGAATATTGTTCCCTGTGCTACACAGTAGGTCCTTGTTGTTTATCAATTCTGTATATAATAGTTTGCATCTACTAATCCCAAACTCCCAATCCATCCCTCCCCTATCGCCTCCTTGGCAAACACAAGTCTGTTCTCTATGTCTGTGAGGCTGATTCTGTTTTATAAATAAATTCACTTGTATAATTATTTTAAGATTCCACATATAAGTGACATCATGTGATATTTATCTTTGTCTGACTTCACTTAATATAATAATCTCGACATCCATCCATATTGCTGCAAATAGCATTATTTCATTCTTTTTATGGCTGAGTAATATTCCATTGTATATATATACATATACACACACACACACATTTATATATGTATGTATATATCTATCTTATCTTCTTTATCCATTCTTCTGTTGATGAACACTTAGGTTGCATAGCAGCATTATTTACAATTGCCAAGATATGGAAATAACCCAAGTGCCCATTTGCGGCAACATGGATGTACTTGGAGGGTATTATTATGAGTGAAATTAGTCAGAGAAAGACAAAGACTGTATGATATCACATATATGGAATCTAAAAAATACAACAAACTAGTGAATATAACAACACAGAAACAGACTCACAGATATAGAGAACAAACTAGTGCTTATCAACGGGGAGAGGGAAGGCGGAGGGGCAATATAGGGGTAGGGGAGTAAGAAAAATAATACATTTTATTATGTATAAAAGAAGCTACAAGGATATATTGTACAACACAAAGAATATAGCCAATATTCTATATTAACTATAAATGGAGTATAGCCTTTAAAAATTGTGAATCACTATATTGTACATCTGTAACTTATGTAATATTGTACATCAACTCTACTTCAGTAAGAAAAAGGAAAGCTTTAAAACACTCTTGTATTTCCCTAGTTTACATGATACCAGATTTTCCTTGTTGTTTTCCTTTATCTCTATTCATATCTTTTTGGTCTTTTTTCATGGCTTCCTCTTGGTCTGTCTGCCCCTTAAATATTGCTGTTCTCAAAGACTTTAAACTTGGCTCTCTTCCTGTCACTTCTCTTCACTTAGAAAAGTACACAAAATAAGAGACCATCAATTTCCAAGATTTTCATTTTCACCCATGTGTGGTTTTCAATTGATGACATTACCTTCTTCTTTTATGAACAAATGGAAACTACCACATGCAAAATTATTTACCTTCTCACCCTAAAATCTAAACTACAACTTCTCCAAGCTAAACAGAGAACAAGACATTTTCACTTAAATATGCTACAGGTCCTCAAAGTCAACACACCTTGAACTTAGTTAATTTAGTCTTTCCACCAAACCAGCTTTTCCTACCTGTAATTTGATTCAACAAATATTTATTCCATCTGTGTCCACTCATTAAGGACTGCAATAAGAAAAAAACAGGCAGACTATTATTCATATTGAACTTACATTCTAGTGTGTGCTGGGGTGGAGTGGAGAGAGGCAGACAATAAACACACAAAACATATTATATGTCAGGTGGTGATGAATATTAAGAAGAAAAATAAAACCAGGGTACAGGCACAGGGAAAATTGATGGAAGGGATATTTTTAAAGGGTAGTATGGGAAGTTTTCACTAATAAGGAAAATAGAAACCCAAATAAAGAGAAGCTTTGAGTCATGTGGACATCTGAGAGAAGAGTGATCCAGGCAACTAGAAAAACAGATGCATAGGCCAGGAGACAGGACTGTACTTAGCAAAGAGATATGTGTTCTTGGAAAAGAGTCAGTGAGGGAGAGAGTGGTAGAAGATGAGATCAGAGAGATAGTAAGGGTCAGATCATGGTTAAAATTTTGAATTTTACTCTGAGTGGGATGGGAAGTCATTGGAGGCTTTTTAAGGAGTACCAGATATGACCTACTTTTCTTGACTTACAAAAATTTTTAAATATACATTTAATTTAAAAAATAAAAATTAAAAATAATTGAAATGTATAGAAATATTGAATGACTACGTTGTGTGCCAGGAACTAACACAGTGTTGTAGATCAATTATACTTCAAAAACAAAGAAACTCATAGAAAAAGAGATCAGATTTGTGGTTACCAGAGGTGGGGGTGGGGGGTGAGGGGAGAGGGAATTGGATGAAAGGGGTCAAAAGGTAAAACGTACAAACTTGCAGTTATAAGATAAATAAGTACTAGGGATGCAATATACAACATGATAAATAGAATTAACACTGCTGTGTGTTATATATGAAAGTTGTTAAGAGAGTAAATCCTAAGAGTTCTCATCACAAGGAAAACATGTTTTTCTATTTCTTTTATTTTTTATCTGTATGAGATGATGAATGTTCACTAAACTTATTGTGGTAATTATTTGATGATATATATTAGTCAAATCATTATGCTGTACACCTTAAACTTATATAGTGCTGTATGTCAATTATATTTCAATAAAACTGGAAGGAGAAAATATATATATATATATATATATACACAGAAAAGAAAAAGGAATAACACAACAAGTATTCATATACCCATTACCTAGAATTAACAAATGTTAACATTACGCCATATTTGCTTCCGGTATACTTTATTTGTTGAAGTATTTTAAAGCATAGATATCATGACATTTTATCCCAAAATGCTCATTATAAATCTCTTTAAAAAACATTTTCCTGTGTAATCACTATATGCATTATCATATCTACCAAAACTAACAAACCTAGTCCCCAGCTGATAATTATATTTCCCTAATTGTCCCCATAATTTATTATAGTGGTTTTGTTTAAACCAGAATTAAATCAAGGCTAATATATTTGCATTTGATTGTTAAGCTTCTTACATACTGTTTTATGTAGAAAGCTCTCCCACCCCCATACTTTTTTCCCATGTCATTGACTTACTCAAGAGCCTGAGCCAGTTATCCTGCAGAGCTTTGTCTGATTGTTTTTTTGAGTCATTTAACTTATTCCTTCATCTTCTGTATTTTTATAAACTGCAAATTAGAAATAATGGCTTGATTAGATTGGCTTATATTTAAATTAATCACTCTGGTTGATTTATTGGAGAATATGCTTTGGAGTGGGAGTAGGGACAAGGAAACTAATCAGGAGGCTATAGTAGTACTCCAGGTGAGAGATGATGATGGCTTGGGATAGGGTGGAAGCAGTGGAGATGGTGAGAAATGTGTCACATTCTGTGTATGTTTTGAAGGTAGAACCAACAAAATTTACTGCCAGATGGGATGTGGGGAATGAGAAGAGAGAAGTCCAGGATGATTTCATAGTCTGAAGCAGAGTAACTGGAAAGATGGAGTTGTCATTTACTGTGACAGGGTAGACTGAGGTGGGGAGTAGATTCGGGGGTTAAGGTACAGTTGATATTTGGACGTGGTAGCAGTTACTGGGTTAACTTAATGCTTCAATACTTCCCTTTCCTTCACCCCTCCCTGCTATATTCAATCATCAATATTTTCTGATTTTACATACCAAGCACATCCTGTTCATCTCCATTTGCTACTGTCATAGCCCAAGTCCTCATCATCTTGCCACTGGATTATTATCATAAGGTCCAAACTTGGACTCCCTCCTTTCCCTCATCCACAGGTCACCTAAGAGGCCTTTCTGCAAAAGAAAAATCAGTTCATATCACTCTCCATCTTAAAACCCTTAAGTGATGCCCATTTGTCTTCAGGCTTGAGGTCTGTATGCCTCAGCCTAACCTGTAAGTGTCTCCGAGATCTGGCCCTAGACTCATCTTTTGTTACTCCTTCATGCTCTCCACCCTTTTCTGATCTGCCCATAGTGAACTATTTTGTTTCATCAGACAAAGGATGCTGTTTCATATGTCTGGGCCTCTGTATCAGCTATTTTTTTTTTCTACTGAGAATGCCCTTCCTCTCTCAAAGGCATGGGCAATGTCTTATTCAAATTTGAAACTTCAGAATCTAGCATATGTGACAATTGACTAGGAGGTACTCAGTTACTGCTGACTGTTGAACTGATGTACCCTTGACAAACACACAAGCTACTTTTAACCTTTATTCCACAATTCACAAGGCTACATATTACGTTTTCTCAGCCAGCATCACCACAAATTACTCATAAAAATTTCTGGATTCTACCTGATAAATGTCATTCATACTGGTTTAAACATAATCACTCTAGGTTAGGCACTACAGAATTGAAGCTTTATTATCTCTTTGGATTTTCTTTGAATTGTCATTTTGCAACAATTTTGAAAAATCATACTTTTTACCTCTGAACTTAAAGAAATTAAAGCTATGAGGAGTAGACAGGAAAGCACTTTACAAAGTAAAATTATAAGGTGTCATTATTGTTATTATAATAGTAATTGCTGTCAAATGAAAAAGTATATCAAGAGCAGAACGTGAAAATTAATGATTGATTTTTTATGTGTCTTCAGGGCCAATTTGCCCTAAACAGCACAGACTTTGTGACTCATGTCTCTGATTCGTGTGGGCTCTCAGCCTGTGGATCCTGTCTCTAATTTAGCACTAAATGTGTTAACATTTCATTTTCCCTTGGCCAGGACTCACTGGGCCTTGGACTGCTAAATGAGCTCTGATTCACCTTCCAGGAAGCCAATTACCCAGAGAAGGAGCACTTACTTGATGTTCATCAGAGTGAGTTATTTTATTTCCCCTTCATTGCTGGAAATCTTTGGCTGGAAAGTTGAAGGACTTGTTCTCCTGGCACCTAGAAGAACACCAAGGCTGTTTCTGGTTCTTTGGTAATCCAGAGGAATGTCCAGAAATTTAAGATTGGATTTTCCTTGTGAACAACTCTGGCAGAAGAGAATGAGAACACAATTTCTTAAGTGTTTGTATTTCCCCTGTTGATAAATTCCCAATGCCATAATCCAAAGGAAAAGAAGAGGTTTCTCTTTCAAATATTGAGATCGTACCCTTTTTCTTCTTCTCTAGCATTTTCCCATTCCAGCGACTTCCTGACCTAGCACACACTGAGCCAGTTATTCTAAATGTAAAAATGACTATTTGAAGAGTTCTTAAAGAATAAATAATATACAGATGTTATAGGTCACAGATGTGTGGTCTCATTTCTTCAACAAGTCAGAAGGGCTTAGCACACTGGTCAGATTTATCTGGATTTTACCACTGTGGGTGTTGTGCGTTGGCTAAAGGAGTACTGGACTAGGGAGCAGAAGTTCAGGTTGTAGTCCAACTGTCCTGTGAACTAACTTGCTGCATTATCTCATACAAGTCTTTTCCTCTCCTTGGACCTCAATTTCCCTAAACTGTGAAAATGATGTTAGAAAAATGAGCTTTTAATGTCCTTCCAAGACCTAAGGTTTTGTACTCTTTTCTAGCATGGATATATCCTAGGTCCTCTTTGATGCTCAACTCCAAGGTCCAGCCCAATGAGCTCTTCCTAGTAAGATATGTGACAGCTATCTGTCAGAATTATTACTTGTGGCCTCTTAAATTAATTCTTCCTTCTCAGAAAGAAATTAGGAGTTGTTAAAAGGAAAAACTACTTTCAAAGTTAATTATACTTCTTTTCTCTATTAAATAGAATGGTGATTTCTCTCTCCATTATCTATCTGAAAAACATAATAATAAATACCAGCCCAGATACTTCATTTAACTGGTTACTGTAAAACACCAATAAGGGAAATTATCCTCTCCAGTATGCAGCACCTAGTAGAGTGCTGAGCTCATAGTAGGCCCTAAATCAGTGTTTGTTAGGTCACTTGGGGAAATATCTTTATTTCCATACATTAACTTCAGTATTTCAACAGGAAAATTATACTTTAATAATAAGCAAAATCAAATGTAATGAAGCATTTCAGCTTAAAGCATACTTCCCACTGAGATAGAATATTTATGTATTGCATATGTTTTCCAAAAATCACCAGAAACTTTGATTTTATACCTTGTAATCTGGTCAAAAATACATTTCCTGCTTTATCTGGAATGTAAAGGAACACTATAAAGAACTAGAATGGAAGTAGGGTAGTTCTATACCAACCAGTTGACCTTCACAGTGTTTGTGATTTTAAGTCAACTGGTTGCATTCAGTTATTTTGAAATAACCAGTTAACAGCTGATTGATTGACTACTACTGGTGGTTTGAAAATCACCTTGCTTTTTGACAAGATTCAACCTTCTTGCTCTTCTTTCACATGGCTTATTTAATTCAATTCAAGCAGGTGATTTTTATTCCTCTCCCCACTACAAAACTTGTATATATACAGTCAGACAAGTGTCAGGCTCATAATAGGTATTCAATGAATATTTGAAATATAAACCAGAGGTATCAGTTGGCCTAGTCCTTAAAGTCAGATAAACATTTATATCCAGTTGTGATGATTACATATTCTATTCTTGAATATTTTCAAGCTTTCACTCTAGCCATTAAGCTAAGACTATTATAATTAACTGCTCACTACCGAACTTGGTTTCGAATTCTCAACTTCAGGAGGATCAATGAATTACCGAATTAAAAGGTGTCATGTAGGATAATTGGTTCTTACAGGAAGAGTTACCTCATTGCTTCCACAATTAACACAAAAGTAGGTATGATGAAGACTAAGTATTTTTGTGAAGTTAGGTCATTAACAATGGATTAGGAATAGAATCCAATTTCCTCCTCTATCCGTGATATATTGGGCATCACTATTATCCTTTCAATAATGAGGAAAAGAGTATTATACTTTGTTTCCTTCCTTGGTAACATCCTGATGACTAAGTGGATATTTCAATAGAGGACCGAGGCCAAATTTAAAACTAGGAATGCATTTAAAGTACATATATGCCTTCCCTAAGAAATGGAGGCCTATTTATCCACCATCAGGACCAGTCAAAACTGATGTTGACCATACAGCTAGGAAAGGAATTTCCTCCTTCTTTCCTCCTTCTCCTCCTTTCCTCCTTCTCCACCATGATTTTAAAGTTCAAATTTGGAATCAAGTGGTTGGTTAGTCCCATGCTCAATATAATCAACCCACATTCCACAGTGTCCCTCTGCTACAGTTCACCCACTCCAATCAACTACCATTAGTGTTTATTAATTCTATGGCAGCTCTTCATCATCCTATCCCTGTTCCCACTGGCTGGGGACTAAATAACTAGTGGGGTTCGTTTTCTCTCTCCAGAGAGGTAAGCCTTAATTCAGTGGATAATGATTCAGAGGGCTCTAATCCTGTATTTGAGTACTAGTGTGTAAGAAAATGTCTCTTCCCTGGCAGTGACAGATGATGTTCTGAAATGCTGTGAACCGGAGACTCACTGCCATGAGCTGGAATCCTCACTCACTAGCTTTTAACACTCCAATGGGCATTCAGATTGAAATGCAAATATGAGAAGAATTTTAAAGGCACAATCAGCTCTTTGGAAAAATTCCATCATTTCTTCAACAGCATTTTATGTTAATTTATTATTTTATTTCCTTAAAACTCTCTTACCCAAACTAAAAAGTTTGCTTTAGAAAAACACCCATTCCATTGGTGAAGTCTTTCACTCTTTCTAAAGTCATGATAAGAGACATTAAAATATGAAAAACAGGTGCATTCCCTAGATAAGTTTATTCAATTTCTGCATCATTCTTGCTTTCAATTATACTGACGATAGCAGGGCCAGAAAAATGATGAACTTTTCATTTTGAATGGCATTCAGCATTGGCTTGGTATTTCATAATGAAGCAAAGGTCTTAAAAATATTCCAAAGAGTAAATGGCTAGCAAATGCTTTACTTGTGACGTATTTCATTTTCATGGCCCTCTGTTGGGAAAGGGAGTCTTTAAAATAAGGGAAAAATTAAAATGCAATTATCCAACATCTAAGTCTACTATTGTCAAATAGAGCTAGCAGGCAGAACATGTGTATGAAATATGTTATTTTTCTTAAGCTGGAACCCAAGAGAGTGTGGTACAATGGGAAAGTCAGCTAGGAAGTAAACGACTGGGTCTTTGTATGGATTCTGCCACCCATTAGCCATATAACCAAGAGCAAATGGCTTAACTTCTTAATCTATACATCTGTGTTATGCTTACTCCACTGAACTACTGTGGAACCCAATCAGATATGGAACCAAATATGAACAGGCTTTGTAAACTGTGGAATAATATTCAAATGAAGAGTTACACCTAAGACTTTTGCAAACTGTAGAGTACTGTGTATGCAAAGACTTAGAAATCACATATGATCTTTTTTCATTACCAATGAGCAGAGCCAATTGGAAATGGAGGGAGTCCAGAGACACATTTTTTTTACTGTTTCTATTTTTTGAGGTTCCATGTATACTGAAAAGTAAGAAGTGCCAAAACATATTTATAAGAATTGGGGTGCTTTAAAAATTTAATATACATACAATATACCTGTATGTATCTTTTGAAACTATGTCAAAAGCCTAAATTTGAGGCCATTTGTGAATTTCAGATCTTGGCCAAATGGCTCTTCTAGATCTCATCTTCTACAGTAAGTCCCCTACATATGAACCTTCAAGCTGTGAACTTTCAAAGATGCGAACGTGGGTTTGCCTGTCCAATCACATAAGTTAGTTCACCTGTCTGACGTTCATTGTCATGTGCGTGCATCCTCTACAAGTGGTTGTGCTTTTGTGTACTTTACTGTATAGTACTGTATTGAGTACAGTAGTAAAGTATCTTTATTTCAAGCCCTGGATGTCTGGAAGCAACTGTAAAAGCAGAGGTGATGTAGCTGGTACAGTGTAGCCGACTGTGTTAGTTGGGTAACTGGGCTAACTTTGTTGGACTTACAAACAAATTGCACTTACAAACACACTCTCAGAATGGAACTCTGTGGTATGTAGGGGACTTAGTGTAATAGGCCCTGCTAGTGAGTTACTATACAGGTGTCATGCCTGGTGATTCTATACTAATTAGTTTCTCTGTTCAAGTTTCAGAATAGGAGAAATGGAAATCAGATTAAAGTTTTCCTTTTGCCACTGAATAAATAGACCATGCACACTAGTCCAACTTTGTGTCAGGGGCTAGAAATGTGGAGCAAACTGAAAAGAATGAGAGCATTTAAAGTGTCTAGGCAAATATAAAAATATTCTCGTTTCCCCTATTATGGTTCTGCAAAAATAGAAGGTTATCCCAGAAACCACTGTGAGGGAGCCCAATTCCACCTGGAGAGACAAAAAAAAAAAATCACACTGAGAATTGTGATTCAGTCTCAGAGTGGTGCCACATTCAAAGAAATATAACTCAGCAATCAATTACATTTAAAAATATAATTCTGAATTTTACTCAAATAATTCAAAAAAACATTAACCCCCAAAACACCTTTAAAAGCTCCTGTCCCCTCCATTTCTCCTATGCCCTTCAGCTCCTACAAGCACTCTCAACTCTACAAGAAACCAAGTTCTCATGAGCACTTCTAGTTATTTTCCCCTATGCCAAATCCATTTTACCACCTGTCTCAGGGTTGTAAGATAAAATATAGGACATATAGTTAAACTGGAATTTCAAATAAACAATGACTTTTTTATTGTTATACTATGTCCCATGCAACATTTGGGACAAATGTATACTAAAAGATTATTTGCTGCTTACCTGAAATTCAAATTTAATGAGGTGTCCCATGTTTTTACTTGCTAAATATGGAAACCCTAACCTGTACCCCAGAATGTCTATCAGTGCTGTGCTCCCACCACTGGCCCCACTGTACCAACAGAAATCCAGAGAACCTGGAGGCTCCATGTCCCCTGGTTTGCTCTTGATCACAGTGGAGACAAAGGCAAAAAGCCGCTTGGGAGGCATAATTCCTCTCTCGCTCTCTGTTTGTTTGTTTTTTAACCATAAATTCTCCTCATGGAGAATTTCTGATGAATGAAATTCTCTTCATTATATTGTATATATATATATATATATATATATATATATATATATACATACATGTATATACATACATCACTGGAACTGAACTCAGAAGTGTAAGAGAAAATCCCCAGAGGGACCTGGAAGAGAACTGAGATTAAAACAAAAACAAACACTGATAGACAGAGAACAGAGCAGTGGTTATCAGAGGGGAAGGGGTGGGGAGAGGGTGAAATGGTAAAGGGCATCAATTGTATGGTGATGAATGGAAACTAAATATTTGGTGGTGAGCACATTCTAGTGTATATAAAAGCAGAAATATAATTTTATACACATGAAACTTATATAATGTTATAAACCAATGTTACCTCAATAAAAAGTAATCTA